>NW_018742684.1:0-600000 GCF_001683475.1 Chenopodium quinoa
TATACTTAGGGCCTATTCACATGTACTGAACTGAGCTGAACTGAACCGAACTGATTGGAGCTAATTAGCTTAACTGAACTGAACTAAGCTTAGCTGAAATGAATATTTTATGAGAGAGGAAAATTAGAAGCTAAACTGAACTGATTGGAGTTGAATTGAACTAAACTGAACTGAACTGAAATTAATTAAATGTGAACAGACCCTTATACAAAAATTAAATACTGATGAGTAAATCTTGTATATGTATAAGATGGTCTTAAGTGTAAGACTACTTTTATATAAGACATCTTATATATATTTACCCATTTTTATTAGTTTTTGAGTTTTTTTTTTTTTTTTTTTTTTTTTTTGCAACTATTTAACTTTTAAGAGGTTTTGTACATACCTATTTTCATCAATTAACTTTTTACTAATTATTTGTTTAATTATTTTTTTGTTTTTTGTTTTATCTAACTAATTAATTGATTATTCATTATTGTCTTGACCTAAGAATTAAGAAAACCATTATTAACTTCCTCTATTTTTTTTTATTGCAATACTTTTGTATTTCAAGTTTGACGATGCATAAATCATAATCAGAGAGAGAAAGAGTATAATATTTGATATGACTATATCTCCCTTTTAAGTATAAATGACGAAATGCAATGAATTAAGAATAAAAAAATGGAGAATATGACTATATGAGTAATATACATTGTAAAAATCTTGCAAGTAAGAAAATAATAGGGTTTTTCTACATGGTACCCCTGAGTTATTGGGTTTTCTACATTGTACCCTTCTAAATCCTAAGTTCTACAAGGTGCTCTTGAGTTTTTGGGTTTTTCTACATGGTGCCCTTGAGTTGTAAATTAAATGACTCTAACTTAATTTTACTCAAACCGAAACCATCTAAATGATCTATTTACCACTTCTATATTTATATTAGATGGAGGAATCACCAATCTTCATTATTCGCTATTTAGTGGAACTTTTGTATGATCATTTGAGATGGAAGGTAAGAACTTTTTTTTGCTCATACTTTAACTAAAAGAGCTTGTTTTAGAGGGACTCAATCTGCTGTCAAAAAAAAAAAGGGACTCAAGTTGTTAGTCTTTTTTTTTTTTTTTTTTTTTTTTTTGCAATAAACATGTTAGTTGTGTATTTGATGGTGCTAAATAAGTCGTTTAGGTGGTGTGGGTTTGAGTCAAATTAATTTAGAGCCATTTATATTACTACTCAAGGGTACCATATAGAACAATTTAAAAAACTCAAGGGTATAATGTAAAATAAAACTAATAATTCAAGGTCACCTTGTAGAAATCTGAATTTAGAAAGGTACAAGGTAGAAAACTCAAAAATTCAAGGGTACCATGTAGAAAAACCCAAAATAATATAAAAAAAAGAGGTTAGTAGCGATCCCTCCATTCTAAAATAAGTGTCCTAGCTATTTTAACTTTACACTATTTACATATACTGATTTGACTTCCATTAGTGTTTTATACATACAATTAAACATAGGCTGTGTTTTGGGGAAAAGCTGATAGCTTAAATTGAGTGTGTTAGCTAATTTTAACTAGTTGATTGCATTAACTAATTTGACTAACTTATTTTATTAGCTTATTGTAGAAAAGTGTTTGGTAAATAGTTGATTGTAAGCTGGTTGATTATGTGAAATGACCAATAAGCTAATTAAGAGGTAGGTAGTTCATATAGGATTTTTAATTAAATGGGGTATAATGTCATTTCACCATAAGAATTGAATAAGTTAATTAAAAAAGCTCTGAAAATAAGCTTTTTAAAAAAAGAGCTTATTTAGTGAAATAAGCTTTTTAAATAAGTTTTCCACCAAACACCTTGAATTAGCTTATTTTAACCGTCAATATATAAGCTAATTTTAGTCAAATAAGATAATTTTGCTCAAATTAGATAGTTACTGTACTAAACATCTTCATAATCATATTGACATATGTAAAATCGTCTCAATAAAAATGGAATATTTATTTTAAAACGAAGGATAACATACCCTGAATTTGTTTGAATGAGCTCAGTTAATATTCTAACAATAATATACTTTATCTTAAAAATTATAGAGTACAAGGTCAGTAGTAGTAGACTGGTAGTGTAGTACTGTCTATGAATCTAACCTCGCTAGAGGCCGAAAAATGTGATGATCATATTATTGATAATGTTGATCAGAAATTTCTGCCATGTTTACTTGATCTCATGTACGGCTCTTATTTAAGGATGGTCCATAACTCCATACTATTACACCCTACACTCTATTAGTGCTGGACCACCTTATTAAAACTTACTTACATAAGCAAATTTTACACAACTTCCTATTTTTTATTTTGTACTATTTTTTTTAGATGACAAAAAATTGAGCTTTCAATACCCCGAATTTTTTGGGAGAAGCATCAGAATTTGACTTGAGAATTAAATTAATAAATAAATCTCATTATGTTCCATTTTTTAGTTATCCCGTTTTGACTATCGACCATATTCATTCAATTCATTTTGATCAATCATCGTTTGTCATTTATGTATGTGAAAAGCGAAATTAAATTATATTAGATCTCATAATCTTATTAGATTCTATTTGATACAAAATTTTAAAATTTATTGTTTTGAGAGTTTATGCACACTATCACACTAGCAAACATGCCAAGCCAACAATGAAATAATAACTTCAAAAAATGGTGGAATTACCAAGTATATTGGCCATTTAAATTAGTTTGCTGCATTTTCACATGTAAAAATGTATGTAGTGGGTAACAAATTTAAGTATATTTGGATAGCTAGGAAGTCTAGGATCAAGTCTAGTTTGATTTGTTACTATAGGTGATTTGGTGGTTATTTATGATTTTCATGCATGCTTATTCCAATTATAGAATAGTTTCAAGTAACTTGTTAGTTTTGATAAAATATACGGCGTACAAAGTATATAATACAATATGTTGGTTGCTTACTAGTTTAAGAATACGTATTCCAATCCCTTTGTTTTTAAATACTTGCTCCATTTTTATTGTTTTTGCATTATTTATCTATCCTACCTTGATAATATTTGTGATTTATACTTAAAAATATAATTGATCAAAGATTTGTATTTACATAAATACCCAGGAGGAATGAAGCAAGTATTTAAAAACAGATGGAGTATATATTACGATCTTGATCGAGCCAGGCCTCCACTAGCCCCATGCATGTGGTTCCATCCAAGCTACATATGAATATATGATACATCTTTATTTCTCATGTAAAAAAAAAATGCTTTACAAAAGTACTCCCTTGCTCATTCCTATATTTGCTACATTTTGACTTTATAGTCAACCTTAATTTTAAGAATTTTGACTATTAAAAGTACACTATAGTTATTATAAAACATCAAACAATATTGATTAGGGGATTTTTATCCACCAATCACCGTCTGACAAGTGGACCAACCAGGTTCCGCCACGTGTCCTTCACGAAGGCCAACAGGAGCCTGCCACGTGTCAATCACAGATACGTCCTCTACGGACTAATTAAGACACGCCACGTGTCCACCCATGCCAAATGGGAAAACCGGCCATCAAGGCCCAATCCAGTCTAGAGGCCCGATCAGCCCTAGGTTTACCTTAAACCTAGAGAGTGGCACGCTTCTCGAGGCTATAAATACTTAATTAATCCTCATTAGTTAGGTAATTGAACAATTGAAGAATCAAGCAGAGAAGAACAGGGATATTACGGAACACCAACAACCGGCTAATCTCGCTAACGACGCAGATTACCAACACTAAGCACTCTCACCTAGAGAGATTTTATTACTTTAATTTCCGTATTAATTACTCCCTAATCAGGTACTAACTTGACCGTTGGAGGCGGAGCTCTCAGGAGTCTCCGTTATTTTGCAGGTACAGGCGTCCGGTTCCAGTCTCGGAATTGTAACTCTCCCGCAGGACATCAGAAAACCCCGAAACATTTGGCGCCGTCTGTGGGGAGAGTACTTCAGAGATGGCATCCAAGTCTGTACCGACTCCAGAAGAGAGGCGTCCCCTAGACGACCCTCAAGTTCAGTCGGACCATGATACCGAAAGTGAATTTGAAGTTGAAACTCATACAGCTCCAGACGGGACCCTAAGGGCCCGACGTACCCGTCATACCGAAAGGAGGGAACGGGAGCATCTTCAAACAGGAAGCGAGCCAGCAGGCGCACCGCTTGCTCGGCAACAGCCGACTGATGGGTTTGCTCCCATCACAAGGAACGAACTCATGACCTTCATGAGGGACTTCAAGGGAGAGATCCAAGAGTTTGATCAACAAAAAACCGCCTGCTTCAGTCAAAGAGCAGTCGGCCAAGAAACCTTCCACTTCACTGAAGAGGAAGCCAGTTCAAGGGCGAGAGGCGACTCCCCATCCTAAATCCAAGAAGCGGGAGCCACCTGCTCTTGATTTCACAAAACTCCGTTATCCTATGGGAAATAGGAAACCGGTTCGTCATATTCAGGCGGACGGGTCAAAGCAAACGTTCGCAGATGCTCGGCACCTGCTAGAGCAGAAGAAGAGTGACCGATTATCAGAGTCGGCTTCTACTTCAAATTTTCAAGACAGTTTGCGAAATGCCTCGATGAGGCATACTCAGTCGTACCATGAGAGTCAGTCAGGCGGCACCTCCCGTCAGTCCGGCTTTCATAGTGCCCAGGCGGTACCAAACTTACCATTTGTGCCGCAACAGTATTTTATGCAGCCACCTCCATTTGGTGGACCTGCAGCAAAAAACGTCCAACCTATGGACTGACAGCTACGGCTGCTTAGACTTGGTGAACAGCCGTCGGCCTTCTCCAAGGAAATTACTGAAGCCGCTCAGCCGGCCAAAGTAAAAAATGTTCTAGTAGGCGCCTATGACGGCACTACTAACCCAGAAGACCATCTGATGGCATTCACCAACCTGATGTACCTTCAAGGGTTGGATGATCCCACTTGGTGCAAGTGTTTCCCAGCGACTCTCAAGGGAATTGCACAGCAATGGTTCGGCAACCTGCCGACTGGTTGTGTAAACAACTTCAGGACGCTTGCTTATTTATTTGCCTCCAACTTCGCCATGAATATCCCTGCGAAGAAAACGACCCTTGATTTGGGAACGATTCAGCAGGGCGAGAAGGAGGGGCTTCGTTCTTACATCAGGCGGTTCAACCTGATGAGAATACAGATTCAAGGGTTACCGGATGAGGTAGCTTATACTGACTTTTTTAGAGGTCTCAAAGACGGGTCTACCTTCAAATTTGATTTAGTTCGAAAAAGGGTGGCGACTCTTCAAGAGGCCTTGATTGAAGCAGAAGCCTATATACAGGCGACTGATCTGTGTACGATAAAACAGTCGGACGGGAAGAGGTTCGACAAAAGAGAGGGACGACAGAAACAGTCGTCCAACAAAGATGAGAAAAGAAAAGAGGTCTGGGCGGCTGATTCCTCTAAACAGCCGACTCAGAAAAAGAAAAAAGAATTCAAACCATACTCCCCAAAGTATGTGTTTAACAAGGATAACCAGTTTATCCTAAAAGAAATTAAGGGACGGTTCTCAATTGAGAAGCCGCTCCCCATGAAGGGTTCTGCGAGCAACCGGAACCAAGACAAAATCTGTGCTTATCATGATGACGTTGGTCATCACACCAATGACTGCATCAGTCTCATGCGGTACCTAGACCGCTTGGCTGATCAAGGTGATCTTGACACTTATGTCAAGAAATCTACGGGGAACACTTCCTCAAAAAAGCAGTCGGCCAAAAAGAATCAACAGGCCGATAGTTCCGAGACAGATGATGCAGTCGTCTACACCATTGCAGGCGGCTTCTCAGGAGGCGGCCCCACTATTAGGGGCAACAAAGATAATATAAGGCGGTTAGATGTAAATTCCGTTCACCAAGAACGGCCGTCCAAATATACATTTCCTGAGATTGTCATCACTGAAGAGGATCTAGGAGGAATAAGGGGGCCGCATGACGACCCTCTCGTTATTGAATGTAAAGTGGCCAACCAGAGAGTTGGCCGAATCCTCATAGATACCGGGAGCTCCTCAGATCTCATCAGCAGCAAATGTCTGTCAAAACTGAAATATCAGACGGACTGCATACATCCGGCCTCCCACCCTTTAATAGGGTTTGGAGGAGGAGTCGTCCACCCACTGGGACGAGTAGATCTACCCATTCGCCTGGGCAAAAAAGGGGAAGGACGACACATGGTAGTCCGGTTCCTAGTAGTAGAGGAACTCTCGGCCTACAACATGATTCTGGGTCGACCAACCCTGAATAATTCCAAGGCTGTTATAATCCCGTCACTTATGCTGCTTAAGTTTGAAAGGGATAATGGAACAGTCGGCTCCCTAAGGGGAGATCAGAGGATGGCCCGAGAGTGCTATCTCTCGGATGTCAAGCCCACTGTTATGGCCACTGGGTCAAGTGGAGAAAAAAACAGACCTTGACAATGTCAAGGGGAGTGCGCCTGTTCAAGAAACAGGCGACAAAAAGAGAAAGGCGTCCCAGACAGAGTCCGCAAGAAAAGCAAGAAAATAGCAATCATTGGCAGAGGAGCGGCCGGATGAGTTCCGCCCTCAGCCGGATGGTGAGCATGCGGACCTGATATTAGACGACTCCCGTCCTGAGCGAACAGTCAAAGTGGGGACGACTGCTCTGAGAAACCTTGGTGACGACTTTCACAACCTGTTGAAAGAATACAAGGACATCTTTGCATTTGAAGTCCATGAAATGCCAGGCATTAGTCCTGATCTGGCAGTACACAAACTCGCTGTGGATCCGAAAAAGAAGCCGGTACGGCAAAAGAAGCGGAACCATGGTGAAGAAAGAGGTCAGGCGGCAGCCGCCGAAGTCAAAAAATTACTTGATGCAGGGTTCATTCGGCAATGTTACTTCCCAGATTGGGTTGCAAATGTGGTGCTTGTTAAAAAGCCGAATGGCACCTGGCGAATGTGTGTAGACTACACAGACTTGAACAAGGCGTGCCCCAAAGACAGTTACCCTCTGCCTAAAATTGATAACCTGGTCGACTCAACAGCCGGCCATGCCTTGATGAGTTTTATGGACGCTTATTCTGGTTTCCATCAAATTCCTTTATGGAAGAAAGATCAGGAGAAGACGGCCTTCGTCACTGATCAGGGGTTATACTGTTACACGGTCATGCCGTTTGGTCTTAAGAATGCCCCGGCTACCTTCCAACGAATGATAAACACAGTGTTCTTTGATCAGATTGGGAGAAACGTCGAGGCATATATTGATGATATGATTGTCAAGACTAAACTTCAGAAAGATCATCTGACGGACCTCCGAGAAACTTTCGCCACACTCAGGCGGCACCATGTCATGCTCAATCCCAAGAAATGTGTATTTGGAGTTGAGTCTGGGAAATTTCTCGGATTCCTTATCAACCAGAGAGGAATAGAGGCGAACCCTGAGAAGGTACAGGCGGTCATTGACATGCAGTCGCCTCGTACCGTCCGAGAGGTTCAGAAGTTAACAGGTTGTCTGGCGGCCTTGGGGAGATTCCTAAGCCGATCAGGCGACAAATGCCTATACTTTTTCCAAGCAATTAAGAAAAAGGCAAGGTTCGAATGGGGGCCGGATGCTGAGGCCGCCTTCCAGAAATTAAAGGTTCACTTGCATTCCTTGCCGAGGCTGGTCAGCCCTTTGCCCAAAGAAGATCTCTACATGTACCTGGCCGTCTCTGATCATGCGTTAAGCGCTGTTCTCCTTGCTGAAAGGGACGGCTGTCAGCTCCCGGTCTACTTTGTCAGTCACGTACTGAAAAATGCCGAGTTGAGGTATCCCCTAGTGGAGAAATTTGGTCTTGCACTCTTCATGGCTGTTAAAAAATTGAAGCCCTACTTTTTGGCACATGCAGTCGTCGTGTATACCGACCAACCAATCAAGCGACCCCTTACCATCATGGAGTCGTCAGGACGAATGATCAAATGGGCCATAGAAATACAGAGCCTCGAAGTCACTTTCGAGCCTAGAAAAGCAGTGAAGGGGCAAGCCTTTGCTGACTTTATTGTAGAAATGACTCGTCCTCCCGACTCTCAAGTTCCAGACCAAGTCTGGAAGGTATATGTGGACGGAAGCTCTACTTCAAATGGTTGTGGAGCAGGCGTCGTATGTCAATCTCCAGAGGGCGACAGGTTCGAGTATGCTCTACGCTTCAGTTTTCAGGCTTCAAACAACGAGGCAGAATATGAAGCTTTACTAGCCGGGATCCGCATGTGCAAGGCGGCAGGGGCAAGAAAAATAGACGCCTGTTCTGATTCACAATTGATAGTGAGTCAGTACAATGGCGAATACGAAGCAACCCATCCGGCCATGATCAAGTATTTACAGGCGGTTCGACAAGCAGTCGGCTCCCTTGAGGATTTCCATCTAATCCAAGTGCCGAGATCAGAAAACAACCAGGCAGATGCACTTTCGAAATTAGCATCATCCGCCTCCTCCGATACTCCTCGAACTGTTTTTTGGGAAGTAATGGAGAAGAGAAGCATCGAGGAAAACCCTATTGGAATCCTAGACAGAAGCTCAACCTGGATGGATTCAATCAGGGCATATCTGACAAACGGTACACTGCCGGATGATCCTCAACAGGCGGCAGCACTGAAAAAACGAGCCTCCTGTTTTGAAATGATACAGGGAGAACTTCACAAGAGGGGGTACCTTCAACCCTTCTTAAAGTGTGTTACTCCTGAAAAGGGACGAGAGATACTAGATGATCTTCACTCTGGTTTCTGTGCTTCCCATATAGGTGGTAGGATGCTTGCTTAAAGGGCAAGGCGGCAGGGCTACTTTTGGCCTACTCTGGAAGCAGATGCAATGGAGATGGTGAAAAAATGTGACAAGTGCCAAAGGTTTGGCAAATTAATTCACCGTCCGGCTACTGACCTCACTACCATTCACAGCCCACTACCGTTTGCTAAGTGGGGCATGGACATTCTGGGTCCATATACGCCTGCTACAGGCGGCAGAAGGTATATACTTGTTGCCGTTGACTACTTCACTAAATGGGTGGAGGCGGAGGCTGTAAAGGGAATCAAGACGAAAGATGTAATTTCATTCATTTGGAAAAACGTCATCACTCGATTCGGGGTTCCCATGTCTATGGTTTTTGATAATGGTCCCCAATTTGAGACGCCTGTTCTCAAAAGCTGGTTGGGAGACCAAGGAATTGCACACTACTTTGCATCTGTCGGTCGTCCACAAGCAAACGGCCAGGTAGAAGCCTTTAATAAAATCATCTCAGACGGTCTCAAGAAAAAGATTGAACGAGCAGGCGGCCTATGGGCGGATGAACTACCACATGTTCTCTGGGCCATTAGGACGACTGAAAAAGGGGCGACTGGAGAAACTCCATTCCTCCTAACTTATGGTGCGGAAGCTGTTCTTCCAATAGAACACTACGAGCCGACTCTTCGAGTAATGCTGTATAACGAAGAGGCAAACTGGGAAGCCATGCGCCTGGCATTAGACTCACTTCCTGAAAAGAGGGGCAATGCTGTTTTGCGCCATGAGATCTATCGCCTGAGAATGACTAGATCATACAACAAAAAAGTACACAGGCGTCCACTCAAAGTAGGGGACTTTGTACTCAGAAAAATGGAAGTAGTTGGTAGGGATAATGAGTCTGGAAAACTAACTCCCAACTGGGAAGGACCCTACCGAATCTATGAGGAAGTCAGGGACGGTACCTACCGTCTGGAAACACCAGACGGACAACCGTTGCCTCGAACTTGGAATGTAGATAACCTTAAAAAATATTTCTTCTGAATGATGTAAAGTAAAGAGCTACTTAATAAAGTTTGCACTTACTATTCAATTTTTGTATTACGAGGGGCATGCCGTCTGTACCTTTACAGTCGGCTACTCTCCATTGAGTTTTTTCACTCTATCTTCAGAGGGGCATGCCGTCTGTACCTTTACAGTCGGCTACTCTCCATTGAGTTTTTCACTCTATCTTCAGAGGGGCATGCCGTCTGTTCCTTTACAGTCGGCTACTCTCCATTGAGTATTTTACTCACAATACTTAGCTAAAAAGATTAGGGCCTGGCCGACCCTGTGCCTAACAGGCGGCTACCCTTCTTTTACTTAGCACCTACGTTCACCAAGAACTTACCAAGGCCACCGGCCGAATGATCAGACCAGGCGCCAAACCAACTGATCAAATCTACAAAATTAATTCGACCTGTCCCAACATCATAACAGGCGTCCGACGGCATCCCTCCGGATGAAATTCGTCGCAGAGAGCAGCTCCCTTTTGGGTGGAACATTGTTCTATAAACTAATTACACGGCACCTATACGACTGTCCCCAAGGACAACCACGTAGCCGTTTTTGAGACAAGGATAACTCTATCACTAACCAAACCAGTGGTAGCAGTTGACATCTGAGTCGGATGACCGCCTGTATTACTTGGGATAAATGCAGGGGGTACCTATTGAGTTAATAGCCAACAAACATTGGCGAATCAAGGGGTCTAGCCGGCCTACGCCGCCTGGTACCTCTACTTCTCAAACAAAAGTGACGGCGACTGAGTAACTCCAAAGTTAACTCATAGTCACTCCTTCAAATTTGGTATGGAATCTAAAGAGTTTGAGTCGTCCGCCTGTTTTAAACAAACAAGGACACTCGAACCCCTATTCCTACTAACCTATTGAGTTAATAGCCAACAAACATTGGCGAATCAAGGGGTCTAGCCGGCCTATGCCGCCTGGTACCTCTACTACTCAATCTAGATTGTGACGAAGACTAAGTAACTCCTATGTTAACTTAATAGTCACTCAAACTTAGTATGGAGCCTAAAAGGTATGAGTCGTCCACCAGTTTTTAATAAACAAGGGCTCTCAACCAATACTCTTGCTAGGTTAACAAATTACGAGTTAAAAGCCAACATTGGCAATAAAGGGAAACAACCGGTACCCGCCGCTTGTTTTCCTACTTAATTCCTTGGCGACTAGGAAATACTATTTACTTGGTCAGACAAATTGAATAAATAGTTCGAATACCGATTGAATAAATGGCCGACTGATCATCTACCTTGGAAACAGACCACCAGTCGTCCAGGGGCATAGGCGGCATACTTACTATTTGTACCTGTCTTAACGTTCGGCCATACACAACAGTCGGTCTAGTGAACAAATTAAAAATACTTAGACAAATTTGAACCAAAACAAAAATTTCATTAAAAATGAGCCGGCCATTAAAGACCAGCAGAATATTCAAAACCCCGGCCCCCTGGCCGGGTAATTACAAAGCAAACGGCACGCAGGCCGTGAAAAAAAAATACTTAAAGCTTAAGATGGGGGCAGTTCAGTATCAGCAGCTGCCGCCTGGTCAGCACTCTTCTTGCTGGACTCGGCCTTAGCTGCACCCTCTTTTGAGGCCTTACCCCCAAGTGGCACAAGCGCCACCACCGGCTCTTTCCTCCTGGAACGCACCGTCCAACGCCTCTTCTTCAGCAGCCGCCAGGATCTGTTGGTTATATGTTTCCGAACACTGGCGGTAAGTTCTTTCCCATGAGGCAAAGTCGGCACTGGGGAACAGTCGTTCCCAGGTCATGCGCTGGATTTGAGCGGAGTCTTCCACCATCTCCCGGACGAGCTCTTGTTTCTCTTGCTCGGCCTTTCCTCGAGAGCTCTTGGGTAAGACTCTTCTCTTGGTTCACCAGGCGTTCTTTTACGTTGGCCAAAGACTTCTCCATGGCTTCGTAAGAGTGCATTTTTTGGCGAAGAGGTTTCAGCTCGGCCTTAAGGTTGGTGACGGTCGCCTCCAGCTCGTCAACCTTCTTTTGGGCCGCCTCTAACTGAGCCCGAACAGCGGCGGTAGCCTGCGCCTGATAATAAAGAAGATCAATGGTCAGTACTTCATTTTGGGCAATTTTAAACATTGCCTTATCACAGCTGGAGGCGGCCATAGCCTTTGCGGCCTTTACCTCTTTGTTTTTCCGATCAATCGGCTTGCGAAGGCTGTTGACTCGGAGCAGGGCCTAAGTACAAAGAAAAACAGGCGTCAGTTTCCAAACAAAAAGGATAACAGGCGTCCTGGAACTCAAAAGCTCAAAAATATACTAAGTATACCTCAGCAAGGACCCCTGAAATTCCATCAAGGTCAAGGGTGCCGGCACCCCTGACCGCCTCCCTGTCAGATGGAGGAACTACTTTTACCATAGACTTGGCTACCTCAACCAAGTCAAGTCCCTGGGGGCCGGCTGCATTAAGTGAAAGGAAAAAACAAGTTAGACCTAGTCAAGAAGGAAGCAAGGGTGAGTTTTTACAAGTAAGTGTCCATACATCTAGGTGGCCCCGCCTGGGTTTTTGATGAAGTGGCCGGCTGCTTCTCAGCCGCCACTGTTTTCCTGGAAGACCCAGGAGAGCTTGCAACAGTCGTCCTCCGGGCCTTGGGGTCCGGCTGTTGCGAGGAAGAAGCCCTTGGAGTGCCAGACTGAAAACAAAAAGAGTTAGTATATGCATAAGACAACTAAAAGAGGAAGAGTTTTCGAAGCTTACCAAGGGTGCCTCCTTGTTGGGGGAGTCGGCATACGACTGTTTCATGAGCGAGGCCCGCAACATGGCCGCCGCAGTCTTGGATGCTGTTATTTTACTCATGGCGTCAGCTGCAAGAAATAAACAGCAAAGTTAGTAAAAATCCCAAGTAAACAAGGCGTGAAAAAACAGAGTATTTGTCAGGCCGGCTACCTCTAGAGCACCGACTGCCGAGGCCACAGGCGGCCAAAAAGTACTCGTCATAGAGCCACTTGAAGCTCGGGACGCAGTTTAGGGGTACTTGCTCTCGTACCCCTGAAGTAGAGTTCACCCTAGTCTCTACTTTGAAGAGTCCTTTGTCTAGGATCTCTTTTTTAGCCTTTGGGGGAACAGGCGGCATGCTGCGGCCGCCTGCGAGAAGAGGCGGATCCCTATTCCACTTGTTAAAGCGTTTGTTCAGCTCCGTGTCTGAACCCTCGATAATAAGGAAGGTGTTCCGCCAATCTTTCCATTTGTTCGCCTTACCTCTCGTCATGAGGTAACCCCTATGGCTTGTTAATTGGTACCAGCCGGTACCCCCCGACTTAGGGGTCCGGCTGAGATAGTTCATGTGGGCGAAAGCCTCAAAGCTTGGCTCCACCCCGTACATTTCGCACCCGGCCACATAGCCGAGTACGTTTACCCAAGAGTTGGGGGCTAACTGTCATAACCCCAGATCATACCCATCTAAAATCCGCTGAACAGCCGGATGTAATGGGAAGCGCAGTCCAGCTTTGATGGCCGCCACATAGCAGCCAAAGCAGCCGTCACCATAGCTGGTACCAGCCGGCCAGACGACAGTGTCTTCTGGATCCGGCACGAACAGTAAAAATTCCGGGCCCATTTTGTGGTTAGCAATAAAGCTCGCCACGTTGTCTTGCATGGTTGCAATCCGGCCCCGGGGTACCCTGCAGTAGTAGGGGGCGTTTTCCTCTCTGTAAGAGGCGGACGGCTCCGCCCAATTGTCCCCCTTCTCAACTGCGTGAGAAAGTCTCGCCTCTTGTAGGCGGCTATGTTTTTCTTCTGAGCCAGGAGAACTATGGCCAGAAGAGCTGGACTCGGACTCGTCCTCTGACGAGTCCGAAGAGGACGACTCCTCCCCTCTCCTAGAGGGGCCCGCCTCCTCTCCCTTAGAAGGAGCAGGAGGAAAATAAGGCATGTCAACGGTAAGATGGGAAGGGACCACCTTGGCCCCTCTCTCAGAACTGTCGGCTTGGCAGTCGCCTCGTTTCAATTCTACATCTGGCGCCTGGTCAGATGTTTCACTAAGGAGTACCCTTTGGGAGGAGCCGTCTGAGTTTGATATCATAGCAGTCTGTTTCGTTCTGGCCATCACGTTCTGCATAGACACAGATACAGTCGGACTTTGTATAAAGGGCAAAGATGGGTCCAGAAAAGGGCAGGCGGCACTCCTAGTCCTAGATTCAGCCGTCCCCGGTGACCGGCTGATCACTAACTTAGGTCGTGTCGTGTGCTTCCATGGTGCCATTTCAAAAAATAAAAATAAAATTAAGGGTAAGAGAACTGAGTTACCTGAACGAGTGACGGTTGATGAAGTCCTGGAAGTCCGGTGCAGTCGGCTTGTCAGAACAGGCGGTAGGCAGAAAAAGTCCGAAATGTCAGAGCAAGTTCAGGGGTCCGAATGTTCTCGCAAAGTTCTCAAATGTGAAAATGACCGAAGTCAGCACTTCCTTTTATAGGCAAAGTGAGAAGGCGAAGGGTCGCTTCCAAATTCAAAATTTGGGCGGGAAAATCTCTCGGCCGTTTGCAAGGTGACACCTGTAGCAGGCCGTCGCCTGTCACCGTGCGACACCTGTCACAGGCGACACGTGACCAGTCACGTGCCACCTGTGAGGGGCAAATGATTAGGGGATTTTTATCCACCAATCACCGTCTGACAAGTGGACCAACCAGGTTCCGCCACGTGTCCTTCACGAAGGCCAACAGGAGCCTGCCACGTGTCAATCACAGATACGTCCTCTACGGACTAATTAAGACACGCCACGTGTCCACCCATGCCAAATGGGAAAACCGGCCATCAAGGCCCAATCCAGTCTAGAGGCCCGATCAGCCCTAGGTTTACCTTAAACCTAGAGAGTGGCACGCTTCTCGAGGCTATAAATACTTAATTAATCCTCATTAGTTAGGTAATTGAACAATTGAAGAATCAAGCAGAGAAGAACAGGGATATTACGGAACACCAACAACCGGCTAATCTCGCTAACGACGCAGATTACCAACACTAAGCACTCTCACCTAGAGAGATTTTATTACTTTAATTTCCGTATTAATTACTCCCTAATCAGGTACTAACTTGACCGTTGGAGGCGGAGCTCTCAGGAGTCTCCGTTATTTTGCAGGTACAGGCGTCCGGTTCCAGTCTCGGAATTGTAACTCTCCCGCAGGACATCAGAAAACCCCGAAACAAATATCATATAGGATCTTGATAGATTTGAACTTGAAAAAACTACGTAGTAAGTTCAAAATATCAATGTTTTATATTATTTACTCGTATAAAAGTGCACATATTCATGGTTGAAGTTGAGCATTGAATGGAGATTGCAAAAGTTAAAATGTTATAAATAAAAAGGAACAGGGAATGTAGAAGACATTTTCAACAAATTTTAATGCTTTTCCAACAAGTGACAAATTTTGTGTGCTATTAATATTTATCGTTTGCTTTTGCTAATTTATATAAAAATTTGACAACCTTTGCAATTATTATTCCATATTGCCATAAGCATGGAAATTTACATCCCATATTCCATATACATATATGCTTACAATATTATTAGAACAAACTTATCTACAATTATTGAACGATAATTTAAGAAAATCTCAATAGAAGTAATATTGCATACATTTGGCTTTTAAGCAAGTGGTCCGTTTAGATGGTTAGATATGATAGTACCTAGTAATCTAGTATCAACATTAACAAGTAGTTTTGTATTGTTAGACCATGACAAAGGACGACCAATGCATAAGCCAAATAAGCTACTAATGGTAATCGTTGAACGATTGATTTAAATTTCTATCACGTATTTTTTTTTTTTTTTTTTTTTTTTTGAGGGTCTATCACGTATTCATAAATAAATACGATTATTAGATAGTGTTTTTTTAAACACATACGGACATACCCTATCATGATAAAGTGTTCTAATCCCTAAAAAAAATCCAAGAATGACATTATTTTAATCAATATTAATTAATTAATTTTTTTAATTATAATTACTTATATATATTGTGAATGAATTAATTAAATTATCAACTCATATATTTGTACAAAATAGTCAAACATCTACGAATGCTGCATATTATTTATAGGTGTTTCGGGTGAAAACAATGGGACCTTGTCGAAGGTCCGATGAAGTGGAGAAGACTGGATTCGGTCCAAGTGATGTTGGGCCAAAGGTTTCCTGCACAGTAAACACACGTAAACTAGCCTCGGGGGTGTTGTCGAGGAAGGCCCCTCCGATGCTAAAGTCAGTACAGTGTGTAGAAAGAGAACATTATGCAAGAGAATTAATTGCTTGAGGCTTTGTTGAATAAATGTACAAATGTAATATTTATGGCTCTTATACCTTTGCATATATGGAGAAGTTGGGCCTTAGCCCAATTGACTTGCCATGAGGACTGATCTTTGACTTTAGCACAGCTGAAGAGATGAACCTTGACCTTGGGCTTTTAATTGGATCATTTAATGACTAGGCCCAATTGGACTAAATTGGACCCAAACAATTTTCTGACATAGTCAACAAATACTCTCGGGATGCCGAAACGAGTAATGATATTCCGCCAGATAAATTTTCTGACAGTTTTCTCTGTAAAGTTCGAGGCTGCTTCGGCCTCGATCCACTTACTGAAATAGTCAACACCAACTATCAGCCATTTTTTCTGGTACACAGCCTCTGTAAATGGTCCTAGTATATCCAGTCCCCATTGGGCAAACGGGAGTGGATTAAGGATCGGCTGAAGATCCCTTGCTGGCTGGTGGATAACTGGAGCGTATTTTTGACATTTTTTGCATTTCCGGACCATCTCCTTAGCATCTGCGATCATGGTGGGCCAGTAATATCCAGCCCTCAATGCCTTGTGGGCTAAGGTCCTTCCCCCGATGTGGTTCCCACAGATGCCGAGGTGAATCTCCCGTAGGATATAATCTACATCTGTTGGTCCCACGCATTTCAGCAATGGGGCTGCGAAGGACTTTTTCAGGAGTTCCCCTCTGAAGACAATGAACCTTGAGCTGGTTCTCTTCATCTTGGAGGCCAAAGCTCTATCTTCGGGAGTCTATCCCCGAAGTTTGAAAGCTAGGATGGGGTCCATCCAACTAGGCTCTGGGTCAGCGCAGCACACTTCAGGTGCTTCGTCGACACTTCTTTCTCGACGCACTTCCACATATACAGATCTGTTCAGCTCAGTAAGAGTTGAACTGGCAAGTTTGGAGAGTGCATCGGCTTGAGTATTCTGACCCCTTGGGATCAGCTGAACCTCAAAAGTTTTCAGCTTTGCAATGACTGATTTGATCTTGGCAAGATAAGCTATCATGGAGGGCTCTTTGGCCTCGTAGCTGCCGCTGATCTGATATGCAACTAGCTGAGAGTCTGTTTTCAGGCAGACATGATCGGCTTCCAGGGAGATGCACAATTCTAGGCCAGCGATTGCTGCCTCATATTCGGCTTCATTGTTCGAGGCCTTAAAAGAAAATTTTAGTGCATATTCGAAGGATTTGCCTTCGGGAGAAGTTATCACTACTCCTGCCCCCGAACCATTTTCGGTGGAAGATCCATCCGTAAACACGGTCTAGACTTTCTTTTCATTATCTAGCGCTTCTTGGTATGAGCATTCGGCCAAGAAGTCCGCTAGAGCTTGAGCCTTAATGGCAGCCCTCGGACGGTAGCTGACGCTGAATTCGGTGAGCTCAAAAGCCCACTTGGCTAGCCTACCAGATTTTTCAACTTTGCCAAGAACTTTTTCCAACGGCTGATCAATTAAGACCACTATATGATGGCAATCAAAATAGGGCCTCAGCTTCCGAGCAGCTACTACTACTGCAAAAGCGACTTTCTCGAGTAGAGGGTAGCGAGTCTCGGCATCCGTAAGTGTATGACTGACAAAGTAGATCGGTTGCTGACTTTTGCTTTCTTCCTTCAGCAGTACTGCACTGATGGTGGCCGGGCTAACGGCCACATACAGGTACAAAGTTTCTCCTTCTGCTGGGCTAGCTAGCGTTGGGAGTTGAGCTAGATGCTCCCGAAGCTGTTTAAAGGCTTCTTTTTGCTCTTTCTCCCAAACGAGCTCTTTTGTTTTCGGGAGTTTCAGGGCTTTGAAGAAAGGTAACCCCTTATCCGAAGCTCTGGAAATGAACCTTGAGAGGGCTGCCATTCTTCCGGTGAGCCGCTGAACATCCCGCTTTGTTTTCGGCTCAGGAAGGTCGAGCGCTGCTTTGACTTTGGAGGGGTTGGCATCAATCCCCCTCTTGCTGACTATGAACCCAAGGAATTTCCCTGACTTCACGCCGAAGACACACTTCTTCGGATTCAACTTCATTTGATGCCTTCTTAAGGTGGCGAAAGTTTCAACCAGGTCTTTAACATGGTCCTCATATTTTTTGCTTTTGACGATCGAATCGTCGACATAGACTTCCATGTTTCGGCCCTTTTGGTTGGCGAAAACTTGATCCACCAGCCTTTGATAGGTTGCCCCCGCATTTTTCAATCCGAAGGGCATCATTTTGTAATTGTACACCCCAGCGTTCGTGACGAATGCCGTCTTTGCTCGATCGTCGGGGTGCATGAAGATCTGATGATACCCCGAGAATGCGTCCATGAAACTAAGCAAGGCATGGCCACTTGTCGAATCGACTAGCTGATCGATCCTCGGCAAGGGATAGAAATCCTTCGGACAAGCCTTATTTAGGTCCGTGAAGTCAACGCACATCCTCCAGGTACCATTGGCCTTCTGAACCATTACCACATTTGCCAGCCATTCTGGATATTGGCAAGGCTCGATGAAGCCTGCCTCCAGCAACTTTTTGACCTCGGCTGCGATGTCTCGGTTCTTATTAGCGGAGTAATTCCGCTTCTTTTGCTTAATTGGTCGACACGTTGGGTCAACATTAAGCTTATGGGAGATGAGGTCTGGACTTATCCCGGGCATATCAGCTGCCGAGAAAGCAAACACATCTCTGTTGTCCCGAAGGAGCTGAATAAGTTCACAACGGGTGTTCGGATCAAGGTCCATCCCGATTGTTACACATTTCTCAACGTCTCCCTCGGTCAACTGAACTGTTCCAGTCTGTTGGTCCATATCCATTGCTGATGGACTGGACTCTTCAGAATCTGGCCTGCTGCCTATGTCAGCAGGTGTCCCAGTCTTTTTGTTCTTCGGCTGGCTCTCTGAATCTTTCGGTTCAGCTGAAGAGCTAGCCTTTTCCCTTTCGAGCCCTTTTTCTCTGGGCACAGATCCTTGGGCCGAAGCACTTAGGCCTTTCGGATTTTTTGTGCTTGGCTCTCTTTCTTTTTCTTTCTCCTCCTTATCCTTGTCGTCATCTGGGCGACTACTGGATGGCTTGAGGTAGTTGCACCTTCGGGCGTTTTTTTGGTTGCCCTGTATCCTTGCGGGGAAGCCAGCGTCTGAGACGTAAATCATCAGCTGATGATAAGTTGAGACGACCCCTTGGATCTCATGAATTATGGGTCTCCCCAAAATCACGTTGTACACTAAAGGAGCGTCAATGACCAAAAATTCAATCATGACATTCCTGGCTGCCTCATCGCAGCCGATGGTGACAGGAAGGGTCACCTTCCCATCTGGATAAGTTGAAGCCCCATTGAACCCGGATACCGGGTAGAGTACCGGCGTAAGGTGCTTGGGCTTTAGCTTGATTTGATTGTAGGCCTTTCGGAACAGAATGTTTGCTCCGCTGCCACCGTCAACAAGGACCTTACTGACGTCGTGGTTGGCCACCGTGGCGATGATCACCAACGGATCCTCGTGAGGGAACGTTACCCCCCGGCACTCGGCAGCTGTGAACGTCATGTTCGGCACCGGCGACTGGGGAGGTTGAATGTCAGCGTTGTTCACCTGATGGATCAGAGCCCTAAGGTGTCGCTTATGCTCCCTCCGAGAGCATATTCCTCCCGAGATAACATTGATCGGAGAGAATTTTCCCTCTGGATTTTTACTGTTCTTCCGGGGGAAGTCGAGGTCTTGCCAAGAGTCCTTTGCTGATTTCTCGGACTCCTTTTTCTCGCGGTGATCCGCGATGTACTTTTTCAAGTATCCCTTCCGGACCATGTCCTCTATCTGGTCCTTCAGTTGGATACACTCCTCAGTGTTATGTCCCGGAGATTCGTGGAACTCGCACCACTGATTTTTATTTTTTCGCTGATACCACTCTGGGAGTGGTCTCGGCTTTCGGTAACTCTGCTCCTCCTTCGTCACGCTGTAAATTTTGGCGCGTGGAAGAGAGAGCGGAGTGTAGGACTCGTATCTGCCTGTGTATAAGGCAGATTTTTCCTTCTTTGGGTCGCTGGCCGAAGATTGCTCCGAGGCCTTTGCCTTTCCCTTTTCCCTATGGCCTTGGCCTTCAGACAAGGGCGTTTGTTTTTGCTTCCCTCCCTCAGATTGAGGTTGGGTTTTTGTTTTGTTCCACTCTTCGGCTCGGATGAACTTATCCGAGGCATTCAGAGCTTCCTCCAAGGTCTGCGGGGTATGCATGACCATGAAGTCTAGGAACTTCCCGGGCTGAAGGCCATTCTGCATTGCAAAAACGGCTAGCCCCTGGTCCAGCTGAGAGACGCTGGATGACTCGTTGCTGAAACGGGTCAGATAGTCTCGGAGGCTTTCGGTCTCCCCTTGTTGCAGACCCATGAGTTCTGCAGTAGTCTTCTCTCGGCGGTTTGCCGTGGAAAACTTGCTCCTAAATTTGGAGGACAGATCATCCCACCCTGTTATGGAGCCTTGCTTTACTCCCTTGGAGATCCACGCTTGCGCGACCCCCTTGAGAGTGGTTGGGAAATATTTGCACCAAGTCGCTTCGGATCTGGGGCAAAGATGCATATGAGTCTCATACGAGGCCACGTAGTCCTTCGGATCCGAAGTCCCATCATATGTGATGTGCGACGGTATTTTAACCGTGGGCACGTGCTCTTCCAGTATCCATTGCTCGAATGGCGAACTGGCGGGTAGCATAACGGCCTTGCCCTTGTTCTTGGCCGAAGGGACCGCGCTCCGCCCTCTTAGAGAGGTAGGAGTTGTTTTCGTCCCTGGCAGGGAAGTCTGGACCTCGGCCGCAGGGAACGAGAGGCGACTGTGCACGCTCGGTTCCTTGCCGCCGAGTCGGTCGAGGACGCTTCGGCGAACAGTCTCAGGTTGTTCTCGGTGAGTAGATTCTGGCCGAGAAGCTGAGCTGCTGCTCTTATGCGTTTCTGGTCGAGAGGTTGAGGATCCTCTGAAGAATTGAGGGTTCTTTTTCCTCTCTTTTTCAATTTTCCAGGTATCCTCTTCCCACTCTTCCAGTTCCCGGAAGGAAGGAAGCTTCCCACCATCATGGTCTAGCTTCCTCCGCTGATGCCGGGTATGCAGAGGAGTTCGATCACGAGGTGGCGGCATATTTTGTGCCCTCATTGCCTCCATGAGCACTGTCAGCGCTCTTGCCACCTCCTCCGAGCTGGGCCCCGTCAAAGGGGTCCTCGACTGAGTATGGGAATGAGAGCGCACAGTCGATGGTTGGCTTTGGGGCACTGAATGTGTCCTATGATCGGACTGACCCCTGCTAGACCGAGAGTGACTCGGCCTATGATGAGAGTTATGAATTACGAGAGAAAGGGAATCCTCCCTGTATGATCCTCCCCCCGAGCTGGCACCCTTGGGAGAGTTCCGGTCCGGTGAGGGTGATGGTGTAGGGGTTTTAGGCTTTTCGCCTACTCCTTGACGGAGGCTTTTGCTCTTGCGGTTCTTAGCCATTGCTACTAAGATAATTGCAAGATGATTTTGGTTAGAAACTTGGCTTAAAGATTTTTGAAAGTCTTCCCCACAGACGGCGCCAAATTGTTTCGGGTGAAAACAATGGGACCTTGTCGAAGGTCCGATGAAGTGGAGAAGACTGGATTCGGTCCAAGTGATGTTGGGCCGAAGGTTTCCTGCATAGTAAACACACGTAAACTAGCCTCGGGGGTGTTACCGAGGAAGGCCCCTCCGATGCTAAAGTCAGTACAGTGTGTAGAAAGAGAACATTATGCAAGAGAATTAATTGCTTGAGGCTTTGTTGAATAAATGTACAAATGTAATATTTATGGCTCTTATACCTTTGCATATATGGAGAAGTTGGGCCTTAGCCCAATTGACTTGCCATGAGGACTGATCTTTGACTTTAGCACAGCTGGAGAGATGAACCTTGACCTTGGGCTTTTAATTGGATCATTTAATGACTAGGCCCAATTGGACTAAATTGGACCCAAACAATAGGTATAAGTACAATAAAATACATATGCATATGTTGATAAAATCACTTATGTACATAAAGTGAATGATTATACCTTTATACGTAGTAAGATTAACGTAACAAGAGAAAATTACACATGTTCCAAGAACTCAATTAACCCAACATAATACTAGTTCATTTGGGGGGTAAAAATTGCATGACCAACAATAGTGAAATAGTAAAATTAGAGTTGCAGAAGAGGGGTAAAAAAAGTAAAACTGAAAATGGTAAGCGGCGGAGAAAAGTAGAAGTAATAGGACCACCTTCTTTTTATGAGACAAATTTTAAAGGATCTTTTGTAATGGGAGGGAAAAGATACATATACTTCCACCTAAATTCCCACTCATATGTTTACCTCTTAAGTATTTCATATTATTGGGTCGTTTTGCTTTGGTCATAATCTATAATTTGTATGTCATCATAAGTCATAACTATTGTTAAAATTTACTATTAGAGTATTATTATTAGTCAATAATGTTCATTTTTTTTTTAGTGTTTGGAGAGCCACAAGGGCAGAGGTGAGAATCGATCACAAAGATCTCTTGAAACCGAGAGGGAAGCTTTAACCACTTGAGCTATCCCTCACTCTCAGTCAATAATGTTCATGATTATGCATAAGGGTATATAAAAAATTGGAAGTTAATTACTGCATTTCAAATCTTAGCACACATGGTAAATAACATTAAGATCTTGTTCTTTTAGACTGAACTGAATATAGCCAAGTCAAACTAAATACAACTAAAATTTATATAAGTGCAAAAGAATAGGGCCTAATTCAATTTCTAAAAGGTTTTCAAAATTGATTAAGGTTTTTTTTCCTTCTCAAACATATTCATGATTTAATTAGTTGTACACTTGTACTACTTATTATTAATAATGTCATTTATTTTGTGTGAAGTATGGATAAAGAATAAATGTCTCATCATCCATATTCTACACAAAAGGATATATATACTTCTTTGTATTTCAATAAATGTTAAACTCCAATTGCCTTCACAATTATCTTTTTGCTTCAACTGATTCAACCTAATACCTAATGTAAAATTTACACTACAAAAGAAGTCAAACTATTCTAGGAAAAGGACATGTCAAGCAATGGCGCATTTATAGAAATAGAAATTTAGTATTCTATCAAATAAAATAATGTTTAATAGAAAAAATAAAGAAGGATCCTGGTTGTTCAAAAACAAAAGAAATTATTAAAGATTATTTGACTCAATCCTAAGTCTTTACAATACAATTAATCCACTGTCCACATATAATTTTCATGATAAATGACAAAAAAATTGCTTACTCAATCGGTCAATCATTTTACATGCATGTTGAGACGTAACTAAGATAAGAATAATCTAAGATACGTTGCTTGGGGAAAGGGGGTATGGTAAGTGCAACAATCCACTAGTAGTACTACATTGTTATGTTGTTATGCTCTAAACACTCCTCGTGAACTCCATCCAATCACCATCATTTGTGTGTTGATACAAACATATCTTCCAAAGTAATGTGATTGGAAAACTTATCATTATGTACCTACAAAAATAGGCTAATATACACTTTATATTTCATTTTTTTTAATGGTACTATATATACATGAGTAAAATACAACTAATTATTACATGAACTAGTTTTTATCTTTAAAATGAACTAGTTTTTTTCTTTAAATAACACGTAGTTTAACCTTAGTAATATGTCTGGACTTAATTTTAAAACGGTGCTCAAGAAACTAGAAGAGAACAATTTTATAGATTAACAAAGTAAATATATTTTGACAAAAATAAATACATTTATGAAATTAGCTAGCTATAATCATTGTTATATGAACTTTTCTTTTCACCTCAAGTACCCCTTATCAAATCCTCGAAATTCGAAATTGGGTATGACATTTGGAAACTTCATTTTAAACACAAAATTATGGATTTTTTTTCCACATAATAACCGAGTTTTGGACACTTGAACACATACATGTGTCGAACAAGAATGCTCGATTTTATGTATATATATATATTTAGGTAATAATCTTATAAGTATTTAGAAAGAGCAAAGTAATTAGGTTAAAGAAAAACAAAAAAAGATGATGCGGTCCCATGCAACAATGGGAAACTAGAGAGAGGGAGGGATGGGTGGGAGTACTTTAATAAGGAGATGGCCGGTTTTAATTGAAATTAGTTGGAAATTTTGGACCACTTCATCTCATCTCCTCTACAACCTCTTATTTTGGGAACCCCCTTTTTTTTTCTTCCAAAAAACATTTATTTTATGACTGTGTTTGACATTATGAATTTCTGAACAAAATTCACAGGAATCCCTTAAACAGAGCTGAGAGATGTTGATGATAAACCTGAAAAAAGACTGTTTGTACGAGTTGATAGGATAGTGATAACTTGACTTACGGGGATTTGTGCACCCATTTTCTCAATACTAAAACCTTGGAGTTACTTTTTAGATTTTGGATCCGAGTAAACTCTTTTGATTGGATATGAGTCCATGTAATATTTTATTTTGGCAAAAGCTAATGAGTGTCTCGGGGCGTTAGATGAGAGAATTAAAGTGCAAATATTAGAGTAAAATTAACATTAATTATTCCGAACGACGCGTGATTTTGTCATGAATTCCTAACTTAATATCATTTCAACCAATATAATTTATCTTTATCTAACGCCCCGGGGCGCTCGTTAGCAAGATCCTTTTATTTTATACGGATTACAAATTTTTTTTAATTATACTTCTTCCCATATTTACTAATTGCAAATTTGCAAGTGAGGCAATTTTTTTTATGGAAAAATATAATTATTTGAAATTCTGATATATATTTTCAAATTTTTATTTCTACAGTAATGTTTTTACTAAAATGTAATTGAAGATTAAATATTATTAATATAAGGTATTCATCAATAAAATTTCTCGTAAAATTTTGTCGTTATGTTAAATAGATTGAGAATGGAGAAAATAAAGTATATTTTTCCACTTTAGATCTTAATAGTCGTAAGGTTTTAACTTGAATTATAAGTATTTACCATTTATTAATGGTTTTAATTACAAAAGTGTATAGATATCACATTTAAACGTTTACATTAAAGGTTAACAAATGACAAGATTAATTTTATTTTTTTTGTGCATGAAGATTAAATTTTATGTAATAATAATATAGGGGAAAAAAAAAACCAATATTAAAAATAGAGGAAGTATGACTATTTTATAAAGAAATGAGCATCATGATTCATGAGCACAATATCTATTTTATTTATATTATTCTTATACATGAATTTGTTATGACTTAGACACGTGTAGACTCTGTAGTGCTAGTTCTTGGGCTAAGTACTAGATTATCATCTTTTAGGTTAAAAAGTTGTGGGGTTTGATCTGATGAAGTCCATTGTTATTGGTATGTAATATTTTGATTTGAATTATATAGTAGGGACTAGGGATATTGTTATCAAGAGCACCACTTGGTAAACGGAACATTCTACTTCCTAGGAGGGTTTAGGCCTTCCAATAGGTTGTTCACTTGGTGAAACACAAATAATAGGTTACAAACAATATCAAATTTTAAGGACAAAATTGGTTACCAATCAATTGATGGCTAGTAAACTTGTGTACTTCGTGAAAGTGTGTACGTAAATGCTTTGGTAGTCTCTATTTTTATACTTCACAGAAAATAACTTTAACGTGATCTAATCCGAATCTAATTCGAATCTAATCCGAACATTATCTCCTAGTACATTAGTTTGCTTAACTAGTTTATAGTAATAATTTTTTTATACAAATATGCTCTGAATCTGGATAAATTGTTAATGTGTATAACAATGTATAAGCTATTACAACATTGAATATTGGAGACAATGTGTACTAGTGAAATAATTACAAATAAATTATATTCAATTCATTAAAACAGACGGTGACGAAACATTTATATTATATCAAAAAATAGTGCAACCATTTAATGATGACCCCCTTGTAGATTTGATAAGAAGAGAAGTTGTTGATCATGTAAACTTATAGTTTGTTGTAACCTCTATGCTTACAACTTATAGGTACAAAAAGAATTAAATGAGTTGTTCTTGGTGGATCAAAGACACTATTTTACAAAAGCTGGTAAAAAGTACCTATATATAATTACTAAATAAACTATCTGAAATAACTTATCTTATAGAAACTTTTGATTTAATATACCCATTTCTCCACAAAGTACAAACTACCAAAAGAGTAGAAAATTTCAAATCATTCATTTGTATATTACTACATATATAAAAACAAAATTAATACACTTCTTCTATTAAATTCCACAAGAGAAAAATAAAATCAATTGAGGGGTGATTTTAATTACACAACAAATTAATTAAAAGAGGACCAATTTAATTATTATAGGATGTTTTTTGTCAGGAAATGATTGACCCACCCAAAGACATAACTCAACCCGGATGAGTGGGATTGAGGTAAGTTAAGGGTTTGTTTGTCTGAACACTTTCTGATTTTTCATACCTTTTTTTTTTCCTAGGTTTTTTCTTTCATTATTCATACCTTACTATGTTAAGCCTTTTTTAAAGAGAAAATAAAAATACCTCATTTTGTTTTTTCTATTTTCATAAAATGTACATAAAACCAAACACACCCTCTTCTTCTTCTTCGTTTTTTTTTCTCTTTATTTCTCTCTCCATTAATCATAAAAACTTGAAGTTTAATTTCTCCACCAAAATCTTTACTCTACTTATGGCAACCGTTAGCATTTCAACTCTTTCTTCTTTCTTCCAAACTCGGCATAACCATTAAAGCTCGAAACTTCGCGTTTTTTTTTTCAAAAATTAAAAAAAAAACCCTTTATTAAAAAAAAAAAAGGATTTCAATATTATTCTAAGGTTTTTTGATAGGTAATCTCCCAAAAAAATGGGGGCAAATATATTAGGTACAATTCTTCAAAAAAAAAAAAGTTGGATGTTTTTTTAGTTTACTTTTTAATTTATGTAAAAATGGCTACTAATCATCATCAATTAATGGAGGAGAAATCATCTTCATCAACAAACTTTTGTTATTCAGATGTTCATCATTTAGGAGTTAGTCATCATCTTCAAAATTTTGAATCAAACCCTGAAATTTACAACTTAACTAGTGGTATAGAAATGATAGGGTTTCAACCTAAACCTCAGAGTTTAATATCCGGCGTTGCGCAACCAGATGAACAACAACAACGTCATCAGCAACAGCAGCAACAAGAGATGGGGTTTATTGATGATTCATCTTTAAGGCCTTGTGTTTTCCCTTGTGAAGGTAATGAGAGGCCTAGTCAAGGCCTTTCGCTTTCGCTCTCATCTTCTAATCCATCCACTATTAGCCTCCAATCCTTTGAGCTTAGACATAATAATCTTCATCATCATGGCCAAAGATTTGATCTTTCCTCCCCGTCTTCGAATACTCGAGACGGGTTTTTGGGAAAGTCTCAATCTTTTCATCATCTTCAACAACATCAAGATGAGCAACACCATCAACAACAACAACAACATGAGAATTCTAGTGGTGGTGGTAGTATGGGTATACAATTTGAAATGATGAGGAATTCTAAGTATATGGGGCCCACTCAAGAGCTTTTGAGTGAGTTCTGTAATCTTGGAACAAAGGGTTATGATGATGATTTACAAAGGAAACTGTCTAAGAAGAAGAGTAAAGAGCAATGGGATTTCGAAGGAGGGGGTAACGACAACGATGATGATCGTAGTCGTAACCCCAATAATAACAATAATAATAATAACAATAATAATGCGAGTAGTAGTTCCAATGTTAATCCATCATTGTATGGTGTTAGTCTATTGGAATTGCAGAAGAGGAAGACAAAGTTGCTTAGCATGTTGGAAAAGGTATATATTACATTTTACTTTCTAATTTCTTATAATTTTATGCTTTTTTAAATTATATATATGACTCTTTTTTAAGCATTAAAAATGCCTAAATTCTACTTCTTTTTTTTATTTATTTTGCATCACTTCTTCAACACCCAAATAAAAAAAGAGCAAAGAAATTGCTAATTAATTACAGAAAAGAAAGGAAAAGAGAAAATCTTTGATCTAACTAACTAAATTGGTTGAAATTATTTTGTGGGTCATCATAAAGAAAAAAAAAATGGGAAAAAAAAAATTGAATCTTTGAACTAATTAGGCGACTATAAAGACCTTGTCAATAAATGCTAAAAATCATATATGGGTGACAATTCAGGGACTTCATTAAATTTTTTCCTTAGAAACTCCCTATTTTTTGATCTGATACAAGTGATTTTTACCACTTTGTAATCTTTTGAATGTTTTTTCCCCCTATTTTTGTGGGGGGTGTATTTTATTTTTTTGTTTTGTAGTTGGACAGAGGATACAAGAACTACTGTGAGCAAATGAAGGGAGTAGTGTCTTCCTTTGAGGCAGTGGCCGGGGCGGGCGCAGCGGATACATACTCTGCCTTAGCCTCCAGGGCAATGTCAAGGCATTTCAGGTGTTTAAGAGATACAATTGTAGCTCAAATTAAGGAAACCAAGAAAGCAATGGGAGAAAAAGATAATGCAACAGTTTTAGGAACAACAAGAGGTGAAACTCCAAGACTTAGGCTTTTAGACCAAAATTTGAGGCAACAAAGAGCTTATCAACAAATGACCTTAATGGAGGCTCATCCTTGGAGACCTCAAAGAGGCTTGCCTGAACGTTCCGTTTCGATTCTTCGTGCTTGGCTCTTTGAGCATTTCCTACACCCGTATGTATATGTCATCTCTTTGATCAATCTTTTTCTCTTTCTCAATTACTTTGTGTCTGTTTGTTTGTACTAGGCCTTAGAATCTAAGGCCGACTTTCGTGTCGTGGTTAGCTTGACATAAACATGACAATTTCATTCATGGTAAAGTATCAAACTTTAGTCGAAAATGGTATAGCATGATGTGTTGAACACTCTAGATAGAAGCTCCAATTGTAGGTAGTTTAGCTCAATCATTCTAGTTTACAAGGAACTATATACCACATGCTCTTGTTAATTAGTTTTATTTTTATTTTTATTTTTTCGCTTCAATTTATTTGTTATTCTTTTGCAAGATTCCAATCGTCTTACTTTGTTCTTATTTGATCGTTTTTTTGTCATGATTTCATCAATCATATTTTGTTCACTTCCTCTTCTTTTTAGGCCCCATTTTTCTTTCTATACCACTCAAAGAAGCATACAAAATTTCCACTAAAATAAAAGTGTCAAGCTAAGTATTTAGCTAAAGTGGTACAAAATTCTTATGGAATCTAATTCCATGGCTTGGAACTTAAACTCACGTTTTATCCAAATTTAAATGTTCTTCCCCTTCTCAGGTATCCAAGCGACGTCGATAAGCACATCTTAGCACGCCAAACCGGTCTTTCAAGAAGCCAGGTAAGGGACATTGTTACTATGCTAATTGTAGAATTTATTAATCTACATTATCCAATAAGTATAATCATGTTTGTACAATTAATAATTTTTTTTTTAGATTTAGTAAAAATAATACCACAATAAGACATTTCAGATTAGTCACCATGATAGATGTTACATATATATATACATTGATATATAATTGGTTTTTAGTCAACAAACTATGCTTTTTAATTGGTGATTATGTTAATTATAATTTGATTAATTAAGTTTATGGATATGATGGTTAGGTGTCTAATTGGTTTATTAATGCGAGAGTGAGGCTTTGGAAGCCAATGGTAGAGCAAATGTACCTAGAGGAGACCAAAGAGGAGCAAGACAAGAACATGGGCTCCTCCTCCGATGGTGGTACCGAGCATCAACCGTCTACTACGGATCATCTCGGCGGCCTTATCCACCACCAACAACCACCACAAGAACAAAAACCGGACCCTGATCAACTCATCCGGATTGATCCGGACTCACTTTCCTCCATTGTCAACACCACCACCACGGCCTCCTCGAGTAGGGGTGACACTCAGAATAGGATGAGTCAATTAAATTTCCAACAAAATGGTCAATTTATTGGCAGGGTTGAGGGTTTTGGTTCAGTGGATCATTTTGATTTTCCATCATCGTCATCATACAACCAACAACACCATGCAGCAAATTATGGGAGTACTTCTCAAAATGACAATAATACCCCTCACCAAGGCTTTGGTGGTGGCAACAATGTGTCATTGACATTAGGGTTGCAACAACATGGTGGTAATGGGGTGAGCTTAGCGTTTTCGCCCGCGTCTCAGGCAGCAGCTTCTCTATTCTACCCTAGAGAACATAATATGGAAGATTGTCAACCTGTTAATCATCAGTACTCTCTCTTGGATGAAAATCAAGGGCAGAACAATTTGCCTTACAGGAACTTGATGGGTGCACAAGTACTCCATGATTTCGCCTAATCGCCCGTTGTTGATTATATTATATTATGAGAGATCATCATCATCCAAATGAAATGAAACTCTTGGGAACTCGGTTGGATCAAATATATGGGGTAATTCATATTTTGAGGTTTAATTAATTTCTTAGTTTGTAAGGAATCTTATACTAAGTAGGTATAGGTTAATTAGGTATTAAGCTAGATGGAGTCAATTTAAACTAGTGATTCTATATTTATCTATAATACTCCATGATATATTGATACATGCATACATATATATTTATGTAGCTAAACAATGGGAGGTGAAACTAAAATATAAATGGGAGTTATCATGGACTATATTGCGTGTATGTTAAAAGTAGAATTTGTTATATGCACTCGGGTGTACCATACACCCAATAACTAACCTAAGGTTAATTTTGCTCTTTATTTGATGATAAAATGAAAAACAATAATTAAAATAAGAAAAAACAAATGTTGATGGGTATACGATACACCCGAGTGTATATTATAGTCTCTTGTGTTAAAGATGTTGAACTTAGCTTTTTTGGGCATCATTTATATTGTTTTGGAAATGTTAGGGTGGTTTAAGGAGCATTAAACATCAAACCTATATTAAATTTTATTGGCTCCACTTGGAAAAGAAAATGTTAAAAATAGGGGAATTTCATACTTATGGGCATACATATATACTTAGTAATTTGTTTCTTATTGTTATAAGTCTTATATTTTCTATGTTTTCTTGCATTGTTAAGATGTCGTCTATGATAGGGTTATTCAAGGAACGATTGGACCCACATATTGTGGAAGTCATGACTCTGCTAGAGTCTATACCGGAGAAATATTACTTCATATTAGTGTATAATTTCCTCGTTATTTAAATATTCTACTATAATTTAATTTGGTTTATAATTTATTTCTATTTTTATTGTCTTTTTCCTCCCACCCAAAAAATAAAAGAAAGAAAAAAAGAAAAACCCTTTGTGTCAAGGAACTTTTGATAGGGGGCCACTATAGCTGATTGAACCATTTGTGGTTCATTTTAAGATGAAATAGGACTTTGGTGAGGCCTTATCTACACAAATAACTTTCATAATAAAGAGACGTACTTTGTAATTTGATTGGTTTTCTTAAGTTTGAAAGATTAAGCAAACCAAAATTCTATTATTTCCATTCTTTTGTTGAAGAGTAAATGATAATGTGCATGGACCATGCATGATTTATCACTCTCCGATGGTGATCATCTTCTTAATTGCGCAAGACAATAAGAACTTCTTTTCAATAATGAAATTCTTTTGGTTGGACGGGTTTAGAATAATCAAACATTTGCTAATTTTACAAATTTTCTCGGATTTTATCAAATGGGATCATGCTTATTCCTTTCTCTAAATGTTAACTAGCCTTAAACTTTTTATACTACCTCCGGATTGTATTATTGGGTATTATTTGTGAGATATACAAAATTCTAAAGTTGCATTCATATAATATAATACGATCCAGAGGTACGATACTACTCCCTCCGTATTTTTTTAAGTGTTACACTTTTCATTTCCGGACGTGTTTTTTTAAGTGTTACACTTCCTTTTTTGCCAAAAAGCCACATTAAAAATATTATATCTCTCTCCTCTCAAGGTCCCCACCCAAACCTACTACTACTTTTTTATTATATCTTTCCTTTCACATTCATTACTTTTCAATAAACTATTAACCTCACTATCTTTCTTTTATAATTTTTTAATACTCCAACTACCCCACTTACCTCTTATTTTATTTAAGTCAAATAAATTGCCTAAAACTATGTGTCAGTCAAAGCGTAACACTTAAAAAAAACACGAAGGGAGTATATAATTTGAAATCGAATCGAATCGAATCTGTAGTTTTTGTTTTTAACAAAATTAGTGGTTAGGAGAAGGCCCATCCTAAAATAGGGGAATTTTAAGGGAAATCCCTCCTAAATGAGCTTTGTGATATTCGACCCCTAACCTTATGCCTAGAGGCTAGAAGTCAAAAAACTGGCCAACTACTCTAACAATCTAGCTTAGCCTCATCTCATCTCATCTCATCTCATCTCATCTATAATTGCATATTTCCATTTGACAATGCATAGTGTGTTACTTCTTTATATGGTTTCTTGAAAACCAAAAATATAATATTACTACATGCTTGAAGTTTATGTCTACTTGATTCATATTTCTAGCTAGCATATGCATATCCCCTATTGGATTCTCAAAAATAAAAAAGAAAATCATATTATTAACAATTGCTATGAAAAAAATAATAAGTCTATTTATAGCTGCATCAAGGTGCAAGGCCAATTAATTTAATTGGTATCAATTAGTTTTTTTTTTTTTTGAAATAATTGGTATCAATTAGTTGTTATTGCTTATCACTTCGATGCTATTGAAAAAACAAAACTATATTGACAACGATTTAAATCATTTTAATATATCAACGTGACATTTTTTCATTGTACCATCGCTTATGTATCTCATTGTTTATAAGCACATTCGGTATAGTAGTCAAATCTTACTAACGATTAACATCATGTCATTAAAACTAGAATGATTCATCGTAACAAACTCAATGACAATCTTGTATACTGTCATCTCAATATTGGTGAATAACTTAATTATAACAGTTATGTAATTTCATCAACTTATATGAATGTTCTATATAAAAATAAAATGTGAATGTCAACTAATTTAGTTGATTAAAGTTTTAAAAATGATAATCAAATTAGTAATTATATTTCGTCTATATCACTAACCTCGCGGTCTTTTGACACAAGAAAAAAAAATGAACAACCATGGTGTCACTAAAACAAATAATGAGGTGACAAAACCGGGCAAGTAATTTGAGATATGTACTGATACCTCTAGACAGCGGACAGCCCACATTTAAGAGGTTGGGCTTGATTGAAATTTGGAGGGTAATCAGATTGGATCGATTGGTCTAAGACAACTAAGCCCATACACATAGAATTATGGGCCGACCAAGATATTTTCGGCCCAATATTCAAAAACTGCACCAATAGGCAATAGTTCCAATTTTCTTTGTTCCTTTTGTAGATGGTCTACCTAAACCCTCAATAGTCGTTACTCATTAGCAAAGAGAGATGAGAAAGGTCGAAACTCGAAATCAATACCAACAATTGTTGTTCCGGATGAGTTTCGATACCGTGATGTCTTGGGGTAGGTAAAGGTTTACCGTCCAATTTAATACCTGCACAGTCAGCACAGATTAACTAGCCCGGGGGGTTATCCGGGAATAACCGCTCCGATGCTAAAGTCAGTAATCTAGGGAAGCAAGAATGAAGAGAGAGAAGGTGTTTTAGAGAGAGAGAGAAAGATTCAAAGAGATTGTACCTTGTTATGAGAATGCGTCTGGGTATATATAGGGGAAGAACCAAGCTGGTGCCACCTTATGACGTTAGGTGGCAAACCGACCTTATACGTAGCAGGTGCCTACGTGGCCAGGAGCAGCTCTCCACGTGGCCAAGTGGAGAGCCGTTAAGGATGTACGAGTTTAACTAAATAGGCATGTGAAAGATTTAACTTTCGGCCTATTTACACTACTGTCGGCATTATCCCGTATAACTAGCCCCCCAAGTGAGGACGTTGGTAAAACCGATGTTCTCACTTTTGAATTTTTATGTAATTGAAATCTTGATATATTATTCGTACTCAAAGCCGATAGTACTTTTCTCAATTGAAACAAATGAAACGTATTAAATTAAAAAATCTCCGATTTGCCCCCAAAGTGAGCTAAGTTATTGAACTTTGCTCAATTTGAAGCAAATGAAACATAAATTAATAAATTAAAAAATCTCCGATTTGCCCCCCAAAGTGAGCGAAGTACCGATAGTACTTTGCTAAATTGAAGCAAATGAAACGTATTAAATTAAAAAATCTCCGATTTGCCCCCAAAGTGAGCTAAGTACCGATATTACTTTGCTCAATTTGAAGCAAACGGAGTTTAGGATTTTTGTAATATTATAAAAAAAATTATTTTTTATACTATTACTATTTTTTTATTTAATCATATCACTTCGCAAATGATAGTACAATTGGAAATTGGCGGGAAGTTTCTAAAGGTGTAGTGGGACACACGTTGTGAATATAGAGAGGTGAGCGGTGACGCGTCGCAATTGCAACCGTAAAATTGCATGCAATAATGTCAAATCAAAAAGCACATGTTTTTGGGCGTATATAAAAAGAGAAAACGAAAGGTTTCTTCGTTATTCGACTTAGGTTTCAAAAAATTTCAAAAAATTCAAAAAATCCCAAAGTAACACATGTTCAGTGCGTATTTTCATGGTTCTCAATTCGCCTCAAAGCATTTTACTCCCAAATTTATAGAAGTGGTAGGAATTTTTACGCGTGAAGGGCTGCAGTACTCGGTTGTTCTTGCTATTCCTTAGAGGTAATGAATTTCAACTTTTGTCCTGCGTACTTTGTTTTCATTTTTGGTGTGCTTTGTGTGCGTATATAGTGGATTTTTTGGTCTTTGTGTGAGTTATAGATAATTATGTCTGAATCTGTAAAGGGCTATATTACGGTAAAGCCATTGTGGCTGACCCGTTTATGCACTTGTCCTCAGCGCCAGAGAAGGAAGCTGAGAAGTTCTCTCGGCGCATAAGTACGTGTATTTTAGAAGACATTGATATTGTCGGAGTTGAGTCTATCAGCGTTGTCAGTCAAAGCAGTTCGGAAATTGCCATTGATGAGTACGATTCTAATTTCGGCAAAATAAGCATTAGAAAATCGGAGATGCCAAGATCTAAGCGCCCCAATATCGGTTTTGATCAAGCCGAGAGCTCCCTTAGACGCCCTGGTAAAGATCCGATAGATGATCTGGATACTCAAGAATCCAATATTCGGGCTGAAGACATTGAGTCCGTTGAACGGAGTCTCGAGTCAGATAGGGAAGAAGACGAGGGAGAAGATGGTAGCCCTGGGGAAGAAGAGCAAGAGGGTGAAGAAGAAGAAGATGAAGAGCAGGAACTCAGCATAAGTAGTGAGGATACTGATGAAGAAATTAACGAGGACATCAACATTGGTGAACAAGTAATTGCCGAAGAACGTGCTAATGAGGGTTACAACTCTGAAGATTACGATGCTGTTTACCGACAACCTCTGCAGCTCTCTGACGCAACCAAGGTTGTGCAGGTCAAAGTTGATGTTGCTTGGCTGAAAACTGCTGCTGAAAAGAACTACTGCAGTGTCGGCAGAAGATTCTACCGGCTTCCTGATAACTATGCTCTAACCCTTCCTAAATCTGGCGATACTGTTATTGATTGCCCTGAAGGGCATATTGCTGTGTATGCCAAGCATTTTGAGTTTGTTCTTCGTTTTCCACTTCATTCTTTTATTGAAAAAATATTTAAAGCTTGGAATGTAGGTATTGCTCAATTGACACCAACAACAATTCGTAATGTCATATCATTAGTGTGGGTTATGATATATATGGATTTTCCTCTAACTTTGAATCTGATCCGCAAACTTCACTGGCTGAAAAAAGATAGCCCGTCTCCAGGTTGGTGGTCACTATACACCGTTAATGGCAAGGTCTCAGTGTGGCCGAAACTGACCAGCTGTAAAAAGTGGCAAGGACAATTCTATTTTATGAAGGTTCTTGATACCTTTTCTGTAAGAAGAACTTTTCATCTGCCTCATACTAGATTTGACACTATTAGAGATAGGAAATTAGGCCCACTTGAACGAAAAGCTTTTCGGTTTTTTGATTGCCTTTATGTAAATGATGGTAAAAAGGTTAAAGATGTACCTAGGGAGTGGAAGCCCAACTGTATTATATCCTGGGCAACGCTCCCCTATCTCATATCGGTCTCTGCCATACTGACGAATATGGTATGATTTAAGCAGTTATTTCATTTAATTCTACCTTTAACTCGTTATGTGTTGCTTACCTTTCTTTTTCCCTGATCTCTATTACTTTGTAATTTTCTTAAGTTATTATTCTGAATTGTCGTGATTTTAGTTATATATATATATATCGTGCTATCAATTTATCGGAGTGTATTATTTTGCTATACATGATGACCAATTCGTTTATCGGCTGATACCGTTACTGTGTTATCAGGACCTGATAAATTGGACAATGAGAAGTTGGGACTGTACCCTGACGGCCGCGTAAAACGGCAGTGTCCGCCAAACCCCAAAGGCAAGCTCGATTCTGCCTTATCTAGACCGAGATCTGCTGGGGCTGACGTTCTTCCTCTCAGGATAGGCGGGGGTACTGTTAGGTCGAAGAGAAGTAGCTCTGTCTCTGACTGTGATCAGACCAAGAAACAAAAATCTACTCCGACCATCGGCCGAGAGCAAGATCAGACTAAGGAGGCTGCTGAGTTCGTGAATCTAGATGATGATGACGCCACCGTTGTTACCGAGAAAGGGCATCACGGTGGCGACGATCCATTTCGACCGCCACCTAGAATTCAAGTTGAGAGGATCATTTCTGTCTCTAAGGAGGTCCCATATGCTGCAACCGGCCTTACCGGGTCTGGCGTTCCGAATGCTTTCACACCTGTGTCGGCTCCAGATTTTATAGAGGTTCCACATGTGAGGGTTCCTCAAGAGGTTGCTGACGAGCTTCTGAGTTTTTCTGTCGGCAACGCCAGTGAGCCCTGGCAGCCCCAATTAAACGTGAATAGAGGGGAGTCTGTGTACACCGATGATCCGTCATCGGGAGGGAGTCTTGGCTGGAGAATGTTGATGGACTTACCTACCCCAGCCGACAGGACTACAGCCCGATTTACAGCTCCGTGTGGTCAGATGATGAATAGTATACTCATGGTATGTTTTACTTTATTATTATTATCATTTTATTTATTATTGTATATTTTATTATTTTTTATTATTTATTATATATATAATTTTTTTTATTCGCAAATATCCTGAGTTGGTTGACTGTTTCACAGACCGTGAATTCGGCCGTTGAGGTTGTTCACATGTATAAACACTATCTGAGGCTGGCGGATAAGGCCGAGATGGTGTTACAAAAAGCTGACGAGGAGCAGAAGATCCACAAAGACGAGGTGGAGGGTTATAAGAACAAAATCCAGCAGCTAGAGGGAAAGGTTGTTGATTACGATGCGCTGGCTAAGCAACTGGAAGACCAAGCCCAGCTTAAGGCTCGAGTTGATGATCTTGAGAAGAAATTGAAGGTTGAAGAGGAATTGAGAAAGAAAGCCGAGAACGACCTTGAGTTGGTTCGCTCAGAGCTGCCTGCTGTCAAGCGGCGGGCAGTTAATCAATTCCTCAAATCTGACTTTTACTGCCACAAGCTGATCGACTGCTATACTGGTGGTTGGGTAGCTGCGCACCGATGTGTATGCAAGGCGGGCGAGTGGGATGAGGAAAAATGACAGGCAGTTGAGGACGCCTACGGTGCCGACCGACATCTCTCCCCTACCAGCTAAGAGGAGTCATACTTTGCCGATCCCTCTGGCCTGGATACAATGAAGAATGTCGATCCACGCGGCCTCCCTAATGAGCAATTTGATGATGCAGTTTTTACTACCCCTCCCCATAACGGCGGTTTGGAGAAGGAATCTGAGAAAATACAGGGCTGAAGTGTTTTGGCCGTTTTATGCTGATTTTGCTTTGTCTGGTTTTTATAGAACAATTTAATTTTGACATGTTATAGTTAAACTATGTTTTAAGCAACATACTATGATGGATTATAACTGCTGATTTTGACATGTAACTTTTTTGTCGGCTAGAGTGCCGTATATTAACTATATTATTTGACAAGTTTTGTTTTTGCTTATCTTTCTGCTATCTTTCTAAGCCTTTAGCCTTGCTTATTGTATGATTACTATCAGTATAGTTTATGCATTATACTCCCCCATTTCTCCGAGTTAACCATTGTATGGTTACTCGTGTGAAATTAATACCGTCATCAGCCTTTCACTATATGAGAGCTTTTGCTCGTATAAGCCTCTCACTATGTGAGAGCTTTGTACCATTTGCGACCTTTAATGGGCCGAGCAGCGGAAATGGATCAGACAATCCGTTCAACTCGCCCAAGGTGCTTTAGTTATCCAACCATCCTGTTACTTGAATGAGTGTAACAGATAGCTAGGCTGCGTACACTTGCATATCGAAAGTAAACAGATGGTTCCATATTGTTCCGCAAAATAACACTTTATATATATTGGAAGGCCGACATCAAAGATTCGTCAAGTTACAGCAGGTTATGTTGAAAGACTGAAACCTATACCTATTACAATTTAAAACTGTAATTTAGATTAAGAGCGTTTAAACATAGTACTTTTTAAGCACAGCTTCATTCCATACATTCTTTAACGGTTTCCCTTCAAGGGTCATTAGACGGTAAGAACCTTGTCTCACAGTTTCATACACCTGATATGGTCCTTCCCAATTTGCAGTAAGTTTGCCATCAGCATTTGCTTTACTTGTTGTCGCTGTCCTCCGCAGCACTAGATCTCCGTCTTCTAACGGCCTATAGCTGACACGTTTGTTGTAAGCCTTACACATTCTATCTTTGTATGCTGCTGACCTAATTTCGGCCATTAGCCTTATCTCTGGTAGAAAATCTAATTGTTGTCGTAGCAGTAGGTCGTTTTGTTCCTCGCAAAAATGTTGAACTCGGAATGTGGGGAGCCCTACTTCTGCCGAGATAACCGCCTCTGAGCCGAAAGCAAGATTATAGGGTGATTCACCAATTGTTTCCTTTGTTGTCGTCCTATTTGCCCATAGTATCTCAGGTACAAGGTCCGCCCATAATCCTTTAGCGTCTTCTATTTTCTTCTCCAAAGCATTCAAGATCTGTTTCTTAGAGGCCTCTGCTTGACCGTTGGACTGAGGATGACAAACTGTGGCATAGGCGAACTTTACCTTATATATGGCAAGAAAATTCTTAACCGGGGCACAGTCAAATTGTGAACCGTGATCAAAGACCATCGCTATCGGCAAACCAAATCTAGTGAAAATATTTTCCAAATAAATTTCTTTACTTCATTTGCCGTTATCTTCGTTACAGGTTCGGCCTCTATCCACTTTGTAAAGTAGTCTATCCCTAACATCAAGAACTTACGTCCTCCCGTTGCTGATGCGAATGGGTCAACAATGTCCATGCCCAATTGTGCAAATGGAATAGGGTTGAGAATAGGTGTCAGGTCGTTAGGTGGTTGATTTATTGCCGGTCCAAAATTCTGACATTTGTCACATTTTTTGGCATATTCCATTGCATCTGCATTCATTGTCGGCCAGTAATACCCCCTTTTCATTGCCTCCAACGACATTGATCGGCCACCCGAGTGATTTCCGCAATCGCCCTCGTGTATTTCTTCTATCAACCTTTCGGATTCGTATGCCGTTAAACATCTTCGTAACGGTAAGGAGAAACCTCTTTTGTACAATATGCCTTGGAATATGATAAACCAGATGCTATCTTTCTTGATTTTTTGGGCCTCATTCTTATCTGTCGGAAGTACGTTTTGCACCTTGTAGGCTAGGATGTCGTCGTACCATTCACGGCCTCTCATTATGCAATTCATTTCTTTCCCTATTTCCTTGTATATACTCTTTTGACTCAGGATCTCAACCATTACCGTGCGCTCTAAGTCGTTGAAGCTTGAACTCGCAAGCTTTGACAGTGCATCGGCTTGTGTGTTTTCACCACGAGGTATTAGGTTGATTTCGAAATGGTCGAGTGCCGTTACTATACTTTTTAGCCGAGCCAAGTAGGCTATCATCGTCGGTTCTCGGGCTTCATATTCGCCAGTGAAGTGGCTGGCTACTAACTGTGAATCTGTGGACAACTTCAACCTTTTCGCTCCTGTTGCTAAGCATAATTGAACCCCTGCTAGTGCTGCCTCGTATTCGGCCTCATTATTGGAAGCCTTAAACGTGAATATTATCGCATATTCGAATGTATCCCCTTCTGGGGATATCATGATGATACCGGCTCCAGATCCAGTTGAGGCCGATGACCCGTCAACTGATACTTTCCATGCGCCGATTGCTTCCTCTTCTTCAGTGTACGAAGTTTCAACTATAAAATCCGACAAGGCCTGAGCCTTGATCGACACTCTTGGCCTATAAATCATCACATATTCCGATAACTCAATTTCCCATTTCAATAGACGACCGGAAGTTTCCATTTTCCGAAGAGACTTCTCTAGCGGCTGATTTGTCAATATTTCGATGGTATGTGCATCGAAGTACAGTCGTAGTTTCCTTGCTGCTATGACTACTGCATACGCGGTTTTTTTCGACTAGAGGGTACCTTCGTTCTGCAGCATTCAGGACATGGCTAACAAAATATATAGGCATCTGTATTTTTTTTCCGCTCCACTAATAGCACAGCCGCTACCGTTTTCGGGGATGCCGAGATATAAAGCTGTAATGTTTCTCCCGTCTCCGGTCTGGCAATTGTAGCAAGTGATCGTAGGTGATTTTTAACGGCTTCTAGCGCTTTCACCTGCTCTGGTCCCCAAACGAAAGTCTTGTTCTAACGGAGGATAACAAAGAATGGTAATGCTTTATCAACTGATTTGCTGATAAATCTAGTTAATGCTGCCATCCGACCCGTTAACTTTTGTATGTCTTTAATGGATTTGGGTTGTGGAAGACTAAGAATGGCTTCTATTTAATCGGGATTTGCATCAATTCCCCTTTCACTGACCATAAAGCCTAAGAACTTTCCGGACTTGACGCCAAATATGCACTTCTCAGGATTTAATTTCATTCGATACCGTCGCAGGGTATTGAAGGTCTCCCTTAGATCCTTCACATGGTCGATAGCTAGACGGCTTTTTACGATGGAGTCATCCACGTATACTTCGACATTTCTTCCCTTTTGGTCCGCAAAAACTTTGTCTACTAGCTTCTGGTAGGTAGCTCCTGCATTTCGCAACCCGAAAGGCATTGCTCTATAACAATAAACCCCGGCATCTGTGATAAATTCCGCTTTATTCCGATCTGGTTGATAGAGGCTAACTTTATGGTATCCAGAAAAGGCATCCATAAAACTCAAAAGCGCATGTCCAGATGTAGAGTCAACTAGGCGATCAATTCTTGGTAGAGGATAACAATCTTTTGGGCAAGATTTGTTTAAGTCCGTGAAATCAACACACATTCTCCACTTTCCTGACGGCTTTTTAACCAAGACAACATTGGCCAACCATTCTGGGTATGTGCACGGCTCTATGAAACCGGCTGCCAATAACTTGTTAACCTCTGCCTGTATTGCTTCGATCTTTTCTGTTGAGAAATTCCTTTTCTTCTGTTGTACCGGCCTAGCCCGCCTATCCACATTCAGCTTGTGCACCATTACATCAGGATGAATTCCCGGCATCTCATCGGCCGAGAAGGCAAAAACATCGGCGTTCTCCCTCAGGAGCTCGACTAGATGGCACCGCATCTCGGTATCCATGTCGGACCCAATTTTTACTGTCCGATTTGCAACTCCTGGTTGGAGCTCAATATCAACAGTTTCTCCTCCCGGTAGTGGTCTAGGAACTGTTATTGGCCTTGTATCAAAGTTTTTCATTGCCAAATCATTGGTAAGCGGGGGTCGTTCCCTTTTTTGGTTATTCTGTCTCATCGGAACTTGTCGACATGGCTGCTTCAATGCTGACACATAACACTCCCTTGCCATCGTTTGACTTCCTCGAACACGCTCCATCCTGCCGGCATTAGAGACATACACCATTGTGAGGTGGTATGTCGAGACTACGGCTTGCGTATCGTGTATTAATGGTCTGCCGACAATAGCATTATATGATGACGGCACATCAACAATCAAGAATTCGGTCATCACATCCCTTGCCCTGGTTCCTTCCCCTATTCTGACTTGTAGGATTATGCTACCTTCAGGTCTGACAGTTGAGCCATTGAAACCGATAACAGGGTATGCCACAGGCGTTAAGTATTTCTGACCTATCATCATGGCGTCGAATACTCTTGCAAACAGAATATTCACCGAGCTACCCCCGTCTATCAGTGCGCGCTTGATATCACACCCATTTATCGATAATATCAAGACCAACGGATCATCATGGGGAAATACTATGCCTTTGGCATCAGCCTCCGAGAAGGATACGGAAGGGATATTGGTTGGCCGAGGTCGCTCATCTACTCCCAGCGCGTTTATTATGTGCTTATATTCCGACAAACTTTTCTTTGCACCACTAACAGATCCTCCATGCACAGGCCCTCCGGTAATTACCTCAATGGTAATTTTACGTCCGGCGGGGGCGGATCCTTGCCGACAAAACCTCGGAATGACCCTGTCGGTAAGTGTCATCTTGCGTTGACGGGTTTGTTTGTTCCCGATATTATGTATGTCTTATCGGTTGTGCGGGCTGTCGGCTCGGTCCTGCTTGAGACCGGTACTGAGACAGATGCCCCTTTCTGATAAGATCTTCGATATTTTCTTTCAATTGGACACACTCTTTAGTATAATGGCCAACGTCTCTGTGAAACATACAATATTTCTTCACATCTCGGCCCTTCGTTATCATTGGCGCCGGCCAATTCCAGTCTTCCTTGTGCTGATTTATTGAATAAATTGCGGCCCTGGGTGTGTTTAACTGAGTGTAACTACTATATCGCCCAAGGCCTCTAGCAGGCCTATTTGCTTTTTGCTGATTTTGCATGTTGACCCCACCGGGGGTTTCGGGCGACATGTAGGTGTTTTGTCGTCGAGACGGCTCTGCTGATGTTATCTGGTTACTTGCTTTCAACAGTTCTTCACTCTTAATGTACTCATGGGCCTTGTTAAATGCCGCACCGAGATTGGGGAAGAACTTCCTTGCCATGTACTTCTTGAAGTCACTATCAGCCAAACCGTTCATTAAGGCCATAACAGCTATCTTCTGCTGCAATTTAGGTATGGTATTAGCTTCATTATTGAATCGTCGAACGAAATCTCTCAGTGATCCGTCCTTCCTCTGCTGAACGGACATGAGTTCTCCTGAGGTTCTCTGCCTTGCGATGTCGCTTATGTATTGGCCCGTAAATAATTCAACTAGCGCGTCAAAACAACCGATAGACCCGGGCTGCAAATTAGTGAACCAATCCGAAGCCGCTCCAACCAGTGTTGTGGGAAAGACTTTGCACCACACAGCATCGGTGTCGGTGTATAGTAACATATGACTCTCAATTGCCGCTATATACCTTTTTGGGTCACCCTTGTCGTCATATGTGCATGACGACATCTTTATCTTCTCCATTTGCTGATCAAGGACCTCTTGCGTGAAGGGAGACGTCCTCGGCCGGACTATAGTTCGGGCTATATGCCTTGACGGCCCGCTACTAGCCTCATGTCGGTAGGATTCTGATTCTCCTCCGAATGTCGTTCGCGTAACTTGACGCTCTGATGGTATCACCTCTCCTGAGGTGGCAACCTGGTGTTGGGTTGCGGTCCAGCTTGATCAAACTGACCCTCGAGGTTGATGATAAAAGGGGATGTCGGCCCATTCCGGGGCTCCCTCGCAGCCGTCATCTCAGCCTCTTTTCTTTTTCGGGACATTGCCCGCATAACCTTGGCCGTTATCTCTAGTTCTTCTGGGGAAACTCTCCCAAAGGATCCGGGGCTGATGCCTGAATTCTTTCCGGTGTTCGCGGTATATCTGTAGTGTCCTTATAGAGAAGGTGGGTCTCATCTTCCACCGTTACCTCAGGTATGAGGTTTTCAGTTTTGTCGATGTTGGTATTTAGGACGTCGTTATAATCGTTCCGATTTCCTATTTTCGGTACTGGTGTGGTTTCGTTATCTCCTTCCATGACTGCTGGAGGTCTTTTTGGACGATAGAAGTTATTACTATTCCCTCCTTCTAGCGCCAATTGTTCCGGATGAGTTCCGATACCGTGATGTCTTAGGGTAGGTAATGGTTTATCGTCCAATTCAATGCCTGCACAGTCAGCACAGATTAACTAGCCCGTATCCGGGAATAACCGCTCCGATGCTAAAGTCAGTAATATGAGGAAGCAAGAATGAAGAGAGAGAAGGTGTTTTAGAGAGAGAGAGAGAGAAAGATTCAAAGAGATTGTACCTTGTTATGAGAATGCGCCTGGGTATATATAGGGGAAGAACCAAGCGGGTGCCACCTTATGACGTTAGGTGGCAAACCGACCTTATACGTAGCAGGTGCCTACGTGGCCGGGAGCAGCTCTCCACGTGGCCAAGTGGAGAGCCATTAAGGATGTTCGGGTTTAACTAAATAGGCATGTGAAAGATTTAACTTTCGGCCTATTTACACTATTGTCGGTATTATCCCGTACAATTGTTTGTGAGATGACATTGAGTTTTTAATTATCAATTAATTTAGTCTACATAGGACATAAATCAATCAATAGTATAAGGGGTATTCTAGAGATAATTTTAATTTGGGTATGATTAGTTGATTACAAGAACCTACAAAAGAAAAAGTGTAAACTATCCTCAAGGCTAGTTCAAGTCAAAATATTATTTTATAAAGATAGAAGAGGCCTAAACAATCAATTACAGAGTAATGATTTAGGGTCTGTTCTGATTTACAGAACTGAGCTAATTTAAATTGAATTGAACTCAACTGATTGAAGCTGAACTAAACTGAACAGAACTGTTTATGAGCGAAATATATTAGGAACTGAACTGATTGCAGCTGAACTGAACTGATTTATGGTTTGGTATAAAATTAATCCTTGATATAGTGATGAAATATACAATTTAAAAATATTTTTATTGAATATCAATAGAGCAAGTCGATAATGAGGTGCCAAACGACCCTATCACAAAGACCAAGGCCATAACCTCCACAGGTAAATAGACGCATGGGTCAAGTTAATATAAGGGTTGATTTGGCATGACACAAAAGGGTCAGTAGCCCATTAGCTATTTCATAGATAAATGTGCCTCAACAAAATTAGTACATCCTTCTAATTCGTACTCCATAATTATTACTTGTATTTCATCATAGTAGAACATAACCACTAGGCCCACTACAATACGTACTACATGGCAAGATACAAAAATTAGATCATCATCATAGTACTCCGTATCATATATACATTCGTACAACTTCACCTATTCTTCATTTCTTCTACTAGTAGTTTTTCTGGCTTAATTTCAGGCTTCATCGACCGTTGGATGTAATCCAGTGTCAGCATCATGTTATGTTAAACAAAATTTGGCAACGAAAGCTCTGCTATTGCAGAAACTATAATAACCCGAAATATCGAATGATTATTACTTCAAAAAATGCTATGAAAATTGACAGGAAATGTGAAGGTACATATAATCATAATGCTACGTTTGTTTTATAGTTTGTTTTCTGGTATTTTTGTTTGATACAGTACATTATTGTTTATTTGCTAATACAACAAAATAAGAACTCATGTGTTGAGACAAGAGAGAAAGAAAAACATGTGCAAATAAGAAGTAGTCGCAATATATAATAAATATAAAACATTCATAGAAGTAACTCCGTATTACATACGTCCCTATATTTTTATGTAAGTAGGTTAGACCTTAATTTATTTGCTAATCAACTTTGGAGCTGCTAAGTGACTTTTAAAAATTTGACTGTTTGGCCCAAACTTAACAAGACTAGAAAAGTAGAAACTTACCCAGAAGTGGGCCGAGTTTACAGAGTTTTTGTAACTTAGCCCGGCTATGTTATTATACTTATTTAGATCAGCTATGTTATTACACTTATTTAGAAGTCCCTCCATGCATGACTCAATTTCTCCTCTTGTGATGGAGGTTCGATTCCTTATTTTTAGGAGGGGATTTCCCCGTATCTTACCGTAAATAGATATATATATGTACATTTCCGTATTTGGTTTATTATTTGTAAACTCCAAATATGCCTTGAATTGAATGTTATGGGTTAAGAAGTGTATAAAAAAAAAATTAGACTTATAGGAACATATAGTGTATCATCATACGTGTTAAGTAACTGTGTTAATTATTTTATGATGAAAAGAGTAATACAAGTACAAAATATTCCGTATATAATTATCACATATTTTATAAGATCTTGGAGATATTATCCTCCACAAGTAATTTTTTTTTTTTTAAAAAAAATTTATCTATCTTTACATAAGAGCTGACCCCTAGAAATTGTCTACGATCCTAGACCAAAAAAAAAAATGCACATAAATACGAATAGAAATACAAATAATAGTAACCCGAATATGTTGGCTACCCTACCCTCTCTATTGACGGGTCGGTTTCACCAACTCCCCTACTCCCCCGACAATATTTTAGGACCCACTTAAATTATTATATACTCACTATTCCTTCTAAAATAATGGCACTTTTATACGTTAATCATTTGTTTTATTTTCACAAATCATATCACGAGGATCTCATATAATGATATAAATCTCTTTAATTAAAAATTTAAAAAAAAAAAAAATCTCTAGTTTTTTATACGTACATACGACTAGGACCACTATTAAAAACATTGTGAAAAGGTATCTTTTAGGCTCACGAGTGTCTTCCTATGATTGGTCATATGTGTCTTGCATCACCACACGTGGCACCGATATAGCTTGTGTCACACTAGTGCGGTACTTCACTTGTATATCACCGACTTATTTTATTGTAAGGGTATTTTATGTGATTTTACTCACCTAATACATCAATTTTTCCTTTGATTAAGAACCCAAAAATATTGAGGAATTAATAAAATGGAGAATTGGTCCCACCATTCAGTGGTTTGTTTACCAAACCCTGCTTCAATTTAGCTGACTTTTGTTGCCTATTTGAGTCTGTTTATTGAATGAGTATAATGGCCATGTTTGGTAATTGACTTTTTAATGGCTTTTTGGTTAATTTTTGACTTTTGGCTTTTTTAGGTGGTCAAACAGTCAAAAATTGTGTTTGATAATTGACTTTTTAGTCGGCGAAAAAGCTGGCTTTTAAGCCAAAATGAAAAAGCTTCTTTGAGTAGCTTTTTTGTTGGCTTTTGGCTTGTTGGCCCACAAATTATCTAATAAACAGCCAACAACTACCAATTAATTTACCAAACACTTTTATAAACAGCCAGCTTAAACACCAATTTCAAAAGCCATTATAACAGCCAAACATTCCAGCTGGTCAAACAAGCCAAGTGAACCAGCCAACAGCCAACCGCCAACAATCATTTGCCAAACAAGGCCAATGCATGGTGAGTTAGTAGTACAATAATGTTGTTGCTTTATTATTTAGGGTTAATTTGATTCTTTGGTCATAGAGTTTTGGTTATCAATCTTTTGGTATGTACTTTAGGAAATAATTGAAGAGTTATGTATAGTATATGCATTGAATTGTGTCATTTATTCTCTTGACCATTAGTGTCTCATGAAATTATGCTTCGCTTATAATGTACTTTGTACTTTTATCGATCTTAAACTGGTGGTCAGTGTCATATTATCTAAATTTCGATGTTTCGTTTTCTAATACGGAGTAGTTATATTAATTTTAAAGTCTCTTAAATTGAGTAATGACGTGTAGAAATTAAATTATGAATTTGTATTATTTGATACTCCCTAATGTGTGATAATTGCGAAAAAGTACAAGTAATTATGTGAAAAGAGTTGTAGTATATTTGATTTCAAAGTTCCATATTATAAATGAAATTATGTTTCAATTTTGGATTTGGACATCGTCATAACCAACTCTTGATCATTGACTAAAAATACAAACTCGATTTTCAATTAGTTGATTTCATCTGAACTTACTTTCACTAAAATAAGTAAAAAAAAAAAAAAAAAAAATTAAATCCGAGCATAAATTGTGTACAATACGAGCTCAATGTTTGTTAAGACGTCGTGGGAAATAGAAAGGAAAAACAGGTCATGTTTAGTTGTAAAAAAGAAGCCGAGTCCCACAATATTGAAGGTCATAGCTCATGGAAATAAAATAAAACAGTTGTTCAGTTAAAAGGCTAAACAAGTCGTACCTACTTTTATTGAAGATCTTAATCAATTACTGGGTTTGAAGACTAGGAACCTTCTATCGCCTTCAGTAATTCCGACTTCTGTCGGTCAACCCAATTATTTTACCACAAATACACTTTACAGTCTTACCACTTCTTAATTAATGCCTAATTGCCTACTCCCCAAACCATCCACTTCTCTAGCCTTCTACTGTGTATTTAAAAAGGTTAACAAAGTACGTTGTAAATAATTTAAGGATTACATTTAAAAAGTTTGGGTTGTCTTCTCTCTAGACTAATTTAAAGTAACTCACCAAGTTACTGCATTAGTATTCAACATCAAATTAAATACTTCTTATATATAGAGCAAAATTAAACATAATTATGTTATCTTACATAAATGAAGTATCGAGTAGTATTTAACAATAAGCTATTGTGAGACCATCCTTGCAAAGTCGCAATTTGGCATTGAAGCCCTTAAAGATATGATGGGGAGGGCCGGATTATTTTACAAGGCACCGGCAAATAATAAAGTGTCAACAAATGAAGTGGGAAAACCACTATAATCAATAGTGAAAAAAAAATTAAAAAAAAAAATCGGCTCCTCATGTGAAGCAAGCACTCTCAAACAGAGAATGTTTAGTTGTCAAAAGAAGACTAAAACACTTTGATTAATCCATATATAATTAATTATTTGGCTCCCGAATACGATAGTTATTGTTCAAATCACCATCACCTTCACTTTTGTTTCACGCTATTTACTCCTCTTGATTATCATGATTCATAAATCATCACCAATTACAAAGATACAACCAAATACATAATGCTAAACTTAGAAGTTAATTAAAAGAATCAAATTTGTTACAAACATAAATAGATTACTCCATACTAAAAAAAAGAACTTAAAAACTTACAATAATAAAAATAAATGAGAATGATATACTACCTCCGTTTCATATTATTTGCAACAATTAGACATTTATTCTCTCTACTTTATATCAAATCGTTACAAATAATATAAAACTGAATTGGTACTACCATTACAATTACAAACATATATGCCTAAAATACATGTTAGAAAAGAAGGGGATTAGATTGGGACCATCAAGAAAAGCAATGGAAAAAGGTCATAAACAAAGGAGGACCACATGAGTTGTTAATAAATCTGGTCCAATTTATATAACACGTCTATTCTATGTTTCTACTCAGCATACAATTTACAAAAGATCAATAATCCCTTGAAAAGGATAATACATTGACATAGCAACATTAACAGGGATTCCATTTTGCTAATTCAGCAACATCATCAAAAACGAATTTTACCGTCTTACCTTTAAACAGCTTCATTGCTGCTAGTAACTTTCCGAAAACCCGACAAATATAAGTAATATTAGAGCAAAGTATAGACAAGAGATCTTATATAGGGACTTGAAATGCAACTGGTCCTATTATAATGACAAAAAGCATTAAGCAAAGCATCCATGTTAATCCTTATTAATGCGTACAAAAGGCCAAATATCGGATTCCATGAATGATCATTAGGGTACAAATTAACTAAATCAAGAATGAGCTTAAGATCTTCGATATTCACAATGCTTGTCGCCTTGCGACTAAAAAACTAGTAACTAACACGAAAGGTACCTAATAGAATAACATGATTTTCCATTTATAAATGATATGATATGAGCTACACAGCTTCTCTACATTTCAATATACCCATACCCTTTGTTCTCTATATCGGGTAGTCAGTGGGAGCCAAGGATTTTCAAGATGGAAAAGTTTTTTGAAGATAAACTACAGAAGAATTGAATACAGCAGGAAAAAAAAAAACGGACATAAACTAATTAAGACTAACAAAATGATTCTAATGATTTTTTTTTCTCTTTTGTTCTCAAGTATTATACTTCAATAACCTCACCTCCCTTACATACACCGACATCTATAAGCATGGTCCCGTTCGTCCTCGACTTCAATATTCTGCAGCAATTCCTTCTTGGAGACTGTTGGAAAGCAGTAAAGAAAGATGTGAGCATCAACCAAAAGAATATTTTGCAAGCCATGTGAAAATTAATCTGGTTAATAACGTTGCAGACGAATTAGCTTTCCCATTAAGCAAAGTTTTTCCGCGATATACCTAATTAGGGATTAATATAATATATAATCTGATACTGAAATGCCAGCAATTTCCTCAGGTAGGAATGACAACCACTTCGCTTTTTGAACGTGATTATTTGATCAAGATTTGGTTCCGTACGTAATTAAACTAATGCATATGCAAAGTCTAAGATCACAATGCAATACAGTACCAAAAAGTCTAATAAGCTTCTGCTAACACATGCAAAATGTAATTAAATATGTCTAAGCATGTATCAGTAATAACCAACTCTTCATCACATTCATGACGATGCAAAATTTGGCCACTTCTCGGGATACAATGCAGAACACTAGGCTCTTTGAAGTGAGCGCTTCCAAATGAAATAGCACATGAACACTGACTAGTTAGGAGTATAAATCTGTATTAGGCGGTCTAGGCCAGACAAGCTTTCAGGATACTGACTTATGGATGCATTTAAAGCAGAAATCTGGAGTATAAAATATTCTCAAGTGCAGAAATACTAACGCAAACCAAAAACAATGACCAAAGCAACAAATAAGCGAGCATTGGAAATGGAACTTACCCTAGACCACAATTGCGGGTCTGGTTTCTTGTATACTATAACTTTATCAATCGTTGAAGGCTCAACCATCCTCCATCGGCAAAGTGGGTGTTGCACACGATGCCGCAAGTACTCACTCACTGTCTTATTCTTCTCCTTATCAAATTTAATTTTCGACAAGTAATAAACATAGGGCTTTTGGCATGGATTTCGGGCCACAGGACGAGTGTTGAATGCATAAGCCGTGTAGTCAGCCCTTCTATACCAATTCAAGAATGTCCTTGTTGGCATCTCCATCTCACGGGGCGATAAGACACCCCGTATGATCTGAACAGCAAAACCCCAAGACACTGAGATGGTCCATTTCTTCGGCTTAAAGTAGCATACAGATTGCTGCATTAGGCCAGCAGAATCTAATTTCATCGGGATTGTGAGCCTTTGTATAGCTTGAACTTGGGTCACATTTGGGAAGATGGGTTCTACCACGTCCAAGTGATGCAGAGAGACAAATGGTGTTACCGGGTGCGCAGCTAGCAGTCCAAATAGGTTGCCATAGACATCATACTGGTTTTTTGCAAAGTTCCACCAATAAAGCTTGCTGTTAGGAATTATTAAAGACCTCATAACTATATAAAAAAAATAATATACAATCAATCTACAAGACCCACAAAAACAATATATTTATAATCGGTGAGAAACAAAAGGTTGTCATTAGAATCATTATAAACAAATTGATCAAACAATGCGGCTTTTTCGCTTATAATGAGGAGCAAGCAAACTGAAACTTGTCCTGTTTTCGGTTTTTATAATTTGAACAAGATAATATGACTGAATACTTCTCTTATGAGGATGGAAAACAACTTGACATTGCTCACATTTCACACTAAACAAGTCTTACCAAACAAAATTTAATCTGTTGAATGCAATACACACCACATATTAATTCCTAAGCTTCCTATAACACCACATTACGCCTTATAAGGACCTTAGCAAGTGTGTAACTACGAGGATACATAGGAACGCTAAGTGCTCGTAATTATCAATTTCGATAAGCAAATTAGCAATATTTGCCAATAGGAACGCTAAATACTCATAATTATCAATTTCGATCAGCAACAATTAGCATTATTCGCCAAACAAACACCCATAATTTGCTCATAAAGCAAATTATTATAGTGTAAATTAAGCAAACCTCAACTTAATTAGAAGCCATTTTAACACCTCAATTGTAAAACAATAAAAGAAGCATATTTAAGTTCCCTAGATGAGGAGTCAATGTAGGCTGACCAACCTTTTTCCTTAGACCAACAGTTATTTTCCTACATCCAACTTTGCTTATTAATGACTAAATTTATACTCCTAATCCTTTTTTATTCCCAAATATTTTCCATAATACTACACCGACATACCCAAATAGTTATTAAATACAAAAAATAATTCAGAAAATTAAAAAAAAAAAATCTCGAAGAACTCAGAATCACACTTATCCTTCAATGAGCAGTGTTTTACACGCGCAGCAACAATCAAAGTAGGCCAAACATAAATTTACAAAAGTGAGACCCACACCACTCAATCTAATTGTATGTCAAAATGTATGCCAAAAAACAGAGGTCACTTTTAACTCAACTATCACAGATTTAGCACCAAAATTCAGCAATTTACACGGCACAAAATTCCCAATTTCATCAATCATTTTAAAACCCCATTTAATATCACTAATTCCACCTAATTAAACCCAATAATCTACCATTAAGGCAAATAATTATTCCCAATTAGATTCTCAACCAAACTTACCAGAAAACCCAATAACAAAATTGAAAAAATAAAATAAAAAATCACACTCATTCAAAACACTTCTAAAACAACCAAATTACTGAATCTGTATTCATCAAATTAAACAAGACCTGAGATCAAATCCCATCTATAGAAAATCGACAAAAAGCGAGTTGGTTCATACCTGATGAAACCCGAGTTCTTTAGTAAGAGGAACACCAAGCTCAGCCATGCAAGCTTGCATTCGATCATCACTCCCATAAAGAGCAGGATACCTTTGAATACACCTATCTTGCATCTTAGACAAAGCAACAGCTAAAGGATAACTAATAGCAAAACCACCCCCACCATAAGCCATTGCATAAGAAAAATAAATATTCTGCAAATGACTCTCAGAATTACTCCCAATGTAATAATACTCTCTATGATCATACTTGTTTAGTACCCTCACTAAATTCTCCGTTACGAACACGGTGTCGTCGTCTCCCATTACGAACCACCGCACATTCTTCAACCCTAGCCTCAATGTCTCCGATATAATCCTGGAGATCCGAATCGCCGAGCGATGACCCTGCTTGTTATTGTACCTAAACTTAGAAGTATCCTCGGATATTCTAATTTCAGGCAGTGTTTCATTGTCATCATCGATGTGCTCGACTTCACCGTCTAGCCAAACAATGCCTCGCATCTCGGATTTATTGTACCATGTCTTGATGTACTGCTTCCTCCCCTCCCACAGACTCGCGGACCCGCCAATGCCGAACACTATGTGGGAGATGTTCGTTGTTCCGGGCCCGTCATCTGGTATTCTCCTCTCAACTTGATTAGCGACCGAATTAGCTAAACGACGGTGTTCAGACACGGAAGAAGATGAGGTTGAATTGATTGGAGAGATATCGGAGGAGTCGAAGAGATGGTGGTGGTTGTGGCGGTGGTTAGGGAGGTCACAAGGGTGAGGATTAGAGACGAGTTTAAGGGTATAAACGAGATAAGTGACGGAAACAGAGAGGATTAACCAAAGCATAAGCTTAGGAAAAAGGGTTCTGTTCTGGTTCGAACCCACGCCGTTTACAGAAGATGGGCTTCTCATTTGATCCCAAATCAGCTTCTCCGGATCTTTGTGACCAAATTTCATCCCGGAGAAATTCTGATTTGCTAATCTAAAGAGAAAACCAGATCTATGAATACGAATGTACCACGGCGGAGGTGCGGTGGTGGTGGTGACGGCGGTGTTATTGAAGGAGGAGAAGAGGGGAAGAATGCATTGGTGGCAGGTTGCAGAGTGTAGTGACCCAGATAACAGCCAACAGAAAAGGAGAGAGAAAGTGGAAATTGAGGAGAGAGAAGGAGGAATTGAGGAGAGAGAAAGGGGAGTGAGTTGAATTGATACTCTTTCATTGTTAGATTTCCTTTTTATTATAGGGAGGTAGCTGGGTAACAATGTACATGGTACCAGCAATCATAAATCTAATTAATCTATCATCACCTTAAGATTATAATTCAAGTAAATATATTTAAATAAAAATAATAAATGAATTCTAATTTTCGTGATTTTTTTTTATACGAATATATTTTGCGTATATTTCGGTTAGATGTGTTTACATATCTTTTTCAAGTTTTTTTTTTCTTAAATCTAAAACTCATTTCTACTGTATTATTTTTTAAAATTTCATTTTATCTTTGTTATACTAATATATATTGAATCATTTTAAATGTTAAATGTTTGGTGTCCGTCTATAATACCTAAAACGTTCTTACTTTTATGCGGAGTATGTGCTCTTTAGAATTGAAAGTTTTCAATACTAGTATGAAATGAACTGTCATACGTTTTATTCTGAAGTGTAAGTCACACGTCGCGTGTATTTACAGACTTATAGCTAATTTAAGCTAATTGGTAATTAAATGTTTAATGTGGCTTGGGAGTGTAGAACTAGCAAAGTTCACCCAACGTAACCAACTAATTTAAATTGGGACATTGAATAAGCGTGTTTGTGCTTTAAAGTTGTTAATTTTGGCGTGTTAAGACAATTAACTCATTTGTTTAAACGGGTTGAGTTTAAGCATATAGTGCTTTTTTTTTTTTTTAGGAAAAGTATATCGTACTTTGTAATATTCATATAACATGTAAATTGAATACAAATTATACAATATAGCTATTAGTAATTTTAGAAAGAAAATCATTCAACATATAATTTGAGCAATTAAGGACTGTTCTATATCTATCTATCTATATATTATACTAAAAGACAAGCACCTCAATGTGAGGATGACAAATGTCACTCTCTCATTGGCTTATATTATGTATAAAATATATTTATATAATTATTGTTTACATATTCAAGCATGGTTATTTTTGTTAAATTTCAAACAATAAAAACAAGTTTCTATACATGCATAAGATTTTCATGATTTCCTAACATAAATATTGATTTAATTTTTTTATAATAAATATATACTTTCCAATACTACAAATAATCCATAAAGTCTTTTCCATCTTTATTTATAGTCAAGTTAAAGAATAATAACTAATTTGAAGCAATATGATTAAAGTGGCATAATCAAGGAAACAAATATTTCGTATTTTGAAAGGCTAATATTGTTTTTTTTTTTTAATGAAAATTAAATAAAATCGATAGAATTTACTTTGACGTCAATTATGAAATCAATACAAACATTTAAAAAAAAAATATCAGATGTACAATAAAATATTGTGCACCTATTATAAAAGCTACCTTGTAATGAATGAAAGTTATTTATGCTTTATTGATAAAAGATACCCAAAATAGTCTACAAGTTATCCTAAATTCAATTCAAGTAACCGGATGAATACAAAAGTTTTTGATAAAAATACAAAATAGTGTAAAAATTACTTTTATCGTTTGTTGTACTCCTTGACAAATACTGAATGCTGAGCCGAAATGTTGTCTTGGAAAAAAAATACATAACCTTGAACATAAATTTAATTTTAATCGGCCTTTCATTTTCTATACAATGTCTTTTACAATGACCTTTTGTTTTTCTTGCATTAAAAAAAAAAAAAAAAAAAAAAAAAAAAAAAAAAAACCAATAACCAATCTAAACAAGAAGAATAAAAATTAAATTGAATTAGAAATTTGACGGAAAAGGGATAGATATTAAATGTATTATAACTATTACTCGTGTTTTAAATTGTAATATTCGTACTAACAATGCTATTACTTATGAAGTGCCACCTCTTTCGAGGAATGGGAGAAATTGCTTTTTTAGAAAAACTAACATTTTGATTTAAAAATCGTGCATTGCTCATGTACTACACTAGATATACAACAATCATGTGCAATAATTTATGTTGTTTTATACATAATAATACTTTTAACTATAATAGTATGTGTATATAATATAATATTTTTTATAATATAAAAAAGTACATGTATATGATATAATATTTTATAACACGTGTCCTCCATACCAAGTGTAGTCTCAATCACCACTACACCAATTGGTTGTTGGTGTAGTGGTGATTGAGACTACACTAGGTAGGGAGGACCTGTGTTCGCTCCCCTGCAACAACAATCGGAAGGGGAATGGAACCTAATAGCCTAGAACTGATCCTTAATTAAATCTGGATTAATCCAAAGTGTGAACCGGATAGAACACCCAAAAACTCAATGCATATACGACGTGAATTAACTTATCCTTTATCTATCTTATACAAAACTCCAAAGTCTAATTTTTTTTTTCAAAATATAATAATAACTTTTGTAATTTTTTGTTAATATGAAAGATATAAACCTATCAAAATGTATATATAGTTAAATTGTTTAATAACTTATATCGAATGCGTAGTTTTATTAAAATTATTTGCATGTAATCATTAAATGTGTTGGATGTTGTGTAGCTATGCAATGTCCAAAACTTTAGTTCAGCGACTTTAATTTAGTGATTGTACGGTAAAAAGATATTGACTTCGATCTTGAAACCTAATAGTCTAATAAATTCTAAATAGAAAAATTAAAACAAAAGGAAATGAAAATAGTAAATGGCTTTAAATATTGAAATAAACATAACCTTTTAAATCAATTTAGCGAATTCAAGAGACAATTTTAAGGCTTTTAAAATTAAATGGGGGAAAATATATGTAAAAAGAACATTTTTAGATATATAAATGTCCATGCACTATTATAAGAGTTTTGTTAACCTTTTTATAATTAAGGTAGGGATAAATCTTAATAATATATACTCCGTATATTTTATTTATATAAAATTATCAATATCCATACCTATATACGAAGTATTTGTGTTGTATACAATATTTAATCAGCTGTTGGTTATATATGTGACTATTATATAATATATAGTTTTTGGCACAATGGTTAACTTAGGAAAATATATGTTCTGGTAGGTCAAATATAAGGTTATTATTGTGTCTATAGATTTAATGAGTGCGATAGGTAAATAAAACATGTATATTAGATTAATTGTAGCTACTGGTACGGATGGTATGATAATAAAATTTTAGTTTTTTCTCAACGGGAGATATAAATAAATTAGTCCACTTCTTATATAACTATGTGGAGTATTATTCAATTATTTTTCAATTAATAAAATAACATTATAAAAAATTAAAAGAAATTCAAATAACATAAAATACTATTTAAATAATGTTCCTTTAAATTTTTTTTATTGACCATTAGTAACCAAGTCCTGTAATAGTAAATGAATTACCTTTGTTTTTATTTTTATTTTTCCTACGAATTTAATAATTTGATTTATAAACTGCGCATTGCACGGGCACTATGCTAGTTAACATATAAAATTGAATACAAATTATACCAAACAATTATTACTAACTTTATAAAGAAAATCAATATATAATTTGAACAATTAAGGACCGTTCTAACAAAGAAATAAAAGGTGAAAAATAACAAAGTTGGTTATCATCAATTCAATATTTGATTTGTACCTATATATGTAGATGCTAAAAGTTGGAAACGGGTAAGTTGTTTATTGTACAGATTTATCTCTATATTCATAGATCCCTTAAAAAAAAATCTCTATATTCATAGCTAATAAATTTGAAACCAGGGAAAATATATAATTTTTTGTCTATATATTTCTATATTCATAATTAAACAAATTTATAAATTAAATATGGAAGTTGTCCAATGTTTATTGTCATGATACATCCAATTCAGTGAAGTTTTGGACTTTTGGTCTAATAGTTAAGACCGAGAGCATGTGTATAATAGGTCACAGGTTCAAATTTCCTACCCTCATTTGGAACTTGTATGGTTCTTAGGACTCATTTGCAAGGGGGGAAAAAAATTATCTCTATACTTACACGCTTATGGTTACCTACTTGAACAATGTGGTTAGGTTAGTTTTTTTTTTTTTTTTTTTTTTTTTTTTTTTTTTTTTTAAGTAGAATTTGAGTATCAAGCATATACAGAGTATATGGGTATGTTTAGTACGAGTTAATAATTACAATATACTTGTTTGTACACAATCACTCCGTAATCCGTATAATTTATGAATTTAACTCAATAAGAATATACTTTGTATATATAAGACCCATTTGTAATCGACTAGTTAAAAATGTGTAGTTAATAATATTGAAAATCTTATGTAATTTATAAATATGGTTTATCGTGATAGGGTGTATGATGGCCTGATGGGAAAGAAAAAAAGGTAAAATTTTATACTAGTAATTGCTCCAACCGAATTAAATAAGACCAATTATCTTGTTGATGTATACGCACTGTATTAAATGAAGGATACCAACATTTTGTAGATTGAGAGTGATTTGTTAAATGCATCTAATAATTGTTTCAAATTACTCTCCATAGTCCATAGCTAGGGTTGTTTTAATTTTGTAGGTGGCATTTAAGTGAGTCATACATCATATGCAATTGTTTTGTCCATTATAATAACCCATCCTTTGAGCTAGATCTTAAGTACTTAATTAAAACTCCTCCAAAAAAACAAAAGTACTTAATTAAAGTAATACTCGTATTTTAAAGTTAGAACCAAGTACGTGTTTAAATACTTGTAATGCATATTCGAATAAATGATGAAATTATCAATTATTTCGTTCTCTATGTATGTTGTTGATTATAGGGCAGAGCAAAACTACCCGAAAAATTGATCCGTACGCGTTCCGAAAATTAGGGTACCCGATCCGATAACCATAACGGTTTGGGTACCCGTTCCGATAATTTGTTATCAGGTATGGTTATTGGGTATCATTTTAAAATTAACGTTTACCCGATCCGTTCTAAAACTTTATAATAACAATGATTAGAAATATTATTAATAATTTGGTCAAAATCATATGATATTGTTGTTAATTAGTGGTTAATTATATCATAATAACTACGGAGTACATAATTAAGTTTAATTATCATTATTGGATATCATATTGGGTACCCGATAACCAATCCGAAAATCCGGGTACCCGAACTTATCGGTTCGGGTTATGGATATCACTTTCAGGAATTTTGAACCATAAGTACTAACGGTACGGATACCCGTCCCAATGTCCCATGCTCACCCCTAGTTAATTATGGTATTTCATCTTTGAACTTATTTTTAAGCATTGAGAATTTGGTACTTCTTAGCCTCATTTTGAGTTATTGGAAGTATGTTAAGTATAAACATGCTAATATATAAAAATATGTCCAAATTTCTTTTGTACTTTTCCTTCTAAAATAATATGTCTACTATGTGCCTAATTGCCTATGCATAGCATTATAACTTGATTAAACAAAATGCTTAAGTATACAATTTGTTTATTGTAAGAAACTTAATTAAAGTTAGTTGATTATTATACTAGTTATTCAATTTAATGATTGTTTGATTAAAGTTAGTTGATTATTATACTATTAAATTATGTTACATAATTTGTAATATACTCCTAGCTGATGTTGTGTGGTCAATAGAAATACATAATTAACACAATGTGCGTATACCTTAAAATTAAATTTTAAAAGTTTTTCTAACACCCATCGTTATCTGTAAATTCATATATATGCTTGCAATTAACACAAGTTACAACTTCAATTCCTCATGTCATTAGACCCTCTTTGTACTTCCAACGAGAGATAACAACTTGTAATTATCAAAATAATGGTTCATCCTTTTTTAAGTTTGTTAATAGGTCATGATCTTCTACTTTTATATCATGACAAGTCTTTAACTGGCCAAAGAACACATGTGTCGAAGTATATATAGTCTGACACTCTGACTACATACAAGATCAACTATTAAACTATCTTCAAACCAATTGATAGTGAAGTAAGTGAAATAGTTAAGCTTATATTTTGGCAATCCTCCTTAATCTTTTCCCCAATGAAAACTACTTAAAATTCATGCATGAATTTTCCTCATTACTTATCTCAATATGAAGCGAATAATACAAATAAACAGAGTTAGAGCCTGTTCTGATATACTGAACTGAACTGATTGGAGCTGAAATGAACTGAATATTTTATAAAAGAAGAAAATTAGAAACAGAACTTAAATGAAAATACGCTGAATATTACTAGCCCTTACAACATCTATCTTTCACGGGTGTAAAATAAAGGGTTAATTTTATTCTGCGTTGTCTTCAACTAAATCATTCTTTGTGTTGTGTGACCCAAGAATTTGTACCCGTTCACAGAAAACAGCACGAGTTGAAAATCATACGAAAATGGAAAGCAATATTTCATATATTCACTTACCCCATAAAAAAAAACTGTCGGCTGGCCTTACCTCTTGTCCCTTGATTTCAACCATTAAATCTAGTACTGTATACCATCTACATTTTTCCATTCATAAAAAAAATGAGAAGCAATACAAAAATATTTTATCAACAATAATGTTTTGTTCGATTAACAATTGGGAATAGAGGCTTTAAATTTGTGGGGTATGTTATAGTTGTATCAACCTAGAAAATAGGGTTAAAAAAATAGGTCCATGGGCAAAAATGGCGGGGCCCGATAAGAAAACCAAGATCAATGTGCATGTGCCCTTGTTTTTAAGGATTGGGCCTTTTATATTTGGTGCATTTCTAGCTTATGTAATAAGACATCGTAGTTGTAACGTTATTGCTTTTCTTGGGGTTTTACATGTTTTTAAGAAGAGGGAAGTTACTAATTAATCACCTTATTCTACATAATCAAATTTGGTCATAGTTCATGTGCTTTGGGAAGGGAGTTGAATCAATCAGGATTAATTACTAACATGATTATATTCTCGACCAATTTTAACATGAAGATTAATATTATGGATTGTGATCAGGTGAAAGGTTTGTTGATGTTATATTGTTGCTCTTTACGAGAATGACAAGTGAGTGAGGTGAATGTTGATGCTCATATTGATATCCACTTACATGGAGTACTCACTACGTGTATACCATGTTATATATACGTAACTAGCTTGTCCAAGCGAATATAAATTAGAATCATGCAAAACTAATAATAAGGTAGGTAGTATTGTGTATGATAAGTAAGGTGATGAAGCCGACCTTTTGGGCTTTGAACTAGCCCGACCTGAGTTTTTGAATTTGATGGATTTTGAATCGTCTAAAATTAATATTTTAATTTTAATTTTAATTTTAATTGTAGTCGGGTCCCAAAGACTTGAAAAACCTGCAATTTTTAGCTCAAACTAATAAGTTATACATGATTTTTTCCATCCTAAACGTGGATCCATATGCTTCGCCCGAATGCACCAACTTTTTGATCACTTCTAACCTATAAGAACCCCCCTTCTCATATATTCATAGAGGTTCCTGTCTTATTATATTCTTAAAATATCAACTAATTCTTTTTACCAATACATATCAAAAAAATAATTTATGATTGGACACATGTCTTAGTCCCCTAGATGTAAACTAATGAAGCAAACAATTAAGAATGGAGTATTTGTGAATTTAATTATAAATTAAAGTATTTCCTTTATTACACTATATTTTCACATTTATAGTATATTCACGTACAAAGTATAAAAAAGGGAAATAGAATCAATAATAAAGTTGAAGACTTGGTACTTGTGAATGTTGTGATAATTTTTTTTTGTGAAAAGTGAGTATGATATTAGAAAACTAGTCATATGTAGTGACTTAGTGAGTCAAATTTAAGTAAAATGATAGTGTAACGTTAGCAAAGAGCAATAAAATAGAAAGAAATTGATGAAACTGTCTAAAATAAGAAGTAGAGATAATGTCAATTAATGGACAAAGTATTAGTTTGAATCTTATGAGAAAATTGGCTAATAAAGATTTGCTACTTTGCAAGGGCTTGGGGAGTGAGCTTAGAATTTAAATTCCAACCAGATTAACATAACTTTTTTTTTTTTACAAGCAGATTAATATAACTTTGAACCTTAATTTTAATTTAATTATTATCATGAGTCAAGATTCATATTCAAACTTATTAAACACATCTTTAGGGTTTCAAATATCAAATCTGATAAATTAAATAAGACGAGATTACATTATTCCACACTCGTGAAAGTGAGTCAACTCATGACCAACCCACACTATTAAAACTTAAACCTATTTTGGTCAATTTGTTTAAGAAATGCTCCAATTCCTTCTTCCTCCTTTAAAGTCTTAAACCCTCTCTAAACCTCAACATAAGAAATGCATGAAGAAGTTCTTCTTCAACACTCCCAACATTCACTCTCTCACCTCCATTAAGCACCTCATAGCTCAAAACCTTCATCCTCAAGCTCTCAAAAACTCTCTTTCTCTCTCTTCTCCTTTATTCACTGACCAAATTTATGCCCTTTTCCTCAAATCCGGCCATGTCCTCGACACCTTCCTTGCCACCTCTCTTATCACCCATTTCTCAAAATCCGGCGACTTTTCTCGCTCCAATGGCTTCCTTCTCGACGCACATGGCGTCGACACCGTCGCTTTCAACGCTCTGCTTTCGGGGTATGCGCAATTTCATCAATCTTTGTCCTCTTTTGCTTTATACAATAAATTGACATGTTATGGACTTAGCCCAGATAAGTATACTTTGAGTTCATTGATTAAATCATGTGATAATTTAGAGAAAATTAGGGTTTCCCATGTAATTTGTATTAAATTTGGGTTTAATTTAAGTGGGTTTGTGGTTAGTGGACTAATTCATAAGTATGGGAAATGTGGGTTTGTTGAATCAGCTGAGAAGTGTTTTGAGGAGTGTTTGGATTTGGATTCTGTTGTTTGGTCTGCCATGATTAATGGGTATGTTTGGAATGGTGAATTTGAGAATGGTAGGGAGATTTTTAAGGCGATGCGAGGGTTAGGGTTGGAATTGAATGAGTTTAATTTGACTGCTGTAGTCGGGGCATTGAGGGAGGTTAGGGATGGTGAGCAGATTCATGGGTTTGCTCTTAAAACTGGGTTAGTTTTTGGTGGTTCGCTTCATTTGAGTAATGTGGTGATGAATATGTATTCGAGGTGTGGGCGGAGACTTGATGCACTTAAGGTGTTCGACGAAATTCCTAATCCGGATGTTGTGTCATGGACTGCAAGGATTGGGGCTTCGTTTGATGGGGCTGAAGCTCTGAAGGCTTTTAAATTTATGAGGTTGAATAATGTGGATGTGAATGAGCTTACTGTTGTTAATGTATTATCAGCAATTGAGGACCCTAGGCTGTTGATTGCTGGGAGGCAAGTTCACTCACTTTGCCACAAGGCTGGGTATTTGACAATTTTATCTGTTGGTAATGCTCTTATTTCTATGTACGGGAAGTGTAGAGTGATGGATGATGCTAGGCTTATTTTTGATGAATTGGCTTTCCGTGATTCAATATCTTGGAATTCTTTGATTGGGGGGTATTCTGAGAATGGATCACTCAGTCTAGTGCTACGCGTATTCCATCAAATGCGTGATCTTGGTTTTCTACCTGATCAGTACACTCTTGCTAGTATTCTTGGAGCGGTGACAAGCCCTCATTTTGCTGATCTTGTGTTGCAAATCCATTCCCACATCATAAAATCTGGATTTTTGTCTGATGAGTCAATGGTTTCTTGCTTGATATCTTCATATGGCAAATGCTCTTGCCTGGACCATGCAAAGAGGGTATTATCTGCAACACAAGAAGTTAATGTTGGGCATCTCCAAGTATTGACTGCTGCTGCAGTCACTGCAGGTTGCCCTGCTGATGCCATGGAATGCTTCAAAACTGCAATGAGCTTGTGGTCTGATATTGATGGTACTACTATAAGTATAGTATTTAAAGCTTGTAGTTCTTTGACAAATCTTGGACAAGGAAAGGCTATTCATTGCCTGGCTTTGAAAGCTGGGCTTGGAAGTGATAGGTTTGTTGAGACTGCTGTTATTGATTTTTACTGCAAGTGTGGCAGCATTGCTGATGCACAAAACATATTTATGGATATATCTAGTCATAACCTGGCTGCATGGAATGCTATGATTACGGGATTTGCTCAGCATGGTTGTTACGATGAAGTCCTTTCCCTGTTTGAAAGAATGACTGAATTAGGTATCATGCCCGATGAGATAACATATCTTGGCATTCTTCAATCATGCTGTCATGCCGGGCTTGTGAACGAAGCTAACATTCATCTAGATTCCATGTTTGAGCTTCATGGATTGGTCCCGTGTCTAGAACACTATGCTACTATGATTGACTTACTAGGCCGTGTTGGCCTTGTAAAAGAAGCAAAGCTAGTCATTGACGAAATGCCCATAAGCCCCGATGCTCAAGTGTGGCAGAGTCTGCTGTCAGCATGTCATAATTCTGGTAATCTGGATGTTGGAAAAGTTGCAGCGACGGAACTTCTTAAGTTGCAGCCTGAAAATGATTCTGCATACATTCTCCTGTCAAATCTTTATGCCAGAGCACATGATTGGGATGCTGTGAGAAGACTCAGAAGGGAAATGAAAGATAAGTTCATATACAAGGAACCTGGTTATAGTTGGGTCGAAGCTGGAGGATCTGTGTACCACTTTCTGGCTGAGGATACTTCTCATCCGGAGAATGAAAACATCTACTTTTATTTACAAAGTATTGCCCAGCAAATGCTTCCTCTATCAGAAGTGACCGAAGATTTCCCTGTCTGTGAGGATGGTTGGTGACTTGTCAAGTATTTGAGGGTATACTATTGTTCTGTATATAATTTATTCTCGTGTGATATATGAAATGCCCTTAAGGTGCAGAGTAGCCGATTACATTCATTGTTTTGAAACATGGATCTTGATTATGCTAATGGGAAAAAAGAATAGTATACTCTGAATCAGGCTAGTATGGCATGAACCATTCCTGCATTATTTGGTGCTTGACTGCTCCCACTCAAGGCTCTCCCATCCCCTCCCCCTTTCCTCCGTTTCTCTTCTTTGTTTCAATGATTATTGAATTCCTGAGCTAGTCACGGATATCACATGAAAGTATTTATTGCTGCTTGAAAGTCAATGAAACAGGGATATTTGCTTGACTCTATAATATATCATTGATATGTCTTCTACTTCGATAATTCTTTGGTTTTCATATGGGGTTTTGGAAACAACCATTCTGGCAGTCTGGACTAGTTAGAGAAGTGATGCTTACCAGTGAAGCTCTTTAAACTCTGCCAGAAGTATAAGTATTGTTTATCGTTTGTTAATATTTGGTCTATGTATATACTCTGCTCACACAAGTAAGGCTTACTCTTGGGCAGCCATTCAGCCATAGTATTTTGTATTGATAGTTTGGGTTTTGTTATTTGCTAATCCAGTGAGGATAAACCAAATTACCAATTGATTGAAACAACAACTATTGTACTAGTGTAATACATACTTCTTTTACTCTCTTTTAGCGAAGTGTAGTGGTGATTGGGCCACTGGGGTTCTATCACTTGTCAATACTACGCCATTCTGTTAATCCAGTGCCTCCAACAAGGTTCATTCTTATTTAATGCTAATCTGTCCTTTCTTTTCTCAATGCATTAAGGTTGCTTGATTTGGTTGCTCAGTTAGCCTGTAAACCACTTTCAATTTATGGAACAGATTAAAAAGGTACGTCGGGGGAAGAGGACAGGAGAATTTCTTAGTGCAGTACATAAATACAGAGTAACAATCAATGAATGTTCTGGGCTGCATGCATCAAGATTTAATATTAGAAAGTACGGAGTAGTTAGTACATGGCCTACGTACATAAATTACTAGCTATACCTAATTAGTTCTACATTCTACAGGACTTATAATGCTGTCAATGGGAAGCTCAAGCAGCTTTGAGGACCACATTTTAGAATTTTTTACTTTTGTTTTATTAATATTAATATTTTTTTTGTAAGTTTCAGACATGGACGAGATAACCTTACTTTGATGGTAAAATAAATTTTTTCTACATCTTAGCTGTCATTCAGATATGAAGATCTCTCGAAAGGATAAGATTGTCATCTTGCCCTATCAAAGATATGTCTCTACTTTCTATCTCATTTCTGGCCATAATTACTATGCTGCATTCCATTTTCCATGTAAATACTAGTAACAGGGACACTAGAAATGGCGGAGTTATTTTTTGGCTGGGACAATTTACTTTTGATACTTTATATTCTCAGTTGATTTTTATGTACTAGAAGCTACTAGGTTTTGATCAAATACTGATGTTGATTGGATGAAATGCTTAATGTTGATACATAATACATGATTAGGACTTTCATCTAAAAATACATGGCCTTTGAAAGTATTCTTGTCAGTCCTTTAACCAAATTGAGTTCTAGTGTAATCAACCCATGGTTTTCGATATGGCACCAAATAGGCAAATGTAGTGAAATGTATTGGCTTAGAGTAAATATCAGCTTCTTGAATATATTCTGTGTTATGATTTTCCAATTTCCAAGAAGGGATGTTGTTCATAAGCCAATCGAAAAGATAAATAAATTGAAGGCATTGTGGCAATTGAAAGTTACCATTGCTATAGAAATACTTTGATTACTTAATTCACTATGCCTCTCAAGCACATGAAAATTCATCAGCCATCATATTAGTCATATTTATATTCTTTTGCTCAAACATTGCTCATTATCTCAAGTGCAAGCAAATGATCATCATGGTGGATGTTCTGATGTGCATTTGCCCAGCTCTAAAAAAGAAAGAAAAGAAAAATGCAATTTGCATCAAACTCTAAACAAATCCAATTTGCACTGAGCTCAGTACAACTGTGTCATTAATTTTGTTGTAAACTTTGGTTTGGTCTACTGATATGTATATTAGATGGTTGGCATGGTTCAAAAACTAAAGTGGTGCACAAAGAAAAAAAACAAAGCAGCACAGGAAAATAAATTGACTAATTGATAGATTAAGTAATGAATCTCCTATTTGAAGAAATAATTTCTGTTACATGGTCAAGGATGACATATATGTATAACTAGTGATAGTATGATACCATTTAATTTCCTTTTTCTCTCACTCTTCTAAATTGTGATGATGGTTTTTATAGGAGTGTGAGGATGCTTTGGAAAGAACTTGTAGAATGGAGTGGAAAGCTTTTGCTGCTATGATTGCCTTTATATGGCCTCTCCTTTGCAGGGGCTTTCTTTCACGGAATCTTTCAGCAATGACTGCTAATGTTGAAGTGCCATTGATCTTGTTGCTCATTATAGAAAGTTTGAGGTGATTGATCTTTACTCTTAAACCTTTTTGTGTTTTATCCCTCTGATGTGAAGATGGTGCTGCTTTAGCCTTGGTCCTTGGGGGCTTATATATATATAAATCTTAATGGCTGGATAAGTTGTAGATTTTGCTGATTAAGTATGGGAGCAGAAGCAATGTAAAAACACTGAAATTTCATGTTGGTGTTGGTTAGGGAGCATGTCAGCTAAGATAACTGGATTTGCAACAAATATTTTTGCCACCTGACTAATGAATATTGCTGACATGATTTTCTTAGAAATTTGTAATTGAGGTACATTCATGTACAATGATTATGGAAGCTTCTTGTGAGTCCACTATTATTTTTTTTTTGGTTTCATATATTTCACAGGCAAGATCTGTCTTATTACATTATATTAATACTATTTCACTTTCATAGTTATGCTTCTTTATATTAAATAAACTTCTGTATGTCTAATAAAGTGCTATGGGACTTTTTGCAAAGGAGACCATTGGTATTTAGGTATTATAAGCCATTGTAACTTTGCTTAATATTTGTCTGTGTCTACCTTTGCAAGCACTACAGATATAATGTTTGCTGTATTTGTACACACACTGTTTTTTCAACTAATGGAAGCGTGTTATACTGGATTTACTTCTGTTAGTAATCTTGGGGAATGATGTTTGTTTGTTCTGTGATAAATTGCTTATATTCAGATCACATGTTTAACTCTATAGGCGAATCTGTAATGTGAGATTTGCACAAATGAACTGTTGAGCTTAAGCCCTTAACCATGCATTACTTTCATGAGAAACTTTCCTGTATATGATTTACATAAGTTCCTTATTCTACTATATTTGTATCTGTAACAAACATCCTCTCTAAATAAATGGGTGATGTGACTTTATTTACTTATTAGAATTTTTTGGAGACGTGGAGATCTGAAGTGAGCTAGAAACCTTTGCAGGTATAGAATGTGCTGTTTTTCTGATCATGTCACTTGGGATTTCATTGCATAATCATACACAAAATCACGAGAAAACAGAGAAAATGGTTTTAGAGTATTATCACACTGTCGCTGATAAGTTAAAATTGTTTCCAACTTTTCATTTGGAGCCAATGAAAATAAATAAAATTTTATTGCATTTGATATCAGCTAGGCTTCATTTTTTCAAAGGGATTGCATTAGTCCAATAATCCAGCTAATTAATCATTTGAATGTTATATACGCAGTCTTGAGTGTGCTAATATAGTAATGTTACTGTCTCATTGTACTTCCAAGTTCACAAAGTAAATTTTAACTGTCACTTGAAAAGGCTGATAGTGGATTGAACAGTGATATAGTTTAGACCTCTTTTATTATGTCATGATAACCGATGATAATCTGTTAATTATTTTAATAACAAACAAGTAGTCTGATCTTTTTGTGGCTCCTCACACAACTCCACTCCCTAAGTTGGGTGTGGTACCTGGTTGCATGTAATTAGCACATATGACATATAATTCCACAAGGTCTCATATGAAGTTGCCTTAGGCAGATTGCAGACGTTCCCTTGAGATGGGCCTGTTTGACTTTTTTTTTTTTTGCTCATATTTTTTAGCTAAATTTAATTGTCAAAAGAGGGTTTCATGCTATAAAATAGAAAATTTATCTGTACCACAACAAATATTAACAAATTCATGAGTGTCATATTTCTTAAGTTAATTGCAGATACATACTTACATGGTTTTTAATACGAACATGAATAATTAATAAGTGCTACTATTTCACTCTTTCCTATACTCTTGCTCATGTTTGCTGATTGGCTTCAGTTCAAGAGGCTTTGGACAACACATGCAGAATGGATTGGAAAGCTTTAGCTGCTATGACTGCCTTGATTTGCCCTCTCCTCGGTAAAGGCCGTCTTCCATCGAAACTTTCAGCAACAGCAGAGACAGATGATGTATCAGTAATGCTCATGATTGAAATTATCAGGTAATTTAACTTTCTGTGTTCTATCTTTTTGACTTATTGACTTTTATATGAGAAGATGTTACTGCCTTAGTATTGGCTTCATGAGCTTATATATAGCATTTATAGAACTCGTAGTGGATTGTAAGTTTGGAATTCCGCTTGTTAAGATGCAAGCATAGAAGTTTCAAAAATCTGTTGGTTAGGGAGCATGCCAGCTATAGTATTCTGTCTGCAACAAAATTTATGTTGAATTATAAGACATCTGAATCTTGTGCATGATTATTGACAGAGTGAATGTATGCCAACTTTTTTTTGGATATTTTGGACGTATATGCACAGTCATCTACCTAATTTTTTGAGATGTGTCAAAGAAACTTCTTATGGATGATGCCTTTTGTTTTTAGTATCCCTTCTTGGTTCATGGAAGCACCACATGTCAAAGGTTAGATCTTTGTTTTTCTTGACCGTTATTAATTAATGTTAATATTTCATCTTAGGCTCCCATCAAAGTAATGCTGCTTAGTATTAAAAGTCTACTAAGCATCTCAGTAGGATGCTACTTCTAGGAATTTATTAGCTGGGAACATGTGGGAAGGGTTGATACTCAACAGACAGTGTGTTGACTAATTTCAATCTGTCCACGCATGAAGACAAATCAGTAAAATTGCTTATTATGTTTTAATCTGACAATCCGACATAATATATAATTAATTAACACTAATACAGTATATTTATACATTATGTTTCAATGTGATGGAATATATCGTCTAAGGTAGTCCATATTGTGTATGTGTTATAATGAATATGTCTGATTGAATTCTAACTTTTATAAATTCACCGGTCCAAACATTGTATGTGGTTCACTGGTTCAGACAAATGTGGAGGTCTTATGCAGTTATGCTATTATAGTCTTGATTAGTGGCTTATGGCTTTTGTATTACATTAATACCTTATTTTACTCGGACTCTTCATTTCACCTCACGTACCTGTGTCAGACCCTCGACACTCGGACATGGTTGGGATACTTGGACACTTCATTTTAGTTCAAAATCATTATAAATTTTCAAAAAATAGCAAGGTCGGACACTTGGACACGTATCCGTGTCGGACATGGGTACCTAAGTGCAAGTAACATAACTAATACCCATTCTATTCCTATACAGCAGGCCACGTTTATATTTTGAGCCGAATATTGGGCCACTTTTTATACTTTTTCCGTTTTCTTTTATTTGCAACACACCCTCATGGCATGCTCTTTGAGATAGATATTAAATATGGTAAACAGACAAATTAATCAATATACTCTATACATGTAATACCTAACCCTTCCCTATTTCCGGTGTCAAAATTATTATTATTATTATTATTATTATTAATTTTTTTTTTTGCCTAAAGGTACAATGGAATTAACTTTTGACTGTAATAAGCTTGTGGTGAAGCAGTGGCAGTAGGCTAGTAGCACTGCTTCCCACAGAGTCAACTGTGAATTCGAATTATGTGATCCTCCTCCTTCTCTGCCAAAGATAGGCGGGCAAGGCTGGTTTACCTATTAAACACGACAAAAACAAAATTAAAACTTTTACACAAACCTGTGAAACAGAAAATTTACATACCCTTTGAAATTCCAATATATGGATGCTTATTCAATAATTTGTACTGGATTTGTGTATGCTACTATCACTCCATTGAACTAAACAGAAAATGTGGTTTCAAACTTTCAACTATGAACCTGCATTGTAGTCATTAACCTGTACATTATCTTGTTTAGAATGCATTTTGCTTTGCAAGAGCAAGATTACGAGTCATATTATACTTTATAGATAGCTCATTTCTTGTTTAGAAAATGTTTTTTCTTAGGTTACACAAACTAACAAATGTATGTAAGATTGCATTATGCATTGATAAACGTTTGCTGTCAAATATTCTCGATAATCGTGATTATTCCAGTTCTAGCTTCTTATGCACTTGAACATATGAACCCTTACGCTTATACTCAATATTTTGTAACTTTGAAAAATTGTCTCATAATAGAAGCTTTTATTGATTATATTCTCCCGACAATTTAAGGTTTTATACATAAAATTACAAATCCAAAAGTGATACTTACTGGATGTCAACAACCTGCTAAGTGCTAAATAATGGGTCAAACTTGAACCATGGTATCGAGAAATTAGATAAATGATGCTCTGAATAAAGAATCATTGCATATTCCTTTTGTTTATACTTACTTACCAAGTAGTCTATGTGGAGCTAAATGTGATCATGGTGATAACTGTTATGATGCAGGTCTGAAGTCCAATTTGCCAGGCTATAGCAAAGATTATAACTGAGTTGGTCTATGCTGAGAAACGAGCAGATTGCATTTGATAATTATCTGATATAGTGACCATCACAATGAAAAAGAAACTAAACAGTGATATCTTACCGTTGATGTATGGTATGGATAGCAATACTTGTGGGCAAAAATACAAGACTCAGCTTCAGGGGATATGATATAGTGGTAAGATCTCTTTTCTCTTTAATAATACTCCGTAAATAGTCTTCATTCTTCAGGGGTGTGTGTGTGTGTGTGTTGTGGGGGTGGGAGTGTTATGGTTAGGAGACTATCCCAAATCCTCAATCCAATTCTATGTTAGGAAGTGTTACAATGTTATAGAAAATTGGAAATAGTACACATGATTATTATTTCCGTATAAAGCTTTTATGACATGCCTACATTACACTTGATTCAGGCCAAAAAAAAAAAAAAAAAAAAAAAAAAAAAAAAAAAAAAAAACTACATCCAAATACGCTGCTTTGCCATGTATTTCAGAATCAAGTTACTCACAATGAGTATTACCTATGACCCTGAATACCTATTAGTTCAATTCACCAAAGGGGAGATCGACCATGGTTGTTTTGGAGGTATTAAGCAACAGCAGTGAAGTTGAAGTTTGAGCAATGAGTCCGAATTCCACTGAGTGGCCCACCGAAGCCTAACACTGACTTGCCTAGGTCAAATTTCATTGGTATATCCTTCATTTGGTATAGCCCAATGTTGATATTAGCTCTGTACTCAATCCCACCATTCACAAATGCTAGGCATAGCACTCCAGGTTTGGCCTCCACCATTGAGTTCAGGCCAAAAATGGACCAAACTGCATTCTGACCCTCTAGCTCGAGGTCGATGCTGGGAACTCCAGGGCCCAACAGAGTTGAAGAGAAATGTTTCGACTCGTAGCACAGCCCGAATGGTGCTATTGGCTTCACCTGTGGCACCTTAGAGAGCTGTTTAGCAAAAAATGAAGTAATGGCCTTGAAAGTGGATCCCTCTAAAATGGTGTAAGGTAATAGGGTGTTGAATGTGGTTCCGCCCCCAGAACCAGTATCGTTTACTGATAGCAGAGTAGTGTTGAGGCCAGGAACTGGCTTTTGGTTGATTTTAATGTTCTTGACATGAATGTAATACTCATCAAATGGGCTAAAAGTTAACGGTGTGTATTTGAGACTCTTTGATACGTCGATTCCTGGAAGGAAACTGTAAGGCCCATCTGACCCAAAGAAAATCACCCCATCACCAGAGGTTGTAGATGGTATGCACATTGTGAAAATGGGCTTAATACCAAGTCTAGATGTAAGCACGTTTTGGAGCGCGATTGGAGCATGGGCTAGCCCGGCTACACCTTGTACACCTTTAGGTAACCGCAGCTCAACCAGTGCAGATGGCGCACAGGTGAAGAGGTAGTCAGGTATACGGACCAATGGACCGGGGTTTTTCCCATTGGTTGAACTGAAAGCGATGACATCTTGAGCTAGCTCACCAATAGTACTTTGGTGGGACACTGGATTCTCCAGTAAGTACCCGCATGTATTAGTATGACAAAATGGTCTAGCACCTTGGCAATTAGTAAAACAATAGCTAGTATGAGCTGATTTACATTGGGCTGATTTACACTTAGGCTGACTAAAAGTCGTCGAGTTGTAATTGGACTCGCAATTAGCCCATACATGCCGGGTGTTGAGGTCTATAACATAGCTGATTGGGATGAGGGGTGTCCTTCCATAGATGTTCGCTACTAAGAGTTTAGTAGCGGCATCTTGGCGTATCGGTAACACTAGAGCTTTTGGCTTTGGGGATGAAGTAGAAGCTTGACTAAAAAGGATGTTGGAAGTGAGAGAAGTTAGTGTGAAATAGAGGAGAGCTAAGTGAGCCATTCGATTTGATTGTTTATGTTTATGAGTAAGATGAAAGATAAGTGTAGTGAATGAACTCTATATATAATGAACTTGGGTGCGCGTTGAATTTATTTTATATTTCCATCATATTATTACATATCTTAAAAACAATATTCAAAGATAAACTTATATTATAAAAGGTGTGGATTTCATGTCAATTTAGAAGACTATTTTATCTTATTTGTAGTATTATAAAGGCCAGTTATGGGTGGTGAGTGGTTTGCTTTTGCAAGTGGAAAGATATTATGATTATTGTAAACGCGTTAGATCCAAAATGTTTGACTTATTATATTATTTGTAACATTGTTTTCTGTTCTATTATACAGATATAGTAATATACTATGATCTGAATTCTGAATTTTATCAAGTATTGTGATCTTGAGTAGCGTAATACACGTGTAGAGGAGGTGGAATATACGGTATTATCACTGTATTCAAAATTGGCAACGTGCATGAAAGAGCTCGAGCATTGCCTCAAGGCATCACCGGATCGGCTTTTCACAGTATTGTCGGAGAGCTCAGATACTCCGTAGTTAGTTTTTGAGTTGGATAAAATATTGACATGACTATTTGGGACGCTTTTTTATGAGTACTTTGAGGTGTGTAATATTTTATGTTTTGAGCTATTTAGGAATTCTAAGACTCTAGTACTTAGTCATAAATTACTCTAATTAGGGCATATTCGTCTATTCACTTGTACCGCACTTTGAAAAAATAAATGTCATAATACTTGTTAGTATTTTATTATACTTTAGATGGTATTATCATGATACCAACAACCTTATTTAGGGTATGTTATGCTTTACTGAACTGAGCTGAATTGATTGGAGGTGAACTGAACTAAACTGAAATGAATTGTTTATGAGAGAAGGAAATTAGGAACTGAACTGAACTGATTGAAGCCGAATTGAATTGAAATTAAGCCGAAGGGAACAGGCCCTTAGTGATACTAATGAATGCAAAAATATTTTGTTGGTATCGATATAATTTGTTATTGGTATTATGTGAAATACCAACGTGTTATTAGAGTCATCTATTTCGGGATTGCTCGTTTGTTCGTCACCTTCTCCCCTGCAAGTTTCCCAACTGCGGTTGATTGGCTTTTTATGGAAAGCCTTTTGAGTTGTGGTTCTCTGATGCGGTCAATGAGTTCAGATTTCATAAGAACTGGGGGGTTAACGTTCTTTTTTGTGTCTTTTATGGGATGTTTGCTTGACTCGTAATCACTTTATCTTTAAGCACGCCTTGTACTCTTCGGCTACGATTTTTGATCTTGCAGACGAGTGGCTCTCTTGTGGTGATTAGGTTGGAATGTTCTCTCTTCAGCATTCTTCTCGACAGGTTTGGGTCTCTTCTGCTGTGCCTCTTTCTGTCGGCTATCTTCAAGGGGACTCGAGTGCTCATTTACAGGTTTGTCTAGTTTTGGACGGTGCTTGGAATGCTCGGGACAATTCCGCAGGAGCAGGTTGGATTTTCCGTAGGATCGATACAACTGAGGTATTAGAAGGCGGTGCTAGCGCTTGTATCGCAATGTCTGCTCTCCAGGCTGAACTTCAAGCTTGTTTATGGGGCCTTCAAGCGGCTATTGCACAAGGGATTTCTTCGCCTTTTTATTTATACTGACCGCGCCGCCACCTTGGTGTCTCTTATTAGCCGTGATTGCTCAGAGGATATTTCTTGTTTATGGTTAACGAGCGATATTCAACGTTTTCTCTTGGGTTTTTCTGCTTGCAAGATTACTAAGGTGCCTCGGGATTGGGTAGAACCTGCTCACTGGTTGGCTAAGAAGGCTTGACGACGTAGGATTTTGTTTTGGGTTTTTAGATATGTGCTTGTTGTTCTTTTGTTTTTTAGTTGCTCTTGTAAAAAAAAAAAAAAAAAAAAAAAATTACATCTATTTTAAAATTAGGTAGGGTTGATAAAAGCTGGTAGGGAATAATTTTTGGTCATATCAATTCGTTTGTTAATTGTTAATGAGGCAAGCTCAAGCAAAACTCAATGGTATTCGGCTCACATAAGCTTGTTGATGATTACTACCGACTAATGTAATATAGATCAAAGTAAAGGATTAGGTTGTATGTAAGGCTAGTTAAGAGAGTGCATTCTAGATAGGGAGAAAACTCTTTGCTAATAAAATGGCTTCTGTGTTACTGAAAGAAAATTAAAATTGATACTACGTACTACCTCCGTTTTTAAATACTTGCTCCACTTTTCATTTGTGGCCGTTTTTAAATACTTACTCCATTTCCTTATTTGGAAAGCTTTTACAATATTTAATTTATTTCTCTCACCTAATGGACCCAATATATATTCTCTCTCTTCCTATTCTCTCCACTACTTTTTCTTTCTATAATTTTTTAATCTTCCACCAACCCCACTACGGGCCTGTTCTCATTGACTGAACTCAGCTGAACTGAATTGAACTGAACTAAGCTGAACTAAACTGAAATGAACTGAACTGAATATTTAATTTTATATGAGAAGGAAATTAGGAGCTGAGCTGAGCTGAACTGAACTGAACTGAATTGAACTGAGCTAAACTGAGCTGAGCTGAACTGAACTGAGCTGAACTGAACTGAGCTGAACTGAACTGAACTGAACTGAATTTCAACGTAAGAGAACAATATATTTTTTACTTTCTCCAATTTCTCCTAAAACTCCGCGCATGGAGAAATGGAGCAAGTATTTAAAAACGGAGGGAGTATTAACTAAGGGTTTGTTTAACATTGTTTTTTTGTTTTCACTTTTCTATTTTTTAAACGGAAAAAATAAATAAAAAAATGAAACAAAAGTTGTTTCCTCTTTTATGATGTCAATATTCAGAATTATCATGATTTTAATACATTTGACAAAATTTTAATTCATTATATGGCTTATATCATGATTTTGAAAAAAAAGAGAAAATCACAGCTATACCAAACGAACCGTAAGTTTTATTTTTTCCGTTTGTTTTAGGAACGATTACAAGAAAACAAGCACGACCCAATTATTTTTATATTTGTCTAGTTCCTTCTAGGTTTTCTCCTTGGGAGGGTTTTTTGGTTCCCCCTAGGGTTTTTCTAGCCTCCAATGCTAGATTTTTTCTGTTTTTTTTAAAGGTTTTCCTCCACTCTTTTCTTTTTCTCTTTTTTTCTTTCATCTCTTTTCTTCTGATCTCAATTGTAAATTTTTGTAGGGGCTTCCACCGGTGTTTTTACTGGTGGTAAGCTCCAAATTTTTTTAAAATTGCTTTCAATAAATGGATCACATCTTTATTATGGTGTTTATTCAATTAAGGTTATTTTCTTTGTTTGTTCGTGTGCTAAAGTTTGAAGATTTAGGGTTTCATCATCTCCGAAGTATCTAGAAGGCCTTGTGAGTTTTTTCACACTAATCCGTGGATCTCAAGCCGAATTAGTGCTAACTCACAGATTGTATTGCTTCGGAAATTTTTTATTAAAGCGATTGTTGATCGAATCAACTAGTTTTAAGGTGATTTGTACTTGTGTTGGAATTTTAGATTTCCTAGGAATTGTCTGTAAGTGCCGTTTGTTTATCTTTCATTAATGAAATCATTTTTTTTGGTAAAAAAAATAAATAAAAAAACAAGCACGACCCAAGTTTTAAAAATTAAGGCCTTGAATGGAAAATGGATTATTGTCAAGATTTTTGTTGGATTTTGGCTTTGCAAATTCCAAGTGGTCTAATCAGCCAAATTATATTTTGGTAAACGCTTTTTTAGGCATTTAGCCAATTATTTGCTTACTCCATATTTTATCGTCTATATACTCTATACCATTATCCAAAATCGTTTGTCATACTTCCCTTGTTCTTATTCTATTGCAATAATTGAGTTTGTACACTATCAACACGCATCTGTTTGATCATTTAATACTTTGTGATTTTTACATAAAGATTATAATCCATAGTAATTTGAATATTAGATTCATGTTCATATATACTTTTAAAAAATCAATTGTTTATAACTATTTTTTTACCAGTCTGTTTACAACTAATGTTTCTAAATAAAACACTTTTATTCGTTCCTTTTTATTCTATCTTATTACACTTAGTATTTTTTTTTCTCCTATTGAAATTCACCACATCAATTTTTTCTGTTTAATTGCCTAATACTTGTGAAAATACAAAATGTTAAGAACAAATAAGGAATAGTGGAAGCAAGGAAAAATTCCTGATCAAGGGTTAATAGGAACACAAACTCAATCTCATGAAACATTGTTCGTGGTACTTTATCAGGCTGATAAAGATACTACGTATTGTTGTTTAATTTTTTAGCTTACCAAAATTATAACATAAGAAAACACAAACATAATCTCTAATGTTGCATACACGAAAGAAGTATGCTATACCTCAAACAAACTAACGGGCATTTAGTATGGAATTATAGTATTCAAGAAAAGATTACAATTTTGTTTGTAGTGTCATTTTAATCACTCTCTTTATCTTCTTCTAATCCCTGATCTTCTTGACTTTGATACGCTACTCTATTGTCATGTCTCATGTGAAAGGAACAACTCAACTAAAAACTCTAATGTTGCAAACACGAACGAAATACATATGTTATATTTTTTTTTTTGTTTTTTGTTTTTTTAAGGGCATTTAGTATGGAATATGGAGTAATAGTATTCATGAAAAGATTATAATTTTGTTTGTAGTATAATTTTAATCACTCTCTTTATCTTCTTCTAATCCTTGATTTAAGCTTATGGTTTAAGCATGTGATCGATTTATATAATGAGATTTGAACCCATGACCTTTGTGTCACGTTTGATGGATTGTGTAAATATATTATTCACCTAATCTAGCAACGTTGGCACTGATACCATGTTAAAGGGGTCAACTCAACTTAAAACTTTAGTTGATGGTTGAAGCTTAGTATCAATTTATATACTCTAGCTATCATCAACATCATATATATTATATACACTCATTGTCCGATAACCACTACAATTGGCATAAATACCATGGCAACCCACTTCCGCGGCTCTGTCCCAAGTGGACTAAACCACCCAATCATATCTTTATATGATATTTTCTACAAAGTATATGTCTCATGAATTAGCAGGGTACATGCTAGTTTATTAAAGTTTATAATTGTATGAGTAGCCGGTTATCTCTTGTTGATATATCTTTTTTCCTTTAAGTAAAATACTCGTTAAAAAAAAACACTTATGGAGTGTTTGGTATAAACATTATTAATGTAAACAAAAAGATTCAAATAAATAAAGAAAAGAGTAATGATAAACGTTACCTTTATTATATGTTTGATATTTTAGTGAAATGGAAACAATTTGGGTAGATTGTGATTGAGTAAGGACACATATTTTGTTTCCACTAGTTTCTCAAGGGGGATTTTGTTACCCTTAGGAAACAATATTTGTTACTTTTAACCCATACCAGGCCAAACAACTAAAAATGAAAACACTTAATTAAATTCGTTTCCTACATCTAAAATACTATACCAAACACCCATAGACTTTTTGTTCATTGTTATCCCGATTCCCGAATAATTCAAGGATAATATTATGGAGTGACATTCTTTATTATGGATGATTGACTAGAATCTGTAACAAACACATTAATGAGGTTCTCCGCCACTACGTTTTATACAAACATATAAATTTCTCTCTTAAAAGGGGAAAAAAAATACCAACGTAAAATAAAAATGAGCAAGTTGATACAGAATTACAGAGTATGTCAGTATTTGTAATCCTTTTAGACTACAAATTAAAATTATAAAATCCCACATTGATCAATGTTATTTTATTTCATACTTGTATAAGATATTACTTAAAGTTTTAACTCTTAGCATATCAGTTTGAATAAAAATTACTCCTAAATAATTTGAAAAAGACAAAAGCTAAAAAGCTAACGATATCTGTGGACGTTAGATAAGATAATTAAAAAATATATTAATTTAAAATAAATAAGTGTGACATATAGTAATAAGCACGCGGTTGAATTCTTCAAATTATAGCAGACTAGCTGTAAGTAATAAATGAATTGGTCGTTAGACGTTGAAGCGGTTTCAATTGAAAAAAAAAAAAAAAAAAATTAAGTGCATTTTACATCATCGTACATTATTTGAAGTGGTCTTTGCATAGAACTTATTGGAGTTCTATATAAGAAAGATTATGTTACTCAACAATAGCACAAATCCCACAAAATATTCTCAACTATACATTGATATTACAATATGGATGTGTTGAGTTATATTTTGTGTACACTACCAATATTTCCAATTATAATCTTTTTATTTATTTCATTTGCAAAAACCAAATCATATGATAAAAAATTACCTCCCGGACCTTCTCCTTTACCTATAGTTGGAAACCTCTTGCAATTGTTACCCAACACCACAAAACCTCACAAGTACTTCACCGAGCTAGCTAAGACTCATGGCCCCCTAATGAGCCTTAAGCTCGGCTCCATTACCGCCTTTGTCGTCTCAAACACAACACTTGCCCAACAAGTCTTACTAAAAAACCATGATGTTTTCTCCACCCTATATGACCTTGATGCTATCCAAGCTCATGATCATGAAAAATTCTCTATTGGACCGTTACCGGCCTCTTCACCTAAGTGGAAGGTCCTTAGGAAAATTTACAACACCCGGCTATTGAGTGACAAGATGCTTGAACAAATGCAAAACCATAGATACCGCGAATTAGAGAAGTTGCTATGTTATGTGAAAGAATGTTCTCAAGCCAACATCTTTGTTGATGTTGGACAAACGGTTTATGATGTTTCTTTCAATATGGTAGCTAGCACTATTTTCTCTATGGATTCGGATAGCGATTCGAGGATAAAAAGAGATTAAGGGTTTGATGGATTGCATTATAAAAGTGATAGGGAGTCCTAACATAGTTGATTGTTACCCTTTTCTTAAGAGTTTTGATCCACAACGTATTAGACATAGGTTAACAAATTATTGTGTTAAATTGTTTAAGTTATTTGATGAAATTGTAGACATGAGATTGAAGTCTAGGAAAGACCAAGTGCAACGTTTAGGATTGTACAATGATCTATTGGATGTAATCTTTGATGTTATGGAAGAACAAAGGGACAACATCAGCCAAGATCAGCTCCACCATCTACTTTTGGTAAGTGATGAACATTATTCCCTCAAATGACTGTCCATTGTTTAATATTTGCACTATTTTCAAAGCATACTTTTGGTATAGTGATTGTATACTTATAATTGCATTTTTTTTTCTCGAACAATTTGCACAATTTGACCGTAACATTATTTTTGATGTTCAAAATGTTAGGATCTCCTTGGTGCTGGAAAGGACACAACTTCAAAAACAATGGAGTGGGCAATGGCAGAGTTACTTCGCAACCCTATCATTCTACGAAAGTTACAAGAAGAAATAGACGGGGTGATGGGAAAAGACAATTCAACAACCATCCTAGAATCACACATCTCTAAACTCCCATACCTACAAGCAATTGTCAAGGAAACTCTAAGACTTCATCCATCGGCTCCATTATTACTCCCTCGTAAAGTGGAAAAAGACGTAGAAATTGATGGCTTTCAACTCTCTAAGGGTGCAATGCTTATAATTAATGCATGGGCTATTGGGCGCGACCCAAAAACTTGGTTTGACCCGGATTCGTTCATTCCCGATAGGTTCTTGGGATCGGAGGTTAGTATGCAAAGCCAATTTAACAAGCTATTTACATTTGGTGGAGGAAAGAAGATTTGCCCTGGGATATCGTTGGCCACAAATATGATTTCATTGGTTTTAGGTAACTTAATTAAATCATATGATTGGAAACTTGACGACGTTGGGGAGCTCAAACAAGTTTTGGACATGGATGATTATTATGGAATTACCATTAAAAAGGCCAAGTCACTACGTGCTATTCCCATTAAGCGTTCTTCATAAGTCATGACATGTAGGATATAGTTACGTGGTAATGTGGTATAAGCTTTTTTATTGCATGGATAATAAAACTTGTATATTAGACACAAGCATTTTTTTTTTCTTCTGCAAAATACATTTTTGAGGTTTGTAAAATTGAATACGAGTAGAACAATAAATGGCGTAGAATAGAAATTACTCGTACAATAGAATTTTTTTTACACTTTATTAATAATGCTCACCATTTTTTTTTTCAATTTACTTTATAAACCACATAGCTTTGTGATAAAAGAGGGAAAGGTAATAACAATCATAACATGAATTCAACTGAGACCTACGAAAACTATAGACGGTTTTTAATAACCTCTTCCGTTTTATTATAATTGCAACATTAAAGTCTGCACGAACTTTTAAGAAAATAATAGAATGGAGACAAAAGATATTTTTTATTTTATTTACAATACTAATACTCTGGTTTTTGTTAGTCGCAACAAACATAGATATTTGTGAACTCCTAGGCAAAAGAACTTAAGTGTAGTGAGTGAAAAATAAGAGCATATACTTATATATCAATCAAACCAAAAAAAAAAAATCAATTAAAATTAAACACATAACCCTCCACCACTAGCACCACCCATCACAACGAAACCACCAACCACCACCACCTAGCAGCATGAAAACCACCAATCGATAAAATCAAGCATCAACCACCAATGAAACCCAGCACCAACCGACCGACAACACCCAACACCACCAACACAACCCAGCAACAACCACCGACACAACCCAGCAACAATCCACGATTTGAACCACTCATCACCACCGACACAACCCAAGATCTGAACCACCAAGCAACAACACACGATCTGAATCACACACAATCTTAACCAACCACAATATGTAACCTACCCAGTAACGACGATCTGAAACCATATCGACGAGCAACGATCTAAAACCACACCGACGAGCGACGATCTGAAATCACCCACGATCGACGTCTGAAACCACACTTATATTATGAAACCCAAGATCTGAAACCACCCAACATTGACGAACCCGCCGCTCTTAACCCACGAAGCCACTATGAGTATGGGCCTATGGGGTTCACTACTAAAAAACAACCCATTTTCGACGAAAAAATTCCATCGGAAACACCCTGAAATCCGTCGAAAAAACCCGTTTCCGACGAGACGGGTTGTCGAAAAAGCTTTGGTAGGAAAAACGGTCGGTCGGAAACACTTTTTCGACGAAATTCATTCGTCGGAAGTGATTTTCCGGCACCGAAAAAATCCGTCGAAAATTTTCGACGGACACAAACTGTCAGAAATTTGCAAGAGAAACTCCGTCGGAAAATAATTTAAAAAAAACAAAAAAAAGCCTCCCACCACCCCCACCACCAGCCCACTAACCCGTATCACCAACCCACACCACCGGCTACTAGCCCGTATCACTAGCCCCCTAACCCGTATCACCAGCCCCCCTAACCCGTTCCACCACCCACAATTACCAAAACCCCTACCCACCTAACCCTAACCTACATGAATAAGCCCAGATCTACCACCCCACCTAAGCAAACCACCCCACCACCCACCTAAAACCACCACCGCCATCGCCGAAACAAACCATCACAACCCAAAAATTAACAAAAAAAAAAAGAAAAAAAAATCCCAACCCAATACCCAAACTCCAACAGCCACCACAGCCACATATGTTCAATCTACTAAACTAGAAACCCGAAAATAAATAAATAAATAAAAATGAAAATTGAAAAAAAAAATCTGAACAAAAAAATTGAAAACTAATGATAAAAAAAATTGTAGACTTGCCACAAGAGTACAATTCGACCACAATCAACCAAATTTAGTCTGAATTTGGTTATATAAGGTCAAATTCGACCATGAAAACGCTAGATCTCGTTTCCATGGTCGAACTTGACCTTAAAACCATAAATTAGATGTAAAAAAAGGGAAATTCTACATGGTGGTCTCCAGGTTTTAATTTTTCTACGTGGAAGACACACTTTTTTCCAATTCTCTCAAGTGAGATCCAAGTTTTGAAAAATCACGTATAGTGTCCTTTTTTGGGTTTTATGGCTAACCTTTTGATTTTTTGGTTAACCACAATTAATATTTTTTTAAAAAAATCAAATTCTTCAAAAAAAAAAAAAAAAAAAAAAATCACAGCCCCCAACCTAGCTACGACCACCCTCCCCACCACCACCATCCCGGAAGGCGACAACCTTCATCATTCAGACAACCCAGCCCTCCCTCACCATTCGCCGCCACCCAGATAACCTTCACCATTTCGACAACCCAGCCCGTCCCCCTATCCACTAAACCCACCACCTGAATCCCCCTCCTCCAAATATCCAACCTGAAACCTGAATAAACCCACCCCGGCACGTTAAACCCCAAATACGGACCTTTCCCACCCTCGAAACCTTGGGCGTCGGAGTTTCAAGGGTGGGGGAGGGCCTGATTCGGGGTTTAAAGTGGTGGGAGAGGGTTTTAAAGGGGTTTCGGGTTGGGTATTTGGGGTTCAGGTGGTGCCGTGGTGGGTTCAGTGGGTAGGGGGATGGGGCCGCCGGCACCGGCGCGGTAAAAAGAGATTCTTGGCACCGGCGGATGGGGGTTGGGGTTGAGGATGGTGGACGTGGTAGTGGGAGGGTGGACGTGGTGGTGGGGAGGGTGGTTGTGGGTTTGAGATTTTTTTTTAAAAAATTTCCTTTTGTATTTTATTTTATTATTTTAAAATATAATTTAATTAATTTTTAAACCAAAAAACTTAGATTAACCATTTTAATTATAAAAGTTACCCATAAACTAAAAGAAAAGGACACTATACATAATTTTGCAAAACCATAGTGCCACTTGAGAGAGTTGGAAAATAACTCGGGGATGCTTTGTGGGCTAGCTTGGCCGGAAAGCAACATAATAGAGGGAGTAGCGAGAAAAGAGAGAGAGTAGCGAGAGAGGAGGGATAAAGAGAGAGGGAGTGCGACGATGTAAGGGTAAGAGAAAATAGAAAGGGAAACTGAAATGAGGGGGTTGCTTTAAAGTTAGCTACTTATACGTCGTTTTCTTTTTTAATAATATATATAGTCAGATGCCTTTTCGTCGGAAATTAAATATTTTCCAACGGGTTTAAATCCGTAGGAAATTTCCCAGAATTTTCCGTCGGAATATACTTTAATTTGCTACGAAATTTTCGTCGGAACTGTTTGAAATCTGTCGGAAAGTTCCGACAGAATAAAATTCGGTCGAAAATTTCCGACAGGTTTATTTCATCGGAAATTTTGCGATTTGCGACGGATTTTTGTGTCCGTCGGAACACTTCCGTCGGAAATCGGCCTTTTTTTGTAGTGGTTGGAAGAGAAGAGAGGAAAATAATGAGGATGAGGGTACGACTAATTAAGCTTGGGGGTTTAATCTAATGAAATCAGATTTGTAATTTAATAAAGTTGTTTTTTTTTTTTAAAAAAAGTAAAGGTATATTGGTCTTTTACCACCTAAAAACTTACTAAAAAAAGAAAGAAACAAAATTATTACAAGTAATGTGAACCATTCATTTTTTATAATTGTTACAAGTAACAAGAACTGGAGGTAGTATAAAGTACTTGGCGTGATGCATTGCCAACTCTAGCAGCAAATTATTAAGTTTGATTGACAACAAATTATTCATATTAATTTGTTGATAATAATAGCAATAATTTGTTGATAATAATAGTAATAAAATGATTTATTTTGGTTGCTAACCGATTCGGAGTATAACTTGATACTCCTTACTATAATATGTTATCTTTAATAAAATTGTTTTTTCTCCAAGTGGCCATGTTGCATTACTTGTATGCCTCACGAGTCACGAGTCACAACCGTGATTGTTAATTTGTCAGTACGTTATCTAGGAAATAGTAGAGACCATAACTTTGTATATCTCATATTTTCAGAGAAGATTAATGCTGCCATGCTTGCCAAGTTACCCACAACTTATTAATGTAAAATTGTATGCCCGCTTTTTCTAAATTTATTTCTTATGTTTCCATTAAGTTTGCCTGATTATTAGGAGTATAACACGTCTTTTTAGGGGAAAGGAAATGAACTTGACCACATATCTCAATCCTCATGTACTATTATTTTGATGATCTAGTGTAGTACCCCTCATGATTGATTCAAAAGGATTTGATATACTACTCATATCAACAAGATACATCTTTTTTTTTACGGAGTTCATATGTTAAGAATACTCCATAGTTAAGCGTGCTTGGCTTGGAGTAGTCTTGGGATGGGTGACCTCCTGAGAAGTTTTCTCGGGGTACAGAGTGAGGACAAAATGCGCCGAAAGAACTTGTGTTGGTTTGTGAGGACAGTTGTTGGCCCTCAATGCGTATTTCGTGACAATTGGCCCCTTCCTAATTTGTTTGGGGTCGGGGTGTTACATCTAGTATTTTACGACCTAGATAATACAATAAGAGCGAAAGGGGAATATTAGCTTTATATTTGATTTTTTCCGTTTATTTCTTCTACATTATCATTTTCCTTAACCAACGTCGATATCTTAAGGGCAACATACATAATAATAATAATAAGTCAATACTAAGAAGTTAGGACCCATCTTCAAACCCACTAATAGATTAGGGTAAAATTAAGTCTTACTGTCTTATATAAAGTGCATTAATATAAATTCTTAGTATTTGATCGAGTAAGATGTATCATTACTAAGAGACCCAATCTTTAATTTGTTTTGTAATAATACCCTAACGAGCCTCTATATACTTCTATAATTCAACTGCAAAAAATAAGGTACAACTCAAATGAAATAGCTAAATAATGGTTATTTTTCTTTACAAGGAAAGAATATTAAGCTGACTATTTTAAAAAGATCATTACGTACAATGATACCATGCAATACAAGTCTCAAAACCTACCCCAATGTTATAAGTCATAATCATTTATAGGATGGGGCATACAAACTACCAAAAAAAAATAACAGGATAAACTTAAAGTGTAAGAAACTCATTATTTAAGCACGTTGAGGATCTTATGCATTATTGGAGGCTATTACTATTATTGCTATTGCTTTGACCTCTATATAAGAGAGATCAAGTCAATCAACAATGGCACATCTATCAGTACTCTCCTCACAAAACCAACTCACATATACTCAAAATACACATCAAAACATGGATTATTTGTTGAGCTATATTAAGTGGGCACTACCATTATTTCCAATCATAATCTTTTTCTTAATTTCATTTGCAAAAACCAAATCATATGATAAAAATTTACCTCCCGGACCTACATCTTTACCCATCTTTGGAAACCTCTTGAATATGTTACCTTACATAACCAAACCTCACAAGTACTTTGCCGAGCTTGCTAAGACTCATGGCCCTATCATGAGCCTTCAAATAGGCTCCATCACTACCATTGTCGTTTCGAGTTCCATGCTTGCCAAACAAGTCCTCCTAAAAAACCATGACATTTTCTCCACCCTCTATGGCCTTGATGCTTTTCGAGCTCACGATCATGATAAGTTCTCCATTGGCTCATTATTGGCCTCTTCACCCTTGTGGAAGGTCCTTAGGAAAATTTTCAATACTCGGCTATTGAGTAACAAGTTGATCGAATCAATGCAAACTCATAGGCACCGGAAGTTGGAGGACTTGTTATGTTATGTGAAGGAATGCTCGCAATCTAACATCTCACTTGATGTTGGACAAGCGGTTTATGATACTTCTTTCGATATGGTATCTAGCACTGTCTTCTCCATGGATTCGAGTAATGATGCAAGAATAAAAGAGGTTAAAGCTTTGATGGATTGTATCATAAAAGATATAGGAAGACCTAACATAGTTGATTGTTATCCTTTTCTCAAAATGATTGATCCACAACGTATAAGACATCGTTTAACAAGTTATTGTGTCAAATTGTTTAAGTTATTTGATGAAATTATAGATATGAGATTGAAGTCTAGGAAAGAGCAAGTGCACGATTCGGAGTCATTGAACAATGATTTGTTGGACGTGATGTTAGATGTTATGGAAGAACAAAGTCACGAAATCAACCGAGATCACCTCAACCATATGCTATTAGTAAGTATATATACTAATTTGCCTCTCTCAAGATTACTTTGTTTTATAAACATATGTAAAATAATGACATAGATAATAATACTGAAGCATAATATGTTTTTTTTATGTTCATATGATAGGATTACCTTGGACCAGGAATGGATACAACTTCGAAAACAATGGAGTGGACAATGGCAGAGTTACTTCAAAATCCTATCATTCTATGCAAGTTGCAAGAAGAATTAGATAGAGTGATGGGAAAATACAATACAAAAATAATCTTGGATTCTCACTTCTCCGAACTTCCATACCTACAAGCAATAGTTAAAGAAGCACTAAGACTTCATCCAACAGCTCCATTATTACTCCCACGCAGAGTAGTGAAAGACGTAGAAATTGATGGCTTTCAACTCCCTAAGGGTGCAATGCTTATGGTTAACGCATGGTCTATTGGGCGCGACCCACAAATTTGGACCAACCCGGATTCATTTATTCCAGAGAGATTTTTAGGGTCGGAAAATGATGTAACGAGCCAATTTAATCAATTGTTTACATTTGGTGCGGGAAAGAAGATTTGCCCTGGGATGAACTTGGCCATACGTATGATTTCATTGATGTTGGGTAACTTGATTAGTTCGTTTAATTGGAAACTTGAAGAAATTGGGGACATTCAACAAGTTTTGGACTTGGATGACATATATGGCATCACCATAAAGAAGGCCAAGTCGTTACGTGCATTTCCCATTAATCGTTTGCATTGAATTAAATTTTGCGACCTCGTAAAGACTCTAAAGAGTATCACAATTTATAGTCAACCTATTGTTGCTTGTACTAAAATATATTACGGCAAACAATTAGATAAATTCACAAAACTTTGAAAATGTCGTATATGATGTAAATGGAATATTCAAATACAATTATAATATGTATTTTTCATTAATTTTGTCTATTATGATCAGCCACTATGAAGTATTATTGAAAGCATTGACAAGGCCCATATTGTGTATTGGGTCTGACTTATTATATTCTCATTGAATACTAGGGCTCCATAGTTGTGTAGCCTATATAAGGCATGTAATAAATTTAAGTGTAACATAGAGGAATACAAACAGTCAGATTTTTCCTCTTATTTTAACATGGTATCACAGCCAAGGGTTTAAGATCCCTTTTTTTTTTCTTCCGCAAGATCAATTATATAATTTTTTTTCCACAACAGCCGTCATCATCGAATCAATTTTATTTTATTTTTGGGTTTGCTTGGTTGCTGAAGTACATCCACCAATTTCCTAATTTGTTTTGTGGGTGTACGTGGCTTTCTAATTGGATATCATCATTAATAGAATAGAATGTAAATATATTTCTTGGTCTCAACTATTAACCATTAGCTTAAGAATTAAGGTTTTGGTTGAATTGATCCTTCAATTTGGTATTAGAGCTAATGTACTCTATCAATCATTAATTATTTTCATATTATTTATTTCATCAAATGGTTGTAAAACCATCATCTATTTTCTATTAATTAGTTCGTAGTCCATTTGGTGGAGCTTGATTGCTCAAGTTTCTTACAATAATATCTACCGTAGTCTCTTCATATTTGGTTTGTAATTCGCTTAATAGTTGTCATTATTATCGTTAACGATAGGAAATCATGGATATATCGCCTTAATCTCCAAAATTTCGGTCCCTTTATTCACATTAATTTGAGCATGGAAGGGTTATTTTGACACTGGATCCTTCCCGAACAACTTCCTCTTTACAATGTAACACAAATTTTTATGTAGGACTAGTCACATTGTGTGGCCAGGATTACCCGAATTATTCGGCCATTATAGGGGTTCGGTCATAGATTAATTGAGGGATTTGGCTAGAGGTTACTCTAGGGATTAATCGATCCGAGGAGTAGATAAGTAATTATATTGAATTATGATACACGGGCATAGGCCACATCGGTCACAATTGTCCACTTTATACGACAAGGAATTTCCACCTCAAAACCATATGGCAATGAGAGGAGTAGCCCCTTAGCCTTATAAAGTGGACACAATTTTCTATACTTTTCAATGTAGGATACGCATCCCCATGCAAATTCTTACTTATACACTCAATTAATGTGGGACAACACACCACTCATATGTGGATTTTCCCATGGGCTCAACAAATTATTCACTACTTCCTCTGTTCTTTTTTACTTGATCTGTTTCTTTTATCACGCTTGCCAATGTAAAACTTTAACGATCAATAACTTAAATTCTCCATAAGTAAAAATTATATATTATGATAGTACTTATTGAGATGAATCCAAAAAGATCATACATGAATATATTTTTTTCCTTACATATTATTCACAAAAGAAGGTCAAAGAAGGAGTAATGAATAGTGTAAAAGACAAAGCGGGTCAAGTAATAAAGAACGGAGGAAGTACTTCACTATATATATAGTGAAGCCTGGTTGACATTGATTTTTTTAATCTAATTGCATTATTAGCTTTTTATAAACTATCTCTACTACATAAGGACGGTGAAGTAGCTGCGTACGTAATTACTAATGTAATGCGTAAGATCCGTAATGATTAACCATATCTAATATTCTATTAACATGGTTTTCAGTACTCCTATACTATAGTAATATACTATGATCTGAATTCTGACAAGTATCAAGTATTGTGATCTTGAGTAGCATAATAAACGTGCAGAAGAGATGGAGTACGTATACGGTGTTTATTCTTACTTTGTTAGATACATAAAATAAAGCATAAAATAAAGCTAAAATCTCACACCTATAATTTTAATTATTTTTTAAAAAATCAAAACGGCTTGATTAATAAATAAAACGAGTCTGTCACAAAAAAAAAAAAAAAACCTTTAGTTGACGACCTAACGCATTATTCAAGGGAATTAAGGCAGCCTTTGTATGTACGAGTTGTTGATACTTTATACCTTTATATAAGAAAGATTATACCCTTCCACAATGACACATCGATAAATGAAATACAAGCCTAATTAACCCTCCTCACAAATCCCCCCTCACAATCTAAACAATACATCAATATAGCATTATGGATTTGTTGAGCTATATTACTTGGATTATACCATTATTTCCAATTATAATCTTTTTATTTCTTTCATTTTTAAAAACCAAATCAAATGATACAAATTTACCTCCCGGACCTTCTCCTTTGCCTATCTTTGGAAACCTCTTGAACATGTTACCCTACACCACAAAACCTCACAAGTACTTTTCCGAGCTTGCTAAGACTCATGGCCCTATTTTGAGCCTTAAACTCGGCTCCATTACTACCATTGTCATTTCGGGTTCCATGCTTGCCAAAAAAGTCCTTCTAAAAAACCATGATATTTTCTCCACCCTATATAGCCTTGATGCTTTCCGAGCTCATGATCATGATAAGTACTCCATTGGCACGTCATCAGCCTCTTCACCCTTGTGGAAGGTCCTTAGAAAAATATTCAACACGCGGTTATTAAGTAACAAGGTGATCGAATCAATGCAAACTCATAGGTACCGTAAGTTGGAGGACTTGCTATGTTATGTGAAAAGATGCTCCCAAGCCAACATCTTAGTCGATGTTGGACAAGCAGTTAATGATACATCTTTCGACATGATATCTAGCACGGTTTTCTCCAATGATTTGCGTAGTGATGAGAGGATAAAAGAGGTAAAGGATTTGATGGATTGTATCATAAAAGAGATTGAGAGACCTAACATAGTGGATTGTTATCCCTTTCTTAAAATGATCGATCCACAACGCATAAGAAATCGGTTAACAAGTTATTGTGTTAAATTGTTTAAGTTATTTGATGAAATTATAGATATGAGATTGAAGTCTAGGAAAGATCAAGTGCATGGTTCAGAATTGTACAATGATTTGTTGGACGTGAAGTTAGATGTTATGGAAGAACAAAGTGACGAAATCAACCGTGATTATCTCAACCATATGCTATTGGTAAGTATATTACTCCTTTTGAGCCCCATAGGATACGAGTAGCATATTAAATATTTGCATGGTTTTCACACAAGATTTTAAGTATTAAAGCAATATGAAAAAAAAAAATTAGAAAATTGTCCAAGTTTGAAATTAATTACTAAAATTATAAGTTTGATTGTATGCCCTTTTCCAATAACTGCATTACTTTGACTCTGGCACATTTTAGAAACTAATTTTGAATCTATTGTTATTTCTATTTTATTATAAATTAAATGTTGTGAATAGATAGAACCTTTGATATCACATGCATATTATCAATGTATGAGAAGTAGTTAATTGTATATATTTGATATCACATGCATATTATCAATGTAAGAGAAGTAATTAATTGTATATTTGATATACTAAAGCTTAAATTCTTGCATACATGTTAGGATTACCTTGGACCCTCAATGGATTCAACCTCAAAAACATTGGAATGGGCAATGGCAAAGTTACTTCAAAACCCTATCTTTTTACACAAGTTGCAAAAAGAACTAGATAGAGTGTTGGAAAAATTCAATACAAAACTCATCCTAGATTCTCACATCTCCGAACTTCCATACTTACAAGCAGTAATAAAAGAAACACTAAGACTTCACCCAACAAATCCATTATTGATCCCTCGCAAAGTGGTGAAAGACGTGGAAATTGATGACTTTCACCTCCCTCAGGGTGCAATGCTTATAGTTAATGTATGGTCTATTGGACGTGACCCACAAACTTGGTCTAATCCGGATTTGTTTATTCCAGAGCGGTTCTTAGGGTTGGAGAATGATGTAACGAGCCAATTTAATCAATTGTTTACATTTGGTGCCGGAAAGAAGATTTGCCCTGGGATGCACTTGGCCATACATATGATTTCATTGATGTTGGGTAACTTAATTAGTTCATTTGATTGGAAACTCGAAGACATTAAGGACCTTCAGCAAGTTTTGGACTTGGATGATATTTACGGCATTAATATACAGAAGGCCAAGTCGCTTCGTGCGTTTCCCATAATGCGTTAATAATAGGACATGATATATGGTGTGCATGTCATGTGTGCTAGTAAAGTGCACCATAATTTATCGTCCGCCTATTTTTTAAATACAAATTCATAAATCATGTTAATCAGATACATAAGTTCATACATATAAATTACAAAATGTCGAATGTGATGTAAATGGTATATACAAGTCCAACGAATACACAATTGTTGAATCAATATATTTTACGTCATAGATTCATAGGGTGTATTATAATTAAGAAACTACTTTAATTTGTATAATGTATGAAGTATTATATGATACTCCCTACTAAAATACAAGTATACGATTAATACTGTGAGTATTTATTTATTACTAACATTTCCAACTCTACCATGTTATATCTCTAGCTTAGTCTTTAGGATGGAAAAAGATAATCTATTCTCATTTGAACTCATTGAATGGTTGTAAAATCATAATCTATTCTCTACTGCACTCCATAATGCATTTGGTAGGTTTTTCCTATAAGATCATCTATTTTCATAAGCCTTTATAACATGTAATCATGAATCAATAAGTAATTACATATTAAAATAAAATTCAAACCAACGACAAATCAAAAGTTAACCTTTAAGGGGTTAAGTTATCATTAAAAATAGTTAAAATTACCCTTAAATTAATCGTCTTACAATAAAATTAACGTACACCTGCCTTACACGAGATTCAATCAAACTTATTAACTTGATTTTTCAAAAGCTCAAAATAAGGTAATTAACTACTAACGGCCGCATTCTAAAGCTTGACATTAATATAATTATCAACTCCCAGTATGCCATTAATGCATTACATTGGTTTGAAATTTGGACACGGCTCTAATTGTTAGAGACCGAGAATTTCTCCTCGGGCCGTCCTAGGCTTAGCACTGGGTCTTGTTATGGAGTATTTTATTTAGTTGAAAGGTGTTTTAGCTAGATATAGTGACAATTGACAAATATTGGTCCTATTGAATTTTGTAAATGATTGAATTAGGGACCATCTTCAATACATAGCTAAGAATAAAGAGCATGTGCAGGAAATTTTGCACTTGGACCTAGTTTCAGCAACGTGTGTGATCGGTTTAGCACATTTTGCACTTCACCTACTCCTCGAGAGCAAATATGAGTATGATTTTGTTGGATTAGAAAAGTGAAGTGAATACACATATTTAGCTTGTTTTTGGGTTAAATGGACCATATTTGAAATTCAACTCTTATATTTAAAAAAAAAATAAAAATGATAATAATAAAAAATCAAACTACATTGAAAAATTGAGTTGTGAGAAATTTAAGCTGGATAGGTATCTTATCTCCCCAAACGACTAAAATTACACTTTGTTTGGATAGCAAATTAAAGAAAGAAAACCACGCAATCATAAGAAAAGGGACGATAGAGGAGGAAGGCGGAGTCCAGAGAAGTGGGTTAAGATGATTCAATATAGTTACCCTAAGTTAGTAATAATGTTACCAATCATCATAATCCCCCAAGGCCCAACTAGCTCTACCACGTACGGTACGACAACACATGCATTAGTTCAATCATCAACAGTTTCTCAATTCTATTCTTGCATGCCTTATTGATGTAAAAATCTAACCTAATTAATTAACGCAAGATTTATGATACACGGTTCAGTGTCATATATAGCCAGATGCTTCCTTCTGTAACGCCCAACATTATACATGGTTATATTTTTCCACCATATAATATTTTCCAAGCGTTAAATGAAAGTGATTTTTCGTTCTTAATTAGATGTCGGCAGGTAAACGTTTACTTGTACAGGAGTGTTGAGTGTACGTAACTCGATTTCGACCACATGACAAATTTTCATTACAACAACTGATCTGATAACTACAGCAGTGAATGTATAAAAAGCACAAGTGTAAATCTGATCTGTAGTTGTAATTTTCATTCAGATATAGTTTACTATTTTTGTTTTAAATTCTTGGGCTCCATTTGGTAGGTAAAGGAATTAATGGGTGATTTTGTAAAGTACGAACTAAGGTATGTAAATGTATATGTAGTTTAATTTTCTGCTCGTCTATCAAATCTTCATTAGTGTCTTGTATTCTTCATTAAATTAATTAATTGAGACTTTAGAGGTGGTATTAGTCAATCTATTGCATTGGATGCATGGTAATGATCATATAATTTTCTTTTGGATAAACACAAGATTAGCTAGGGATCCGGATGTATATAGTTGCATTAAAATGATTAAATAAATAGCATGCAGTATAATAGTGTATGAAATATAAATATAGGTTTTAACCGGGTCATCAACTTAAAATTTTGGTTGGGTTGATACTAGTTATAACATGGTACCAAGAGCGGCCACAACTCCACAAGACAAGAATTCAACTAGTTCAAATAAATCTAATTTACTCATTATTTTAAAGTGGAATATTATGAGGGAGTGCGAGTAAATTACAAATTCAAATTAGTTTCAACTAGCAGCTTAATTTCTTAGTTGATTTATCCTATGCAATCCTAGAATGATAATTTCCTGGCAATATTGTACATTTTTTTTGGACTTTTTGTCAAAAACTATCTAATATAACTCAGATTTTGTGAGAAACTACCTAATAAAAAAAATATCGTACTCCCTCTGTTTCATAATGTTAGGCCCATATGGAATCAATCACATAAAATAACATTAAAGTACAACATAATTCATAATTAGTTTACCCTATTTAACTTTTTTGATTTTTTATTAGGAAACCACAAGTCACAATTGCATAATTAAAGGTAAAAATTTCCTTATTAAGAGTCATGTCATCAATCTACAATCAATTAATTTCAAAAAAATCAAGTTATAAATGAAATATATTCAATATGAGTAGATCTTTTTGAAACGCCCAAAATAGTATATGGGACTAACATGATGAAACGGAGGGAGTAGTAAACTACCTAATAAAGGTAAAATCTTATATAAAAAAAACTACCTAATTAAAGGTAAAACGTTCTAAAATACTACCTATACTGAATTTTCACCGTTGAGCAACCTCAAAACACTCTCGAAACCGTCGCTTTCATTCCTATAACTAACACAACTTGCTTAAAATCGCCTCCAGGCACCACATCTAAACCACTTTTCTACCCCAAATTTACCACCTATAACCCCAAAAACCACCATCCTGAAGCACTAATCTATCCTCATGGCCTCATCAACTTAGAAGAACCATTCAATTAACCATTTCGAAAATAACCTTACCACCTTGAAAACCAACCCTCATGGTGGTTTCAGAGGTGTTTTAAGGTGGATCAACGTTGTAATAAAATTAAGTCAATGGTAGAAATTCGGTCGATGATAGTATTTTACAACATTTTACATTTTAAGAGATAATTTCTTACAACATATTTTGTATTAGATAATTTCTCACAAAATTTTCAGTTTTATCACTCCGTAGGTAATCCCTCACAAAAAGTCTTTTATTTTATTTTTTAACCATCATTAATTAGGATCAGATGCAAACTCAAGTGTTGCAAGTACTCGTAAACGAAATGATGAGTATCTTACCACGAATTGGTTGCATGCGTTGGTTGTTAGTATAACGTCGATTATTTTAGCATATTGTGCCTTTATGGAGTTGCGGCTACTTAAGAGTTAAGACCTCTATAAAAGATCACATACCAACTCTTAGAATTGCATTAAACACCCTAAATTCTCTTCAAATATTCCGCAGCCTCAGCAATATCAGCAGCCCACAGTATTACCACCCTCTTCATTCACAGCAGCAAGGAGACGTAGTCGACCCTCAGCATCACGAATAGCAATCCCCAGACCCATACACCGACCTTCCAAGACATGAGCATTTATATTGATTTTGACCGCACCATCAGTTTTTCCTAATATTACATGTAAACACGCGTGTTCAAAAACAAAAGTATAGGAAATAACCCCTTGAGTACTCATTATTATAACCGTGTATAAATACAAGAATACACACCATTAACTATGATTAGGTACAACTAATCTAGTGAACATAATAAATGCAATAATAAACTATACATAATCTAATACACCCCCATAGTCGAAGCGGGAGGTTCATGAACGCTTAGACTATTGCGGAAGTCATCAAAGAGAAGTTGAGGAAGGCCCTTTGTGAATATATCGTGCAATTTGGTAACGAGAAGGGACGTGGAGAACACGGACTTGGCCAAGCGCGACCTTTTCTCGGACAAAGTTTATGTCCATTTCGATGTGCTTAGTCCGTTGGTGTTGGACAGGGTTGCCGGAGAGGTACACGGCGCTGACATTATCATAGTACACAACAGTAGCTTTTGTAATAGGACAATGGAGCTCCAAAAGCAAATTACGCAACCAACAAGATTCGGCAACGACGTTGGCCACGCCACGGTATTCAGCTTCAGCGCTGGATTTGGATACAGTTGGTTGTCGTTTGGCGGACCACGAAATCAGATTGTCGCCAAGGAAGACGCAGTAGCCTGACGTTGAGCGACGGGTGTTAGGGCAGCCACCCCAGTCGGCATCCGAGTAAGAGATGAGGCTACTGGTGGGAGATGAATAAAGATGAAGGCCGAGTTTCAAGGTCCCCTGAAGGTACCGCAATATGCGACGAAGGGCAGCCATGTGCTCTTTGCGAGGGTCATGCATATATAGACAAATTTGTTGCACGGCGTAGCTGATATCAGGCCTAGTGAAGGTCAAGTATTGGAGTGCCCCGGCTAGACTTCGGTACAAAGTTGGATCATCGACGGGAGGGCCGGAAGTGGATCTTAGTTTGGCTTTGGTGTCTACGGGAGTGGCGGATGGCTTACATGAGGACATGTTGGCACGAGCAATTATTTCGGTCGCATATGAGTTTTTAGATAGAAATAAACCATCAGCATGCCTAGTAACCAAAATCCCAAGAAAAGAGCTTAGTGGGCCGAGATCAGTCATGGCAAACTCGGAGCACAATTTTGACATAATAGAAACCGGAAGAGCATCAGAAGAGGTGGTGAGGAGGTTATTGGGCTAGGGGGATAGGAGGTTATTGGGCTAAGGGGGGCGTTGAGGAGAGCCAAAAACCGGGGTGGGCTGAGGTGAGCCCAGAACTGTGTGAGGTTGAGGGGAGCCGTGAGAAAGATTAGGCTGGGCCTGATCTGCTGGGCTTCTGACTTGGGCTGCAGGAGTTGGATTGGACTGAGTGTAGAGATGATGAGTGAGGATGGGGGAAAGTCCATCAGATAAGAAATCATAGTCAGTGGGTTTTGGTGAGTGAATTTTTGCGAAGGGAAATTGTGATTCATCAAAAATCACATGTCGGGAGATGATAATTTTTCGAGTGGAAATGTCATAGCATTTGTAGCCTCGATGGTTAGAGGGATACCCAAGGAACACACATGGTGTGGAGCGAGATTGAAGCTTATTTATGGAGGTGGAGGGAAGGAGAGGATAGAAAAGGCACCCGAAAACCCGCAAGTGTGAGTAAGATGGGTCACGATGATATAGGATTTTTGTAGGTGAGTCATAAGAAAGGAGTTTGGTGGGTAAGATATTGTGGAGATAAGTCGTCACTTGGAGTGCATGGTGCCAAAAAGAGGGTGGCATAGAGGAGTGGGCAAGTAGAGTGCGCATGATATTGTTGATGGTGCGGATTTTTCTCTCGGCTTTGCCATTTTGGGGGGAAGTGTGAGGGCATGAGAAACGGAAGACCATTCCATTAGAAGCACAAAAATGTCGAAAAGGGTCATTATCGTACTCACCACCATTATCACATTGAAAGCACTTACCATCACGTTCAAATTGAGTTTTAGCAAGAGCATGCAATTCAAGAAATATGGAGTAGACTTAGAGATTTTTTAGAGATAGGAAAGGTCCACAAAAAATTGGTGAAATCATCCACAAATAAAACATAATAATGATGACCCACACTACTCAATTTTGGAGATGTCCAAATATCACTGTGTATAATATCAAAAGGCATAGTGGTGCAAGTAGTAGAGGGATAAAAAGGAAGTTTTACATGCTTGCCAAAAACACAGGAAGAACACACACTATCATCCAAAATTCTATTACAACTAATAAAATCTTGTTGCTTGAGAGTCTTTAAAATATTGGTCCCGGGGTGGCCCAATCTGTCATGCCACAAGTTAGAGGAAAAGGCAGCAAAAGTGGATGGAGTAGAGGCGTGATGCACGGCATTGGTGAAAGGGTAAAGCTCGCCGGAGCTCTCACATCTCATAAGAATGGTTCCCGTCCGAAGGTCCTTCACAAAAAAACCACACAGATCAAATTCGATGGAAACGGAATTGTCATTAGTAAATTTTCGGACAGAAATCAGATTTTTGACAAGGTTAGGGGCATGTAGAACATTTTTTAAGGTGAAGGGAGGTAGGGATTTTTGACCATAACCACGAATTGGAATTTCATTGCCATTACCAACAATAATATTATGAGTGCTCAAATTAAAATAGGACGAGAGAGTACCTTGATGAGATGTGATATGAGAGGTAGCATCGGTATCCATGTACCAATTTTCATCAGGAGGAGTGAGGGAGAGAGTGTGCATTGCGGCCTCGATATCAGTTGGAGCATAGCCTACTGTCGAAGGAGCTTGAGTGCTGTAGGCTTGTTGCTGGGGTCTAGGGCCGAGAATTCCATTTTGCTGAGGTTTGGGCCCTGCTGGAGGTCTGGCCCATGGAGTGGAGGGGTACGGACATGGGGGAGTAGCCCATGGTGGAGTGGGCCAAGTGCCCCAAGGAGGGAATAACAGCCTTGAAAGTGGATCCTTCTAGGATGGTGTAAGGTAACAAGGTGTTAAATGTGGTTCCCCCACCCGAACCCGTATCCTTTACCGATAGCAAAGTGGTGTTTAGGCCGGGTATGGGCTTTTTGTTAATTTTAATGGACTTGACATTTACATAGTATTCGTCGAATGGGCTTATGGTTAATGGTGTGTATTTGAGAGTCTTAGATACATCGATACCTGGAAGAAAACTATAAGGCCCATCGGACCCAAATATAAGGACCCCATCAGCAGAAGTGCTAGATGGGATGCACATAGTAAAAATGCGCTTAAGCCCAAGTTTAGATGCAAGCACATTTTGTAAGGCAATCGGAGCATAGGCTAGCCCGGCTACACCTTGGACCCCTTTGGGTAACCGCGATTCAACTAAATCGGATGGGGCACAAGTGAAGAGGTAATCGGGTATACGAACCAATGGGCCGGGTTTTTTCCCATCAGTTGAACTAAAAGCAATGACATCTTGGGCTAGCTCACCAATTGTACTTTGGTGAGACACCGGATTTTCTAACAAGTACCCACATGTATTAGTGTGACAAAACGGTCTAGCCCCTTGGCAACTAGTAAAGCAATAGCTTGTACCGGCTATTTTGCATTGGACCGAATCACATTTGGGCTGACTAAAGGTGGATGAATCGTAGTTGGTTTCGCAATTAGCCCAAACATGGCGGGTGTTTAGGTCCACTACGAAGCCCACGGATTTTAGGGGTGTTCTTACTAAGATGTTGGCTACTAAAAGTGTAGTAGCAGCATCTTGGTGTATTGGTAAAACTAATGGTTTTGTGTCCGAAAGTGAACTGTAAGCTTGGCTAAAAAGGGTGCTGAAAGAAAGAGAGAATAGCATGAAAAGGAAGAAAGTAAACTGAGCCATTTTTTTGGATTTGATTTTTAATGAGTATGATGAAATTAAAGTGTAGAGATATATATAATGAAATGATGGTTCAAATAGGAAATTTAATATTCAAATCATACAATTGGAGATTATAATAAGGTAAGATCTAAATATAATGTTTTAACTAGTATTTTATACTACAATATATGCTCTGAAAACTTGTCCAAAATGTTTTAGGAGCAATTATATTATTATACATTTCTACATAAGAGTAACATTGTTTAATGTACACTGATAACTTGATAACAAGTGAAGTGATAAATGATCATGTTACAATGGTCTGAATAATTGTCCAAAATGTTTCAGCAGCATTTATATTATCTTACAAACATCGTTTTCTGTATACTAATATACTATTGTATGAAATCTGAGGGGTATCAAATATCATGATATTGGGTAGCATATTTTATACACGTGCAGAACAGGTGAAGCATCGTGTTAAATCTGTAGCTTAATACACGTGCTGAAAAGATGGAAATCGTGGAAGAGTTGTGGAGCATGCAAGAGTACTCCCAACGCTGGCTACATAATCCCCTCGACCCCTCTGCTATCTATACTACAGAGTATAGATTACTAAGTCCGTTTAATATTATGTGCAACATTTATTAAAATTATTTGAATGCTACACATTATGTACGTGTAACAAATTATTTTCTTTGCTTTTAAAGTAGTCTAGTATATGTATTTCTCTCCTTATACACAGACTTAACTGATACGTATAAATACAAGGACACACGACACATGTACTTGCAAATCAGTGAGCATACCATTTTTTGGCACTTAATTCTCATTATATGCAATGGTTAGTTGCATATTTCATTAGCCATAATAATTAAACAGGACTATCCACATTCAATAGTTTACACAAGTGATCGATAGTTCGATACTAAAGAACGAAAGATGAAATAACTTATGATCATTCCTCACTTTTGCTATAAAACTAAATTTTCCCAATTATGAGTTTACATAAAACCAAAAAAATAACACATAGTAACATCATAATTTGTTGTAATCTTCTAAAGAGGAATATGTATCAGGGAAGTTGACAACGCGATTAGAAATTCCCACGATAATCTTGGAAACAATAAAATTGTAAGCAATTTTCGCAATTCTCAATTTAATCTGGCCTCTTTTCGGCAATAATCTTTTACATTGATTGCATCTTGCCTTGATAACATCTTTGTTCTTCATCATCTTGCTCTCCATTTTACACTACTTATGTTATGACGCGATATCTTGATCAAGAAGATGAATATCTTTTTTGGATCTACTAGATCAAGTGTTTGCATAACTATTTATAGCATGTATTAGAGATTAATGGGATAATATTTGTGATTAGAGAGTTTGGTAGGATAATATGGTGAATATGAAGCATGACAACAAAGCATGTCCTCCTAACTTCTGGCTGTCTCAAATAATGTTGTATTTCTTGATGTTTAATTTAGATTTTAATGTATAGTTTATAGAATTAATGTTGATTCTTCAGCTTTCATTATGATTTTCCAGTTAATCTTATACATTAAGAAATTTAACCAACCTAGCTATTGTATGATAGACCCAAATGTCGTTGACTTTTCTCTTTTTGTTTATCACTTGTATTTTTTTAGTACATACGCATGCTTTAGACGTAGAAATTTCGTGTTAGGTTGTTTATTGGTCATGTTGACAAGGGTGGCTAACTATATAGCCGATTACTTGTTTTGGTAATTTTAATTTCATGCATGCTCCTCTACTCTACGTCCAACATGCATGCATTAAAAAATATTTTTCTAAACAACTTGACATGGATGATATCTTTTACCAGTATAATTTTTCTAAATGACTTGACATGGATGATAACTTTTATCAGTATAATACACTTTACATCAGATTTTAATCCTCTATTCTACTATTATGTCCTATTTTATGTACCACTCAACATTATCGGTCTACATTTTTTTAACTATCTACTTTCTTGATTTAGCTTTTAATAGCAATTATAATTTATATTCGGTCCTTATCCCTTTATCTTTTTTGGTTTATAATTACGTTTGATTCAACTCCATTTTTTTCCTTTTATACCTCCATAACTCTACAAGAACCCTAATTTTTGTTTTTAATCTCCTCAATTCATTCTTTCTCTAATTCTATCAAAGTACCAAAATTTCTCTAATTGCATCTACATAAAGTTGTAAGCTACGTTACAGAGGCCTTGTCTTGCTTAGGTTAAAACCTTAAATGAAAAGGTTTCAACAAAAATAATACGAAGTGTTTAACAAAATTAAATTAAATTTAATTAACAAAATAGTTGGAATCAAGGCTTGGGCTTGGGCTCATGGGCTGAACTTGTTTTGTGATTAGCTGGATTAGGACAAAAGTCAAAGTTAATGGCCCAGTCAAGTTCTAGGAAACTTGTTGGCATTTGGCAGGCAATGAGAAAAATTCAATTCCATATCTTCATAATGACATGTAGATCCTCTAATAATTAATTCTTTATTAAATTGATTAAACTAGCTAGCTATGCAGTCTGTTGTTCCCCAACGTCTGCCCTAAAACAACTTAGCTTGCATACTTTTATTTTATAGGTTTGTTCCTGTAATACTTCGTAAATGGGTTATTATATACGAAGTTGGTTATTATAAAGTAGTAAGTATTGCAAATAATAATAATAATAATAATAATAATAATAATAATAATAATAATAAGTATCAATATACAATTATACAAAGTATCAAATACGGTTCTGAAAATTTTGATACATAGTTGATCTTAATAATTTAATATCATGCTATAAGCCTATAACTACACGTCCATCATCTACTGGCCTTAATGCAATAGAAAGTTAAATATATGATCGTATCTAAATCATGTTGTTCAATACTCGTACAAATCTAATTTGTTGAGAAGATTCATGCTAGCTACAAGCCTACAACTTGCATATCATCCTTCACAATAAAATATTAGGTGTACATACAATCTTCACATACACCTATCTATTCGATTTATTTCAACATCACATTAATCTAAAGTACCTTCATTTCACAATATAAACAATTGGTACATCAAATACAAAATTATGCATATACATTCAAGTTGAGTTGCGAGGAACAAAAAGAAGAAACGAATTAAGATATATTAGGATAGCTAACTAATTAATTAATCATGGACGACCATCGATCTTCAGCACATTAGCTAAGAAATGAAGAACATATGCAGCAATTCTGATTTTAATCATACCCCTCCTTGGTATTCCTCTGCCTATAGTATTTCTTGAACGACGTTTTCGACTGTATTTTGTACTGCGTATGACAGTCGAAGTATTGCAAACTTTAGTACTACTCATAAGAATGTATTTTTCACGTTGATCAGTGTAATTAATTATGTAGGTGGTTGTAATTTTCTGCTGAGAAAAATCTTTAATAATGAATAATGAGGAGAGTTTGTTTGATTGAATAATTTGCCTCATTTTAGTGTTTATTTATAGTTTGAATAAACAGAGAAAATCAGATATATATAGAAGAGGTTATCAAATTTTTAACTTACAAAGGAGTCGTAATTTATGTTCAATAATTGTAGGCAGTTTGCCAACTGGATTGGTCTAGCTGTGATTCTGTTCAAATATTTTATTTTTCAAATTAGTTAAACTAAAATTATAGTTACATGCATTGTTAAAGTTGTTGTTTTTGATTTGTTAACCAAGTTGACCAATGTTTTTGACTGCTAAGTTTAGTGAAGTAGTCCGTATGATACAGAGGGGGCCTTCCACCAAGACCATTTGGGGTTTAACCCCTGGTTAATTATCATAATGAACTGATATAATGATTAGTTTTGAAGGAAAGGTAAGAAATTTTAATCACAATCCCTCTAATATATTTTGCCAAGATCCGCCACTAGTATAAATGTATAATGTAATAAGTATGGGTCAAGGATGTGAACTGTGGAGGCGACACTTCTATAAATATCCAAATTGTTTATGTTTTTTTTTTATTTTATGAAGTTTAGTGAAATTAAAGCTAACGTCGGCCTCGATTCTCTAGTTAACGCCTGCAAAATAACCTAAACTTATGTATGGTTAATAATTGACTTTTCTAGCTTAGAGACTGTTAAAATTTTTGTCTAGGGTAAAAGTGTTCAAAAAATTTAACTGTCAATATTAAAAATTTTAACTGTGCTTTATTAAAATTAGTGAAATTAAAGCTAAGGTCGCCCTCGATTCTCTAACTTAGCACTTTTGCCCTAGACAAAAATTTTAACTGTTCTCTCTAGTGTTTAGCGGACACCAACGATATTAAAACCTATAATATGAGTACTTCATATAAAACTTTGACGAATACCCGTATGGATTTTTATAAAAGACTGAATTGTCAAGTATAGGTAATTAAGTATAATTAATTGAAGCTAACAAGGACAATGCATAATGACTAACCAAACAAATTAAGCAAAAAAATTTGTTAAATGAAATAGTATTCATTTCAATAGAAGTATTGTAAAGAAAAGCAAAAATGAAATGTACTGTATAATTTTAACGGGGGGGAAATTTTGTTGTCTTTTCTAATGTTATTCAATTTTTGGAAGTGCTTTATAAGCCAAACTTTATTTCTTTTGGTGATAGCTAAAGATTTCCTCTGCTTTCATAGATTTGATTGATTAGCATGGTGAAATTATATATATCAAGTTTTAATAATTTTTACCACCTTCAAATAATGACTTTGTCGAATTTACCACCTCCAAAAAAAAAACATTTACTTTACCACCTCATAAAAAAATTAAACATCAGTATTACCACCTCATCTGAGCTCAGGTGACGGAAAACGCATGTGGGGCCCAGCATAACGGCTAGTTTTTTATTTTTTCCCAAATTTCTCTCGATTTCCCTTTTATTTAAACCTAGTTCTTCATTTGTACACCAAATTCTTGCAGATTGGAGATTAATTTTTGCGATTTTCTTCACAAATCAGTATTTTTGGGCAACCTTAACAATCCCAAACCCTCTAATTATCAAACAATCAATTGAACTCCTCGACAACAAGCATCAAATAGGTAAGCCATTGTCGTTAATTCTCTAGCAATTTTCGTGATTTCTGTTGTAATTTTTTGGCAATTCGTTGCGTGATTATGTTGCATTTGGTAAGAGTAATTGAAATTGGGCGTTTTGTGAGGTCAATTAAACCCCAATTTGAATTAAAATACTTAGGGTTCATGTAAGATTAAATTAGATTGGGGGTTTTTGTTATGTGAATTGGCTACTGAAATTAGGGTTATATTATGGTGATTGTGTTCAAATACAATTAATTTCATTCTTGTTCTTACTGAATTTCAGAAGGGAATGTCTTCAGTTAGCATGTCACCCTCAAAGGAGAAAAAATGCCAATGTGGAGTTCCAATGTCTAGGCTGAGTGCTTGGACTAGGGAGAACCCAGGACGCAAGTTTAGGACCTGCAAATTCTATGATCCTGTGACTGAGTCAAGGGGGTGTAAAGCTTTTGAGTGGGTGGATCAACCAGATGGAACACCTTGGCAAACAGAGGTGATTAACAACTTGCTGCTGGACAAGAAACTAATGAAGGGAGAGCTGAATGACATGAAGAGGGAAGTTGATGATGTTAGTGGACAAAGGAGGTGCTTGCTCAATGAGATTGACAGCTTGAAGATGAAATGCAAAGCTCTTAGCTCAGACAGGAAGAAGATGATCAAGGAAGTGCATGGCAGCAATGCAACAACAAAGAAAATGCTCACAGTACATGCTATTGTTGTGTTTTGTTGTTTTGGTTTGGTACTGGCTATGTATTTTAGATCTTAGGTTCATTTAGGAATGCTTAGAAACAAAAAAAATCCCCAACTTATGTTGTGTTTTGTTGAATTATTATGTGTGGATGTTGGGATGACATTTCTTGTACTACTTTTAACAACATCAATGAGAAATGGAACTTTTTGGTAGAAACATATCACAATTCGTATTAGTACTTGCAACACAATGTTTGAAATTGTTTTACATTGGCTGAGACAAAAGTTAAGGCACCTTTGTGCAAAATCATTGTTCAACTATCATTGTTCAACTACCAAATAAACTTGGTTGTCTATTACAAAATACTAATGAGTAGACCTAGGGTCACAGTTGATTGAGATCCTTGTCCTTCTTGCTTGTCATTACATGAAGCTTGGACCTGGTCTGTATTTTGACTTTGGGAGGAGTAGTTGTTGGCACTCTTGTGGGCTGACTCAGGCTCCTGTTGCTCCTGGTAACAGGCTGAGTTGGCAAAGGCTCTGTTCTTGTTGCAGGCTGGCTTGACACAGCAGTTGCAGGTGAAGCATTACTTGACCCAGCCTGTGCTGTTGTTGGAGGCTGATATTGTGGCAACTTCAGTGCAGCCTGCAATCACAGTATGACAAGACTCAGAAACAAAGCCACTAAATACACTCAAGTCACAAAATACACAAAATACCTGTCTTGCTGCTTTCTCTTCACTTTTCTTTCTCTGTTCCTTAAGCCAAGGAGTCTGCATCTGTGGCCTCCCACCCTTTGGATTTGTTGCAGGTGGGTTAGGCTGTTCTGGTGCTGCTTCAGCCTTGCATGTTTTGGCAAAGTGGCCAAACCCACCACAATTCTTGCATTGTTTCATCACCTTTGGCTTCTTGCCCTCAGGTGCTGCAGAAGTGCCCTCCCCTGGTTCAAGCTTTCTCTTATTTGCCTTAGGTCTTCCTGGCTGCACTTTCAGCATAGGTGGCAAAGGCTGTCTGAGCTTGACCTTTTCCCAATTCTTAGGGCCAGGCATTGGCTGTATTGGGTTCTCATATGCAGCCAAGTATGTCACCCTATAGTAATGTGGGTGCACATACAACTCAGGATCATCCCTTTTGTCCATTATGCAAGCAAATGCATGGACACAAGGTATTCCTGTCAACTCCCATCTATAACAAGTGCATTTTCTCTCTTGCAGATCCACAATGCACTGATCATCCTTGTATTTCACCTCATAAATTTCATCCCTTGAAGCTGTAACCTCACATGTCATGGCATACTTCTCCAACCCATCAAAGACTTTGTTGACAAATGGGGTTAGTAAACCTTCCCAAGACTTTGCTGCCTCCCATTTGTCATTACTCCTCTTCATCATATATCTTCTAAGCCATTCCATTTGAGTTAGAATAGGCTTGTCTCTGGCATCTCTAATCACTGCATTAAATGTCTCACACATGTTGTTTAACAACATGTTAGACTTGCAGTTTGTAGAGAAAGCATGCCTTGACCAGTGCTGGGGGTCAATGTTTGACAACCACTGGTATGCTTCTTCATCCAAAAAATTGATACTTTCCATAGCAACTTCAAACTCAAACTGATACAACCACACACATGACAACCATTCAACACAACAACAACCATGTGCAAAACTAAATGTTCCTAGCATACATTATAGTTCACCATAAAACTGACATAAAAGAACCTAAATAGAAGCTTACCAGAGTGCTTGCCCTAGCAGCAGCCCAGAACAATTCCTTGAAAGTTGCACCATGAAATTTCAGTTTGAAATTTGACCAAATATGCCTCACACAAAATCTGAGCTCAGCTTTGGGGGCCACATCTGCAAATGCTTCTATGAGACCCTACACACAAGGCAAAACTAACAAGTTAGTGTACAGAAAATTCAAAAGCAAAGTAATTTAAACACAAACACAACCCACTTACTTTCTGTCTGTCAGACATAAAAGTCAAGCCATCTCCTTGGTCATACACACAAAGTGCCTTGAGCAAGCTCTCCAGAAACCAGCACCAGCTGTCCTTGTTCTCAATCTCTGCAGTTGCCCAAGCAATTGGGAAGATGGAATTATTGCCATCTTTTCCAACTGCAACCAAGATCTGCCCAGGGTATGCCCCTTTTAGATGGCACCCATCCACCCCAATTACTGGTCTGCAACCAGAAATGAATCCATCCCTAAGTGCAGCTAAGCACACAAACATCCTCATAAAAATTGGTCTTTCAATTTGATTAATATCATCCACCACCACATTACACTCACTCCCTGGGTTCCATTTCAGCAGTGCCTTCCCATAGTCCCAAACCTTTGAGTATTGCTCTGATGAAGAGCCATATATTATAAGCTTTGCCCTGCTTCTAGCCAACCAAGCCTTGGAGTATGTAATTTTGATCCCCAAGTCATTCAAGGCCCTGTCCTGAATCTGTTTAATCTTCCATCTGGGGTTGCCCCTGAACTCCTCCAAGTACCTGTCAGCAAGGAACTCTGCTGTCACCTTGTTGTTCATTTTACTCCTAACACACCTATGCTTCAGCCTTAGTGTCTTAATTTGCCAAGCCTCTGATTTCACAAGCCTTGTTGCATAAAACTTGAACCTACACCTAACACCCTTACTACATGTACACTTCACTATCCTACAACTGTTCTTGTTATACACACACTTGCATTTCCTTTTGCAATATGCTGTTAGCCTCTTTGAATCATTGTGAAGAAGGTAATACTCATACCTATTTTCAATTGCATGTTGTCTCAAAGCTTTTCTCATTGTTTGCACATCACTGAACCTTTGACCAACTACAAATTTGATAGCCCTTTCAAAGTCTGTCTCAGGGTTAAACCAAGTAACACTACCCTGATCATCATCTGAATCACCTTCCACACTCTTTAGCTCATCAGAATCACAAGCTGCCTCCTCTTCAACCCTCACTTCAATTTTCTGTAGATTTCTTTCTATGTCAAACCCTGTGTCCTCATCATCACTTTGATCCCCTCCTTCACTAACTCCCCTCAAACTGCCTTTCACCTCACTGTTAATATGGTCTAAATTTTTCTTCAACCACTGTTCATCATCATCAGAGTATAAGTCCTCCTCTCCCTCATCAACTTCTAACTCAAAATCACTCAACTCAGAATCAGAAGACTCTGTATCACCATCCTCATCACTAAACACATCACTGTCATCCCTTAAGCTCCTCACTCTTTCTTTTATTTTTCTCACTAAATTAGCTAAATTTCCAGTCTCATCCCCAACCTTAGCCTTACCCTTATCTGCAGCAGTGAGTTTACCCTTCCCTTTATGTGTATTAGCATTCACTTTCTCTGCCCTAGGAAGCCTCTCCTCAGCCTCTCTGTCATGTATAACAATGCCTTTTAACCTAGGGCTTCTCCTAAATGGCTCTTCTTCAGTGGGCTTACTAAGTTCTGGGCTGGGTTTATATACTTTAGGCCCACCAAACCTCTTTTTCAGTTCCTTCCTTTGTGCAGGGGTTAGCTCATTCCCAGCTATACATTTGAAGGGTGTTTTGTTAGTCCCTTCAATTGGCTCATGACTGGTAACATACATCTCACATGCCCCCTCTTTGTTCACAGACTCTAGGAAACCATTCACCTCACCATCAACAAGCTCCCTTTTACCATTCACCCAAGACTTGCCCTTTTGTTTATACCAGCAACTAAACCCCCTAGGAACCTTCACATTCACATACACAAACCCATGTATAGCTGCTTGCCTCAAAAAGTGTACATCTATCTTATTTTTTTCCACTTTTCTCATCCAATAAACCCACCCACCATCCCAAGTTAACACCCTTCTATTTTTACCAGCTAAAGAAGGTATAAAGGCACCCCCTACTGTAATTTTTAAGTCCACTGTGTCCATTCTGTAACAACACCAACAAAAGCACACACAACAATAACCAATTTCAGTAATTACAGTAAACAACAACAACCAATTCACCAATTACAGCAAGTAAAAGCAATTCACATTGACTATGCACTAAATTAACAGTAAACAAGTAAATCTAATTAACTAATTATTTAACAAATGCACACTCTAATTCAGTCAAATATTCGCATAATTAGGGTTTATAATACTTTAATTCACAGATTCCCAAAAAAGGCATACTTTACCCCAATTGACAACCATAAATCCAACGAAATGTACTAATAAAGGGTTTAAAGTACCTCTTGTAGTCAGGAATCTCGATTTCTGTCAGCAAATTACCAAGCTTTTGGTCCCCTCACCCTGTGGAAGATGACAAGAGAAGCTGATGTGTTGCAATTTTGTGGTTCCAGCTCGATTTCAACCACCCAAATTGATCTAGGGTTTCAGTTTTTACAGAGAGAAAGAGAAAAATCAAAGGAGAGAGAAGCAGTTACAGTGAGAATCAAGAAAAATCAAAGGAGAGAGAGACGAAAATTGATGAGGAAGTGAGAAATTTGGTGAGACATTGATTATGGAAGGTGGAAGGTGAGAAAAGGAGGAGACAGAGGGAAATCGATTTTAAAAGAATTAAATTGGAGGGAAGTGACAGTTAACTGGGCCCCACATGCGTTTTCCGTCACCTGAGCTCAGATGAGGTGGTAATACTGATGTTTAATTTTTTTATGAGGTGGTAAAGTAAATGTTTTTTTTTTTGGAGGTGGTAAATTCGACAAAGTCATTATTTGAAGGTGGTAAAAATGAAAATACCCTATTTATTGTGTCAAATTATGAATTTAGGGTTTATAGCTCTATTATATTGTTGATTTGATCAAGTTGAAATAATGAACATTATAAATTAATTCACGCAAGACGTACAATATTTCTAGTGACATAATTATATATTTTATTTTATTGTGCTATTCCAATAAGAAGAAGAAAAAAACACCACTTTAAATTATTTGATTAGATCAGATTGCACTTTGTAAATAGTACGTGAATTGTTATTGTTTGTAGATACACCAATACGCGATCTCTAATGTCATTGTGATTAGATAAATGAACTCGTTCAACCAGTATGGAGTAATTGTTGTTGTAACCAAGGAAGAAGGTATCATCATCATGAGCACGAAAACGGATCAAATTAAAGTACTGATTCCTGAAGTAAAGAAGTCATTCCAACAACAATGAGAAGAAGTAAGCAAAATATCCAATTCCTTGCCTTAATCACAAGGCAAGAACCACAATTGTTCCATCTAAAAGAAATAAACTAACACTTCTCCTCTACACTACGTATGTACATACCCTGTAATATATACCACACTTGTTCTAGCATTTTAATTTTCTGCAAATACACCTTGATCTAACAATTTGAAGGATGGCCTTTTCACCTTCCTTCACTTGCAAAAATACGCCTAACATTTCTCAGTTCGGCCTAACATCTCTCACATATATAGCCTCTCCAACATGTAGAATAAACCTACATGTACCTAGAGGGAATGAAGTTAAACTCGAGCCTAATTTCGGGACAAAGAACTTGAGAAAATGTATCAGCCACCAAAGGAAACCCGGGATGAGTACCACATTAGCAGCAGCAGACTCTGAAGTCAGCCATGAGGTTCACTTCTTGTCTGATATCGTCGAGAAATTTTACAAATGCATCAATCAGGACAACAAGAAGGGGCTAGAAGATCTCATCTCTAGTGATTGTCATCTTGAGGATTCGGCTTTCCCTTATACAATCAAAGGGAAGAAGGTTAGAAGCTTCAATGTTATCTACTTTATTACACATGATCAAACTCGTATTATAAAATATTCGTGCACTTAAATGTACATTCTAAATGTTTTTCCTGCAGGAAGTTATGGGCTTGTTAATTCAGCTAGCTGAATCTATGGGAAAAACTGTTAAGTTCAAATTAGGAACTGTTTGTGAAGGAAACGACGAGCTCACAGCTTCTGTAAATTGGCATTTAGGTAGCAAAATTTCTAGTTGCTTAATAAGCATAAAAGAGTATATATACATTGAAAATTTAATCTACTGTCATATTATGCAGAGTGGGAGGAGTCCCAAATCCCTTTCTCTAAAGGCTGTAGTTTTTTCCAGTGTTCGAATGAAGGCGATAAACTTGTAATAAGGTAATGTAACTTTTTAATGTCTAAGAAGAACACATCATTCATATTCTAGCTTAATAATATATGTTATACATAAATGAGTATTCAGACAATTCTTAAAAACAGTAACAAATTTTACATTACATTTTATTTCAGGAAACTACAAAACATAACAGAGTCCCCTGTAAAACCGGGTGTATTAGCTATGGTATGATCTGATAAACCTCCCCTTCATTATGATCACGTACTTGAGAAAATGGTTTGATAACAAATAAATTTAACAGGCTTTGCTAAAGATGGTGAGATCAGTTTTCGACGAATTCCCTAAGGCAGCAAAATGTAACGAAAAATTTTCATTCCATTATCTTCTTACAACTTTTTATTCCAAACGCGTAACACACTGACATTACATATGTAACACATTACACATGACAGGGTTTTTGAACAGCCCACATATCATACTCCGTGCAGTGTTGAGCATATACGCCTTATTCGTAGCCCCCTTTGTAAATCCGATTATAACATTCTACATCACTCTATGGAATGTTGTGGCTCGGACACTTGGCTACGTGATGAGTTTTTTGCACATCATTGGAAGATTTTTTAAAAAAAAGTCGTCATCAACTGACATTGATAAACCATCAACTGAGATTGATAAACCATCAACTGACATTGCTAATGATACCTCAAATTTGGAAACTGAGCAGGAACCTAGCAGTTTGCCGGAACAAACTTAGGCATTGCTAGTGCTATCCTGTTCCGAGCACGAGTCCAACATAGTAAGCGTAACAAACGGTCCGAAAATGGGAGGAAGCGGAGGCAGCCTAATGGAGGCCACAATTGTGACTTACCACTCTATTCATTTCAATTATTTTGATGTTTATATGTAAAAATATAAACATTATAAATTGAAAAGTATTTTGATGTTTATAAGGTATTTGTAAAAATTATATTATAAATTGAATAGTATTTTGATGTTTATATGTTATCTAGTACTTTGATCAAATCATCTCCTTTATTTTGTTTGTATTATAAGAACTAAATAAACCTGATGCAAGGGGATTCAAATGAACAAAGAATAGAGAGAAATAGAGAAGAGAGAAGAAGTTGATGTATTGCTCAAAAACACAGAACAATCTTTCTTACAAAATAATGGCAACCCTACTAAGAGCATAAATACATATTATGGGAGGAAGCTTCCTAAACAGTCCCAGCTAATCGTTAGCACTGAAAACAAAATAACAGTAACAATACACAATATTCCCTCCAGCTGGCAGAGCACTACAGGACAGAGAGCACCTTAGGAGCTGGCACCTTAGCTAATATAATCAGAGACTGATTAGAAAGGATTCCTACCCTTATTACCCCCCCCCCCTCAAGCTAAGTGGTGGATGAAGATACAACACCTAGCTTGAGTAGAAGATCATTGTGCTGTTTGACAGGAAGTATTTTGGTCAGGATATCAGCAAGCTGGTCTCTGGAATTGACATGCTGAGTGATGAGAGATCCATTTTGAACCATGTCCCTTACATAGTGACAGTCTATTTCAACATGCTTAGTTCGTTCATGGAGCACTGGGTTTGCAGCTATTGCAATTGCAGCTTGACTGTCACTCTTTAGAAGAACAGGACCTAACTTAGATAAGCCAAGATCCTTGAGTAAAAATTGAAGCCAAGTCACTTCACAAGCTGTCAGAGCCATGGCTCTATATTCAGCTTCAGCAGCAGACCTAGCAACTAGGGACTGTTTTTTAGCTTTCCATGAGATTGGTGAATCACCAAGTAGAATACAGTAACCAGTAGTAGATCTTCTAGTGTTAGGACAACTTGCCCAATCACTGTCTGAATAAGCTGTGAGAATGGCTGCAGATGATGATGCCAGCAAAACTCCTTGATTCTTAGTACCAGCTAGATATCTAAGTAATCTTTTGGCAGCTTGCATATGAACTGAAGTAGGAGAATGCATGAATTGGCTCAAGATCTGCACTGAGAAAGCAATGTCAGGTCTTGTCACAGTGAGATAAATTAGCTTGCCAATGAGTTGTTGATACAGAGCAGGATTAGAGAGAATAGATCCTTTGGTTGCAGTGAGTTTGAGATGTGAATCCATAGGCAGTTTGAGTGGCTTAGCATCAAGCATTCCCTGATCCTTCAAAAGATCGGTGACATACTTTCTTTGTGAAATAAACATTCCTCTTTCTGATTGGTCAATCTCAAGACCAAGAAAATATCGAAGTTTGCCCAGATCCTTCATGTGAAAGTGTGTTGATAACAGGGTCTTGAGATGAGTGATTTCTGCAAAATCATTTCCTGTGATCAAAAGATCATCAACATAAACCAAGATGATTGTGATTGAATTTGCAGTATTCTTGATGAAAAGGCTTGTAGACACCCATTTGTGTCTCCCCAAACCAAACCCAGTGATGAATACCTTTCACGTCGAACCATAATCGAATGAGGTGAAAGTATGAAAAGTCTAGTGTTGCGGTTAGTTTTTGTTAAAATTCTTTCTTTCTGTTTTCGAAAACCCACTCTATTTTATGAAAACGCCCATTACACTTTAGTTTGGTCCATGATAAGGGTCCAATAATGGTGTAGTTGGATGGGGCTTGAAAAGACCTTTCCAACGATATATTATAAGCCCAATTCCGATGGATAATGAGGAAGTTATGGCCAAAATACTAAACTGGGCCCAAACCGAATTTTACCTACGACCCAATGATCATGAGGAGGGTCCAAAGGTTTAATCCTATTCCTAAACTAATTAGGATTGATTAGAATCTTCTATAAGTTTCTAAAATATCTTAATTATCCTTTTTTGAAAAGATAAGATTAAGGAATTTGATTTAAATATAAACTTTCTTTTTTTTTTATAAAACTTTCCTTTTTTAAAGTCCTAATTCTATTCGGATTTAAACATATTCAAAGACAGTCAGATATTATTTTCATGCCTCATATTTTTTATCCAAATTTTATATGGTTGGATAGATCTTGAAATTATCTTTCCAATGATATATTATAATAATAATTCCAAGCTATAACAGAAAAGATATGAATAAGATATCAAACTCTATCCAAAACTGATACCGTCTCACTATTTCATTCATATCTTTTATTCTACAACATATTTTAATCTGATTATAATTGGATTAGAAAGTATACTTCAAGATCTTTCCAACGACATCTTATTCGTCTTATTCCGATTCCTGGATCAAAAGATATGATAAAAACAAAATCCGCAAAAACTGTTGTCTACGAGTTTTATTTCGATTCGAATTTGGATTCTTTTCTTAAATTCTTCGACCCTCTTTTTTCCTATAAATAGAGGTCATATCTCCCCTTTTTCAATCACCAACTCTCATCAAGATTTTCTTGATTATTCTCTCTCTCTCTTTTTCTAAACTAGCCTTCTCAAATACAAAATTCCGCATTCATTAGATCTAGAAACACTTAGCCATATTCGAAGTCGCCTTCGCCCTAGACGTGAAAGATTTTAATTTCTGAGGGTTTGGTCCCAAATTTCTCTTTCAATTATTTAATTTAATTGTTTGATTATTATTTTCCTTGAAGTTACTAACGTGTGTATTTTGTTATTAGAAAGAGGTACGAAGCATCAAAGTAAGTACTTTAATTGATTAATTGATATTATGATGTAGAAATCATGTTTATATTGTTATTATGATATTCCTAGTATCATGTCTAAGGTAATTTTAATATTAAATATGATTGCTATGATGCCTTTTATTCTCTTCCTAATATTTATGATTGTTAGTATCATGTTAGGGCTAAAGATTTGATTTTTATTGTTTAGTGACATGCTAGGGTTTGTTATTAATCTTGTTAGTATCATGCCTAGGATCTTGCTATGTTTATTATGCCTTAATATTAACATGAACATGATAATTATTATAATTGTTATAATTTATGGTTATTATTATTTTGATGATGATTATTTTATTATGATGATTATAATTATTATTCATGATATTGATTATTTATTATGTTGCTTGATATTTATTTTATTGCTTGATCACACCTTTTTATGCATGTTTAAAGGGAATTGGTACTTGTAATCACGCTTAATAAGATAATTAATAATCTTGTTAGGGTTAATATGATTATAATTCAAGTGATCGCCAATAATAGTTTATGTGTGCATTAATATTCAACCAACATAGATTAAACAGGTTTAGGGTTAACCTATTGATTGCATGTTAATCAGAAAGCGCACATGAATACGAGCAGAATAAAGTAGAGGCCTATTATTAGGGCAAGTTTAATCTCTTTTAGGTTGGATTTGTACCTTCATCCGCGAACCCTTATTTGGTTCATGATCTTATGGAGTTAACGATCTCTTGGATCGTGAAGGGGTGTAACCTTCATCCTATGAACGGTTTACAAGTTCCTTAAAAACTTGTTGGCGACTCTTTTGCTCTATCTTCTTCCCTTTTGGACACCACCGTATTTTAGTGTATGATCACAGTGGGGTTCAAGCTAGTGGGATTTAAAGGCTTGAAATTATTCCCTGCAAGGCTATAATCTGCTTTTGATTGTTTATAGCCAAAAGATAGAAGAGTCGAAGAGAGTTTAGAGAACCATTGCCTAGGAGCCTGTTTGAGGCCATAGAGAGACTTTACCAATTTGCAGACCAAATTAGAGCCTTTTGGCAAAGAACTTGTATCATTTACAGAGATTCTGCTACCATGAGATGTATACCCCTGGGGAAGAGACATATATACATCCTCATTGAGATCACCATGCAAGAAAGCATTTGTCACATCCATTTGCACTGTTATCCAATTGTTAATTGCTGCAACAGCAAGAAGAGCTCTGACAGTTGTCATTTTTGCAACCGGTGCAAAATTTTCTGCATAGTCAATTCCATACTGTTGTCTACAGCCTAGAACCATAATTCTAGCTTTGTGTCTTTCAATCTCTCCATTTGGCTTGAACTTTGTCTTATAGACCCATTTGCTTCCTATCACCTTTTTTCCAGGTGGAAGGGTAGTGACAATCCAGGTGTTATTCTTTTCACACTGATCAAGTTCTTGGTTCATAGCTTCAACCCAACATTTTTCAGCCACAGCATGTTTAAAATGAGTTGGATCAGAAGTTCCTGAAAGTGTGGTCATGAAACAGTGAAATTCTGGTTGTATTTCTTACTCAGCTAGATTTGCAATCTGTTTATTTGCTATATTTTCTGGTATGACATAGTCTCTCCACCAGTTAGGTGGTTTAGACACTCTGGAACTTTGTCTTGGCTGGTGTTCTGGGTGTAGGGTTGTGTTTGGGAGAGTATTTGTGGGTTCATTTGGAGAAGAGTGAGTGATTTGTGGTGATGAGATAGAAGTGGAATTTGGTTCTGTTTCTTCAGAAGAATCTGTATTATGAGAATCTGTGTCATTGTGAGTATCATTAAGCATATCATCAAAGATAGCAGAATTGTGATTGGTGTTAGGGTCTGAGTATGTGGCTAGGAAATTTGGGAAAGGTTTCATGTATGTGTCAAGGGATTGAAGTTGGAATGGGAAAATGGTTTCATGGAAAATTACATCTCTAGAGATGAATATTCTCTTAGTTTGAATGTCAAGCATTCTATAACCTTTCTGAGTAGCAGGATAACCCAAGAACACACAAGCTATACCTCTAGGCTGAAATTTGTCTTTGACAAGAGAGGGATTTGCAACAAAAGCCAAACACCCAAACACCATTAGGTGTTCATAGTTGGGAGCAGATTTGAACAGCTTCTCATAGGGAGTTTTATTGTTCAAGACTGGAGTTGGCAATCTGTTAATAATATGAACTGCAGTCATAACACATTCACTCCAATAAGAAAGAGAAAGTCCAGCTTGAAATCTTAGAGCCCTAGCAATCTCAAGGATGTGTCTATGCTTCCTTTCCACTCTTGCATTCTGTTGAGGTCTGTCTACACATGATGTCTGATGCACAATTCCCAATTCTGCAAAGAAAGCTTGACAAGGTCCATCATCAAACTCTAAGGCATTATCTGACCTTAGAAATTTGATTTTGGAATTGAAGTAGGTTTGAGCATAATTATAGAATGATTTCAGCTGAGATAAAGCATCAGACTTGTGTTGAAGCAAATACACCCAAGTGTTTCTAGAATAATCATCCACAATAGTGAGAAAGAATCTGTATTTTCCTCTAGTGCACACCTTATATAGACCCCAGATGTCCATATGTATTAATTCAAAGGGTGAGGAAGCATGTGAACTACTCAACTGGTAAGGCAGCTTTGTGAATTTGGCCATAGGACAGGTAACACATACTTGACTATTCTCAATAATAGTTCTTTTTACACATGGTATATGTTTCAGCTTTCCTAGGGAAGCATGTCCCAGCCTATGATGCCATATGGCAAAAGAATCACTTTCACATGTTGTCTCAGTCTTTGCTTTGAGACATGTATTAGTCTTGCAAGTTGGAGCTTCAGCAACAACATCAAATGGAACATCAAGCAAGAAATACAGCCCATTTCTTGCCCTGCCAACTCCTTTCACCTTTTTAGTGAGAGTGTCTTTGATCACACAGTGTGTTCCATAGAAATTAACCTCACAGTAAGAGTCCGTTGTGAGTTTAGGAACAGAGAGCAAATTATACTTGAAATTAGGAACAACAAGTACATTCTTCAAAGTGAGAGAGTTATTAAGTTCAGCATCTCCAGTATGAGATATATCAGCAGAATATCCAGTAGGCAAGATGATTTTTGGATGATTCTTAGTTACCAAAGTATCAGAGAGATAAGTTATACAAGATGTCATATGATCAGATGCACCTGAGTCAATTATCCACTCAGTTGAAGATGATGTTGCAGTATTACAGGACACCATACCAGAGAAGTTGGTGTCTATTTCTTCATCAGTATCACTGCCCTTAACAACTCCACTAGAAGATGGCATGAGCTTGAGAAGCTGCTGAAATTGCTGTTATGTGAGAGTTATACTGCCAGTACCTTGACTCCCAACCTAAGCCACAGCAGTAAGCTTGGGAGCTGTCTTAGCATTATTCCATTTCTGGTCAGGAACTCTGACATTAGATTTAGGTGCAACTGCAGGTTTATGCTTGGAATTCCAGCTAGGATAACCTATGACTATCCAACATCTGCTTTGTGTATGCCCTTTGCCCCCACAGGCTGAACATATCATAGTTCTTCCAGGAGGATATGAAGAATTCTTGTTATACATAGCATATGTGTCCTGCTCAGATTTTTGCAGCACTTCTCTTTGACTCTCTTCTTGTTGTAATATAGAGCAGGCAGTGTCTACAGTGGGTAAGGGAGTCATCATAAGCAGCCGAGTTCTCATTGCACTATAATAATCATCAAGCCCATTGAGAAATTGAAAGAGTCTACTTTCCTCCTGGTACTTACTTATAGTGTTCAACTGATTTCTCATTTCAGCAGAAGATTCAGAAATAATAGGCATAACATTCATGGAATCCAGCTCTTCCCATAGACTAGTCATAGCAGTATAATAAACATTTATAGCATTATTATTATGTCTAAGACTGTACAGGTCCTTGTTAAGTTTATACTTCCTAGACCCATTAGCCATAGAGAACCGTTTTTCAAGTTGTATCCATATTTCTCTAGCACTATTCACATATAACACAGACTTCTTAATATTATCAGAAAGACAAGTATGGATCCAAGAAATTACCATAGAGTTGCATGTATCCCACTGATCTGTTTTTACAGGATCAATTGCATAAGCAGATCTGAGTACAGTGCCCAGAACAAAACCAATCTTCTTCTTAGAAGTCAGAGCAATCTCCATGGATCTCCTCCATGATCTGTAATCACTTGCTCCCGTGAGCTTATCAACAGAGATGGTATAAGAACCATCATTGGGATGCAGATACAAAACACTATTAGTGTCAGCAGCCATAAAGATTGAATTTTTAAGAAGAAAAATGTGAGATTTGTGCAGCTAACACAGAAAGATTTGTTCTTTGTGATTAAATATCCCGATGTTGCATCTATGGCTCTGATACCATAAGAACTAAATAAACCTGATGCAAGGGGATTCAAATGAACAAAGAATAGAGAGAAATAGAGAAGAGAGAAGAAGTTGATGTATTGCTCAAAAACACAGAACAATCTTTCTTACAAAATAATGGCAACCCTACTAAGAGCATAAATACATATTATGGGAGGTAGCTTCCCAAACAGTCCCAGCTAATCATTAGCACTGAAAAAAAATAACAGTAACAATACACAATATTCCCTCCAGCTGGCAGAGCACTACAGGACAGAGAGCACCTTAGGAGCTGGCACCTTAGCTGATATAATCAGAGACTGATTAGAAAGGATTCCTACCCTTATTATATTAGAATGGATATTTCTTTTCAGTTATGCTAGAAAAACTTTGTATATTAAGAGATATAAGGTCTAATTATGTATTTGAAAATTATACTATCGTTCCTTAATTTTTGTAACATGGGAGTTTATGCATTATGCATCACAAATTCACAATGCACATTTTCAACCTTGAATATAATTAATTAAATTAGAGTAAAGAATACAAATAAACTATAATTATGTGTATACTTAAACAAACCTAATCAAATGGTAAAAAACACGACATAACTATATTACTCTATAACTTTTGTTTTACATATAAATCACAATATATAATTGAAGAAGAATGTGTGAATATTGTCAAAGTGCAAATCAATATATAATTTTTTTCTTAACAATTAATGTAGAGTATATGTCTTGTCAACATTTGAAATATACCCACTATTATATTTCAAAACACAAAGTGACAGAGATTAGGGTTGAGCAAAACTACTGAAAACCCGAAAACCCAAAAAACCGATTTGTAACCGTTCCGAAAATTAGGGTACCCGATCGATAACCATAACGGTTCAGGTACCCGTTTCAATAATTTGTTATCGGATATGTATTCATTTTAAAATTAATGGTTACCCGATCTGTTCCGATATATATATATATATATATATATATATATATATATATATATATTTCCCTACTTAAATCTATTTTATTAAAAATCTAAACTCTTACTTTACTTTATAATTACTTTATAATATCAATGATGAGTAATATTATTAATGATTTGGTCAAGCTGGAAAAAAAAAATAATTTGGTCAAAATCATATGATATTGTTGTTAATTTGTGGCTAATTATATCATAATAACTACATAATTAAATTTAATTATCATTATTGGATATCTTATTGGGTACCCGATAATCAATTTGAAAATCCAGGTACCCGAACTAATCGATTCGGGTTATGGATATCACTTTTAGGAATTTTGGTTATTGGGTACCCCAACCGTTAGTACTAACGGTACGAGTATCCGTCCCATGCTCACCCCTAACAGAGATAAATGCTTTGGAAATTGGAATAATTATTGTTATGATTTGGAGATTAATGGCACATCGCTACCCCACATAGACATTCACTTTGAAATTTAGCCCCACCTTGCCCCATCCAAAAATTCTAGAAATTTCACTTTCAAATATTTTAGAATTGAAAGTTTAAATTTTCAAATTTGGAAATTGAAAATCAATGTATAATTAAGAGGCTTACATTGATTTTTAATTTCCAAATTTGGAATTTAAATTTTCAATTCCGAAATATTTGAAAGTGAAATTTTCAGAATTTTGGGATGAGGCAAGGTGGGGCTAAATTTCAACCAATAGAAATTCACCAAAGTGAATGTCTATGTGTATCCTTTTCGACAATGGATACATAAGTGCCAACTAAGCACATTACTGTGCATGTCAGGCTGTGGGTGAAGTGGTAAATCCCCCTTAATTGGGAGAACCATGACAAGACATGATATGGCCAAACACGACAAAATACACTAAAATTAGTAAAACTTGGTTTAGGACCATAAATTAGGTGCAATGGCACGTGCTCTTAGGTTGTGCCTGGATCAAGCTTTAGATAATTTCGGTACATACCCCATAAGCTAAGCCTAGCTAGCATTAAAGCACATGAGTTCAGTACACTGCACAACCCTCAGCCAAAAGCCAACATTATTTCTTAAACAAACTCTTACTACTTTCTTAGGATGTTATTTTATATACGTAGTACAGTATTTTTTTTAATCTCCTTGCATTGTGTTTTCTCGTGTATCATGTACTGAGTACTTTATATCTTTAGTTCTTTATTACATACTTTAGCAACTCAAATTGCTGCAGAAACTGTTAAATACTTCGTACATACTCAAGCCCTGATTTCATACTTGATTTGGACAATTCAATCCGCAGAATCAAAACAGACCAATAACTAGTTCATATTTAATTGTTGTGGTAACCAAGTAAGAACAATATTCAAAAGCAAGAAAATCAATTAAAGTAGTGATTCCTGAATTAAAGAAGTCATTCTAACAATGGCAACAAGGAAACAAAAAGTCCAATTCCTTGCTGTGATCACAAGGCAAGAATCTTGTTCATTGGTGCCTTGCTGTAATATATATACCACAGTTGTTCTTGCAGTTTTTTGCAACACCTTGATCTAACAAAAAATGGCATTTTCACCATCCTTTACTTGCAAAAATACGCCTTACAAAAGCCTGACTGCTTCTCTCACCAATATAAGCTCTCAAGTTCGTAGAAGAAACCAACATACACCTAGAGTCAAGGTAGTTATCCCCAATCCTAGTATTTTCGGGACAGCGAATGTCAGAAAATGTATCACCCACAAGAAGCAGCCTGAGATCAAATGCAAATCCGCAGAGAAGCCAGAGTTCATCAACCTCGAGATTAACCTTGGTTCAGTTTCAGATGTGATTGATATATTTCGAGTATGCATCAATAATAAGAACAACACGGGGCAGTTAGAACGTCTCATGTCCGAAGACTGTTGCATTGTGAATTCATCTGATTTCATTCATTTTGCTTTGCCCGATAAGCGTGAGGGGAAAAAGGTTACAAAACCTGGTTTTATTTTAACTATTTACACAAACAATCTCATTCAAATTTGTTCACTATAAATGAATTCTAAATGTTTTCCTCCTGCAGGAAGTCATGATGTTGTTAAGAAAACTGGTTGAAATGATAGATAAACAAAAACTCCAATTCAAATTCCAAGTAAATACTTGTGAAGAACGACTTGAGGCGTCTCTGAATTGGAATTTAGGTACCACGCATCCATACTCTTCTTTTTTTTGTTTATGGTAAGATACGAGGTGCCCCTTCTATCACGGGAGGGGTTTCTATTCACTTAATTAGCTTAAAGTGTTTAAACTAACTGTAGAGCTTTATTTGGTTGTAGTGGAAATGGAGTCACAAGATACCAGATATCAAGGGTTCAGTAAAGTCCAGTGCTCGAAAGAAGGCGATACACTTGTAATAAGGTAATATGACCTGGAAATGGAATATCCAAACTACTTATCCAAATTCTCACTTCATAGGTTGCAATACACTGATCAGGAATTCTGACAATCCTAAGCAAATACTACTTGGTACTCTGTAGTAACAATTTACATTTCATTACACACAGGAAACTCGAGAACATAAATTATGACAAAACAAAGTAAGAACCTAGCAGTTCGCCAGAACAATCTTAAGGCATTGCCATTGCTCTTCTGTTTCGACCACGAGTCCAAAAATGGAACAAAGCCGAGGCAACTTGCTGAAGCCGACTAGCAGCCTTATCAATTCCAGTCTTTTTTGGCTCCAACGAAAGAACAATAACTTCTGTTGTAGAATACTAGAATCCCAAATATTTGTCTTGTGAGAACGTTTATTTTTACGGTTTTGTGATAAAAATGAGTTTATTGTTCTGCATTTCTATTATAATATAATTACCGCATGATCCTTGAATTGGATAATAGATTTTCTCAATAGATTTTGCCACTCAGCGTGAAGCTGATCGCCTGCGTGTACTCCCTCTAATCCTATCACCTTTTTCCCTTTACAAATCTTAACGGTATTCATAAGATTACCCATCAGAATTGACTCATCATGTGGTAAGAAAACTTGATGTCCCTTAAAGAAGGTCTCGAGTTTGAGCCTCACTAGAGACTAAAACTCTTGTTGGAAGGATGTAGTTGGAGCTAATTCATACCGAACACACCATAGTGACCATACCCTCTACGACTGGACGAATGGGCCGCGTCGGAAGTTCAGCATATACTATTACGCTCTAACCCATACTGGATTTGCCACTGACTAAAATGATCTATGGGTATATGGTATATTGGTCTTGTATGGACCCGGTCTACAATAAATTATTGTAGACCTAAAATTTGACACTTTCAAATAATATAATCACATTCTGGATGATATAATCACTTTTTTAGATGATATAATTATCTTTTTGTGAGTCATATTTTGATCTCATATTAAACCATTTAATGAAATTATATAATTATCTTTAGGATGATAAAATTTAAAAATCATCTTTTAAATGATGTAATTTACTATCTGATACTTTTTATAATGATAAATTCACTTTTTGAGTGATACATTTACATAATAGTTTCAAGATGATATAATCACTTTTGTAATAATATAATCACATTTCGTATGATATAATCACATTCGTATGGTACACTAGGAGGTTGGGTCTACAATAAGTAAGTTATTGTAGACCGGGTCTATTCTAGTCTTAAATCTATAAATTTTGATAGTTCGCATGACACATACACAAAATAAGACATTTTCAATAATAATTTATCAATTTCAATCTTAAATGGGACCATATAAGACGAAAGACAAATTTTATTTTAACATTTAACTTGATGCTTTCTTTAATGGAAATTATTACTATATGAGATAGTGAAATCTAAGTGGACTAAGGGTCTGTTCTCTTCCGTTGAAATTCAGTTCAGTTCAGCTCTTAATTTATGTCTAATGATATTGCTAATGATATAAAGCCAAATTTCATTCTTTTAAGCTCTTATTACAAAGACGACAACAGCAGCAGCAGCAACAACAACAACAACAACAACAACAACAACAACAACAACAACAACAATAATAATAATAACAATAATAATAATAATAATAATAATAATAATAATAATAATAATAAATAATAATAATAATAATAATAATAATCAATAAATAATAACAATAATAATAATAATAATAATAATAATAATAATAATTTGGGGTTAGATACTAGTTAGATACATGTATTAATTAAAACATTAAAGAGAGTTGGTTAGGGTGTTGGACTGTTGGGTTGTTGCCTCTGTTAGTTTTTCGTGTTTTTTTCTTTTCTTTTTTTTTCTAAATATTTTTTTAAAATTTGTTTAAATGGGTTATGTTTCGGGGTTTTCTGATGTCCTGCGGGAGAGTTACAATTCCGAGACTGGAACCGGACGCCTGTACCTGCAAAACAAACGGATGCTCCGGATGATTGGAGATCCGCCTCCGACGGTCAAGTTAGTACTTGATTAAGGAGTAATTAATGCGGAAGTTAAAGTGATTGGGTCTCTCTAGGTGAGAGTGTTTAATGTGTGTAATCTGCGTTTTTTCCCTTAATGAGGATTAAGGGAGGTATTTATAACCTCGGGAAACGTGCCAATCTAGGTTTAGGTTAACCTTGGGCTGATTGGGCTTCCCTCGGAAGTTGGGCCTAGGTGACCGGCTTCTCCATTAGGCGTGGAGTATGCCACATGTCATGACATAATAAGTCCAGGGTGGACGAATAAGTGTGTGCCACGTGGCAAGCCCTGAGAGGTCCAACTGGGGGACACTTGGCAGGACCTGATTGGCCCACGTGGCGCATTCCGATTGGTGGGAGCAAAATCCCCTAATCAATTGCCCCTCACAGGTGGCACGTGACTGGTCACGTGTTACCTGTGACAGGTGTCGCCCTGTAACAGGCGACGGCCTGCTACAGGTGTCACTCGGCGAGAGGCCGAGAGATTCTCCCGCCAAAATTTTGAATTCTGGAAGTGACCCTTCGCCTTCTCACTTTGCCTATATAAAGGAGTGTTGACTTCGGTCATTTTCACACTTGAAAACTTTGTGAGAGAACATTCGGACCCCTGAACTTGCTCTGACATTTTGGACCCTTTCTGCCTACCGCCTGCTCTGACAAGCCGACTGCAAAGGATTTTCAGAACTTCATCAATCGTCACTCGTTCAGGTAACTGTCGGTTCTCTTACTCTTAATTTTCTCTTTACTTTATTCTTTTTTGAAATGGCACCACGGAAGCATACGACACGACCTAGGTTAGTGATCAGCCGGTCACCGGGGACGGCTGAATCTAGGACTAGGAGTGCCGCCTGCCCTTTTCTGGACCCATCTTTGCCCTTTATACAAATTCCGACTGTATCTGTGTCTATGCAGAGCATGATGGCCAGAACAAAAAAGACTGCCAGGATCTCAAACTCAGACGGCTCCTCCCACAGGGTGCCGATTAGTGAAACATCTGACCAGGCGCCAGATGTGGAAGTGAAACAAAGCGGCTTGAAAGCCGGCAGTTCTGAGGGAGGAGTCAAAGTGACCCCTTCCCATTTTACAGTTGACAATTCTACATTCTCTCTTGCTCCTTTGAAAGGAGAGGAGGCGGGCCCCTCCGGGAGAGGAGAGGAGTCGTCCTCTTCGGACTCGTCAGAGGACGGATCCGAGTCTAGCTCTTCTGGCCATGCTTCTCTGGACACAGAAGAGAAAAACAGTCGCCTACAAGAGGCGATGATTTCTCACGCATTTGAGAAGGGGGACGATTGGACGGAGCCATCCGCCTCTCACTGAGAGCAAAATACCCCCTACTACTGCACGGTACCTCGGGGCCGGATCACGGCCATTCAAGAGAAAGTGGGGAGCTTTATCGCAAACCACACAATGGGCCCCGACTTTTTAGTGTTCGTGCCGGATCTAGAGGACACAGTCGTCTGGCCGGCTGGTACCAGTTATGATGGCGCCTGCTTTGGCTGCTACGAGGCGGCCATTAAGGCTAGGCTGCGCTTCCCACTACATCCGACTGTTCAGCGGATCTTGGATGGGTATGAGTTGGGGTTATGGCAGTTAGCCCCGAACTCCTGGGTCAACGTACTCGGCTATGTGGCCGGGTGCGAACTGCACGGGGTGGACCCCTAAGGCAGGCGGTACCGGCTGGTATCAATTGACGAGCCACAGGGGCTACCTCATGACGAGAGGTAAAGCAAACAAATGGAAGGACTGGCGGAGCACCTTCCTTATCATTGAGAGTTCAGACACAAAGCTGAACAAGCGCTTCAACAGGTGGAACAGGGATCCGCCCCTTCTTGCAGGCGGTCGCAGCATGCCGCCTGTTCCCCCCAAGGCTAAGAAAGAGATCCTAGATAAAGGACTCTTCAAATTAGAGTCGAAGGTGAACTCTACTTCAGGGGTACGAGAGCAAGTACCCTTGCACTGCGTCCCGAGCTTCAAATGGCTCTACGACGAGTACTTTTTGGCCGCCTTTGGCCTCAGTAGTCGGTGCTCAAGAGGTAGCCGGCCTGTCGAATACTCTGTTGTTCCGTGCATTTCTTGTTATGACTTTTATTAGCTTTGCTATTTGTTTTTGCAGCGGACGCCATGAGCAAAATTACCGCCTCCAAGACTGCGGCGGCCATGTTGCGGGCCTCCATCATGCAACAGTCTTCAACCGACTCCCCCAACAAGGGGGCACCCTTGGTGGGCTTCGAACCTTTTACCCTCTTTTTGGAGTTGTGTTTATGCATATACTGACTCTTTTCTTCTTTTTTAGACGGGCGCTCCAAGAGCTTCTTCTTCCCAACAGCCGGACCCCAAGGCCCGGAGGACGACTGTTGCGAGCTCTCCTGGTTCTGCCAAGAAACATGCGGCGGCTGAGAAACAGCCGGCCACTTCTTCTAAAACTCCAGCTGGGCCACCTAGAAGTATGAAATTGTCCTTGTAAATTTTAGACTTGCTCCCTTCTTTACTAGGTCTAATCCGTTTGTTTATGCTTGATGCAGCCGACCCTCAGGAGCCTGACTTGGTCGAAGTGGCCAAGTCTATGATCAAGGCCGTACCTCCAGCTGAAAGGGAGGCGGTCAGGGGTGTCGGCACCCTTGACCTAAACGGGATTGCAGGGGTCCTTGCTGAGGTATACTTAGCATATTTTTGAGTATTTGAATTCCGGACGCCTGTTTTCTTTTTGTTTGGAAACTGACGCCTGTTCCCCTTTTTACTTAGGCCCTGCTCCGAGTGAACGGCCTTCGCAAGCCGCTTGACCGGAAGAACAAAGAGGTAAAGGCTGCAAAAGCTATGGCCGCCTCTGACTGTGATAAGGCAATGTTTCAAATTGCCCAAAATGAAGTTCTGACAATTGATATTCTTTATTATCAGGCGCAGGCTACCGCCGCTATCCGGGCTCAGTTAGAGGCGGTCCAGAAGAGGAATAGCGAGCTGGAGGCGACCATCAACAACCTCAAGACCGAGCTGAGACCTCTTCGCCAAAAGATGTCCTCATACGAAACCTTGGAGAAATCCTTGGCGAGCGTAAAGGAACGCCTGGTGACCCAGGAGAAGAGTCTTACTCAGGAGCTCTCGGAAAAGGCCGAGCAAGAAAAGAAAGAGCTGGTCCGGGAGATGATGGAAGACTCTGCTCAAATCCAGCGCATGACTTGGGGCCGCCTCTTCCCCAATGCCGACTTTGCCTCCTGGGAAAAAACGTACCGCCAGTGTTCTGATAGATATAATCAAGAGATCCTGGCGGCTGCTGAGGAAGAGGCGCTGGAGGAGGAGGAGCAGCCGGTAGTGGCGCTTGTGCCGCTTGGGGGTAATACATCGAAGAAGGATGCAGCTGAAGCCGAGTCCAGCAAAAAGAGTGCTGACCAGGCGACAGCTGCTAATATTGAAGATCTGCCCCCTTCATAAGCTTTATGTCTTCTTTCCCCGGCCTGCGTGCCGTTTGTTTGTATTTACCCGGCCAGGGGGCCGGGGCTCTGAATATTTTGCCGGTCTTTAATGACCGGCTTCCTTTTAATGAATATTTTTGTTTTGCTTCAAATTTGTTCAAGTATTGAATATTCTGATATCCAATTGTACACTATACCGACTGTTTTACATGGCCGATAGTTGCAGACAGGTACGGATAGTTAGTCACGCCGCCTATGCCCCTGAACGACTGGTTGTCTGTTTCCAGGCTAGACGATCAGTCGGCCATTTATCCAATCGGTATTCGAACCATTTTAAAGACTGGATCCCCTTTAGGCAGGCGGTTCTGTCATTTGTAAAATTAACCAAGTAGGAAAATGGTTTCCTACTTGTCATGTTTTTAGGCTAGAGACTTTAGGCCGTCTAGGCCAACTATTCCCCGCCATATTTAATCTAGTGTGAACAGGTGCTGTATGAACACCTTTTTAGTTTCATACTAAATTTTTAAGGAGTGACCAAGTAAACATGATTGTTACCTAGTCGCCAAGTAACTGAGTAGTAGAGGTATCAAGCGGTGGGTACCGGTTGTTCCCCTTTATTCGTCAATGTTTGTTGGCTTTTAACTCATAGATTGTTAACCTAGCAGGAGTAGTGGTTGAGAGCCCCTGTTTTCTAAAAACAGGCGGACGACTCATACCTTTTAGGCTCCATACTAAGTTTGAGAGAGTGACTATGAGTTAACTTTGGTGTTACTCAGTCGCCGTCACTCCTGCTTGAGTAGTAAAGGTACCAGGCGGCGGAGGCCGGCTGAACCTTTTGATTCGCCAATGTTTGTTGGCTATTAACTCAAGAGGTACCCCCTGCATTTATCCCAAGTAATACAGGCGGTCATCTGACTCAGATGTCAACTGCTACCACTGGTTTGGTTAGTGATAGAGTTATCCTTGTCTCAAAAACGGCTACGTGGTTTCCCTTGGGGACAGTCGTATAGGTGCCGTGTAATTAGTTTATAGAGCAATGTTCCACCCAAAAGGGAGCTGCTCTCTGCGACGAATTTCATCCGGAGGGATGCCGCCGGACGCCTGCTATGATGTTGGGACAGGTCGTATTAGTTTTGAAGATTGGATCAGTTGGCTTGGCGCCTGGTCTGATCATTCGGCCTGTGGCCTTGGTTAGTCCTTTGGTGGACGCAGATGCTAAGTAAGAGGAGGGCAGCTGCCTATTTAGGCACAGGGTCGGCCAGGCCACCATCATTTTTTAGCTAAGTATAGGAGGGTGGTCGTCTGTCTTGGAATCGACTGTATGTCCAGACGGCATGCCCCTATGGTGATAGAGTAAAATATTCAATGGAGAGTAGCCGACTGTAAAGGTACATGCGGCATGCCCCTCTGAAGATAGAGTAAAATACTCAATGGAGAGTAGCTGACTGTAAAGGTACAGACGGCATGCCCCTCTGAAGATAGAGTAAAATACTCAATGGAGAGTAGCCGTCTGTAAAGGTACAGACGGCATGCCCCTCTGATGATAAAGTGAAATACTCAATGGAGAGTAGGCGACTGTAAATGTATAGGAGGCCTGCCACTCTTAAGTAAGAATAAAAATTAAACATGGAGAGTAGCCGACTGTTTGTCAGTAAGCATGCCCCTCTTAAGTAAAAATGAAAACTGAGTATGGAGAGTAGCCGACTGTTTGTTAGTAGGCATGCCCCTCTTAGTACAAAATTGAATATTAAGTATGCAAACTTTTATTAAGTAGCCCTTGACTATTTATATCATTCAAAAGAAATATTTCTTAAGATTATCTACATTCCAAGTTCGAGGCAACGGTTGGCCGTCTGGTGTTTCCAGACGGTAGGTACCGTCCCTGACCTCTTCACAGATTCGGTAGGGTCCTTCCCAGTTGGGAGTTAGTTTGCCAGACTCATTAGCCCTTCCAACTGCTTCCATTTTTCTAAGTACAAAGTCCCCCACTTTGAGTGGACGCCTGTGTACTTTTTTGTTGTATGATCTAGTCATTCTCAGGCGGTAAATTTCATGGCGCAAGACAGCATTGCCCCTCCTTTCAGGAAGTGAGTCTAATGCCAGGCGCATGGCTTCCCAGTTTGCCTCTTCGTCATATAGCATTACTCGAAGAGTCGGCTCGTAGTGTTCTATTGGAAGAACAGCTTCCGCACCATAAGTTAGGAGGAATGGATTTTCTCCAGTCGCCCCTTTTTCAGTCGTCCTAATGGCCCAGAGAACATGTGGTAATTCATCCGCCCATAGGCCGCCTGCTCGTTCAATCTTTTTCTTGAGACCGTCTGAGATGATTTTATTAAAGGCTTCTACCTGGCCGTTTGCTTGTGGACGGCCGACAGATGCAAAGTAGTGTGCAATTCCTTGGTCACCCAACCAGCTTTTGAGAACAGGCGTCTCAAATTGGGGACCATTATCAAAAACCATAGACATGGGAACCCCGAACCGAGTGATGACATTTTTCCAAATGAATGAAATTACATCCTTCGTCTTGATTCCCTTTACAGCCTCCGCCTCTACCCATTTAGTGAAGTAGTCGACGGCAACAAGTATGTACCTCCTTCCGCCTGTAGCAGGCGTATATGGACCCAGAATATCCATGCCCCACTTAGCAAACGGTAGTGGGCTATGAATGGTAGTGAGGTCAGTAGCCGGACGATGAATTAGTTTTCCAAACCTTTGGCACTTGTCACATTTTTTCACCATCCCCATCGCATCTGCTTCTAAAGTAGGCCAAAAGTAGCCCTGCCGCCTTGCCCGTTGAGCAAGCGTCCTACCGCCTATATGGGAAGCACAGTAACCAGAGTGAAGATCATCTAGTATCTCTCGCCCCTTTTCTGGAGTAACACACTTTAAGAAGGGTTGAAGGTACCCCCTTTTGTGAAGTTCTCCCTTTATTATTTCAAAACTGGTTGCTCGTTTTTTCAGTGCTGCCGGCTGTTGATGATCATCCGGCAGGGTACCATTTGTTAGATATGCCCTGATTGGATCCATCCAGGTTGAGCTTCTGTCTAAGATTCCAATAGGGTCTTCCTCAATGATTCTCTTCTCCATTACTTCCCAAAAAACAGTTCGAGGAGTATCACAGGAGGCGGATGATGCTAATTTTGAAAGTGCATCCGCCTGGTTGTTTTCTGATCTCGGCACTTGGGTTAGATGGAAATCCTCAAGGGAGCCGACTGCTTGTCGGACCGCCTGTAAATACTTGATCATGGCCGGATGGGTTGCTTCGTATTCGCCATTGTACTGACTCACTATCAATTGTGAATCGGAACAGGCGTCTATTTTTCTTGCCCCTGCCGCCTTGCACATGCGGATTCCGGCTAGTAAAGCTTCATATTCTGCCTTATTGTTTGAGGCCTGAAAACTGAAGCGTAGAGCATACTCGTACATGTCGCCTTCTGGCGGCTGACATATGACGCCTTCTGGCGACTGACATATGACGCCTGCTCCACAACCATTTGAAGTAGAGCTTCCATCCACATATACCTTCCAGACTTGGTCTGGAACTTGAGAGTCAGGAGGACGAGTCATCTCAACAATAAAGTCAGCAAAGGCTTGCCCCTTCACTGCTTTTCTAGGCTCGAAGGTAACTTCGAGGCTCTGTATTTCTATGGCCCATTTGATCATTCGGCCTGACGACTCCATGATGGTCAGTGGCCGCTTGATAGGTTGGTCTGTATACAGGACGACTGCATGTGCCAAAAAGTAGGGCTTCAATTTTTTAACAGCCATGAAGAGTGCAAGACCAAATTTCTCCACTAAGGGATACCTCAACTCGGCATTTTTCAGTACGTGACTGACAAAGTAGACCGGAAGCTGACAGCCGTCTCTTTCAGCAAGGAGAACAGCGCTTAACGCATGATCAGAGACGGCCAGGTACATGTAGAGTACTTCTTTGGGCAAAGGGCTGACCAGCCTCGGCAAGGAATGCAAGTGAACTTTCAATTTCTGGAAGGCCGCCTCAGCATCCGGCCCCCATTCAAACCTTGCCTTTTTCTTAATTGCCTGGAAAAAGTATAGGCATTTGTCGCCTGATCGGCTTAGAAATCTTCCCAAGGCCGCCAGACAACCTGTTAACTTCTGAACCTTTCGGATGGTACGAGGCGACTGCATGTCGATGACCGCCTGCACCTTCTCAGGGTTCGCCTTTATTCCTCTCTGATTGATAAGGAATCCGAGAAATTTCCCAGACTCAACTCCAAAGAAACATTTCCTGGGATTGAGCATGACATGGTGCCGCCTGAGTGTGGCGAAAGTTTCTCGGAGGTCCGACAGATGATCTTTCTGAAGTTTAGACTTGACAATCATATCATCAATATATGCCTCGACATTTCTCCCAATCTGATCAAAGAACACAGTGTTTATCATTCGCTGGAAAGTGGCCGGGGCATTCTTAGGACCAAACGGCATGACCGTGTAACAGTATAACCCCTGATCAGTGACGAAGGCCGTCTTCTCCTGATCTTTCTTCCATAAAGGAATTTGATGGAAACCAGAGTAGGCGTCCATAAAGCTCATCAAAGCATGGCCGGCTGTTGAGTCGACCAGGTTATCAATTTTAGACAGAGGGTAACTGTCTTTGGGGCACGCCTTGTTTAAGTCTGTGTAGTCTACACACATTCGCCAGGTGCCATTCGGCTTTTTAACAAGCACCACATTTGCAACCCAGTCTGGGAAGTAACATTGCCGAATGAACCCTGCATCAAGTAATTTTTTAAGTTCGGCAGCTTCCGCCTGACTTCTTTCTTCGCCATGGTTCCGCTTCTTCTGCCGTACCGGCTTCTTTTTCGGATCCACGGCCAGTTTATGTACCGCCAGATCAGGACTAATGCCTGGCATTTCATGGACTTCGAATGCAAAGATGTCCTTGTATTCTTTCAATAGTTTGTGAAAGTCGTCACCCAGGTCCCTTAGAGCAGTCGTCCCAACCTTGATTGTTCTGTCAGGACGCGAGTCATCTAAGATCAGGTCCGTATGCTCACCAGCTGGCTGAGGGCGGAATTCATCCGACCGCTCCTCTGCCAATGATTGTTATTTTCTGTTTTTTCTTGCGGCCCCTGTCTGGGATGCCTTTCTCTTCTTGCCGCCTGCTTCTTGAACAGGCGCACTCTCCTTGACATTGTCAAGGTCTATTTTTCCACCGCTCGACATAGTGGCCATAACAGTGGGCTTGACATCCGAGAGATAGCACTCTCGGGCCATCCTCTGATCTCCCCTTAGGGACCCGACTGTTCCATTATCCCTCTCAAACTTGAGCAACATAAGAGATGGGATTATAACAGCCTTGGAATTATTCAGGGTTGGTCGTCCCAGAATCATGTTGTAGGCCGAGAGTTCTTCTACTACCAGGAACCGGACTACCATGTGTCGTCCTTCCCCTTTTTCGCCCAGGCGGATGGGTAAATCCACTCGTCCCACTGGGTGGACGACTCCTCCTCCAAACCCTACTAAAGGGTGGGATGCCGGATGTATGCAATCAGTCTGATATTTTAGTTTCGACAGACATTTGCTACTGATGAGATCTGAGGAGCTTCCGGTATCTATGAGGATTCGGCCAACTCTCTGGTTGGCCACTTTACATTCAATAACGATAGGGTCGTCATGCGGCCCTCTTACCCCTCCTAAATCTTCTTCAGTGATAACAATCTCAGGAAATGAATATTTGGAGGGTCGTTCTTGGTGAACGGAATTTACATCTAACCGTCTGATATTGTCTTTTTTGCCCCTAATAGTGGGGCCGCCTCCTGAGAAGCCGCCTGCAATGGTGTAGACGACTGCATCATCTGTATCGGAGCTGTCGGCCTGTTGATTCTTTTTGGTCGACTGCTTTTTCGAGGAAGTGTTCCCCGTAGATTTCTTGACATAAGTGTCAAGGTCACCTTGCTCAGCCAGGCGGTTCAGATACCGCATGAGAGTGATGCATTCATTGGTGTGATGACCAACATCTTCATGATAATCACAGAATTTTTCTTGGTTCCGATTGTTTGCAGAACCCTTCATGGGGACCGGCTTCTCAATTGAGATCCGTCCCTTGATTTCCTTTAGGATAAATTGGCTTGAATTCTTTTTTCTTCTTCTGGGACGGCTGTTTAGAGGAATCAGTTGCCCAGACCTCTTTTCTCTTCTCGTCTTTGTTTGACGACTGCTTCTGTCGTCCTTCTCTTTTGTCGGACCTTTTCCCGTCTGACTGTTTTACCGTACTACAAAGATCAGTCGCATGTATATAGGCTTCCGCTTCAATCAAGGCCTCTTGAAGAGTCGCCACCCTCTTTCGGACCAAATCAAATTTGAAGGTCGACCCGTCTTTGAGACCTCTGAAAAAGTCAGTATAGGCTACTTCATCCGGTAACCCTTGAATCTATATTCTCATCAGGTTAAATCGCCTGATGTAAGAACGAAGCCCCTCCTTCTCGCCCTGCTGAATTGTTCCTAAATCAAGGGTCGTCTTCTTCGCAGGGATGTTCATGGCGAAGTTGGAGGTGAATAAGTAAGCAAGCGTCTTGAAGTTATTTACACAACCAGTCGGCAGGTTGCCGAACCATTGTTGTGCGATTCCTTTGAGAGTCGCTGGGAAACACTTGCACCAAGTGGGATCATCCAACCCTTGAAGGTACATCAGATTGGTGAATGCCATCAGATGGTCTTCTGGGTTAGTAGTGCCGTCATAGGCGCCTACTAATACATTTTCACTTTGGCCGGCTGAGCGGCTTCAGTAATTTCCTTGGAGAAGGCCGACGGCTGTTCACCAAGTCTAAGCAACCGTAGCTGCCAGTCCATAGGTTGGACATTTTTTGCTGCATGTCCACCAAACGGAGGTGGCTGTAAAAAATATTGTTGTTGCGGTACAAACGATAAGTTTGGTACCGCCTGGTCGCTATGAAAGCCGGACTGACGGGAGGTGCCGCCTGACTGACCCTCATGATACGACTGAGTATGCCTCATCGAGGTATTTCGCAGACTGTCTTGGAAGTTTGAAGTAGAGGCCGACTCTGACAACCGGTCACTCTTCTTCTGCTCTAGCAGTAGCCGAGCGTCTGTGTATGTTTTCCTCGACCCGTCCGCCTGAATATGACGAACAGGTTTTCTATTTCCTGGAGTAGGAAAACGGTATTTTGTGAAATCAAGGGCAGGTGGCTCCCACTTCCTAGATTTAGGATGAGGGGTCGCCTCTCGCCCTTGAACTGGCTTCCTCTTCCGTGAAGTGGAGGGTTTCTTAGCCGACTGCTCCTTGTCCAGAGCAGGCGGCTTCTTGTTGATCAACTCTTGAATTTCTCCCTTGAAGTCCCTCATGAAGGTCATGAGTTCGTTCCTTGTGATGGGAGCAGACCCATCAGTCGGCTGCTGCCGAACAGGCGGTGCACCTGCTGGCTCGCTTCCAGTTTGAAGATGTTCACGTTCCCTCCTTTCGGTATGACGGGTACGTCGGGCCCTTAGGGTCCCGTCTGAAGCTGTGTGAGCTTCAACTTCAAATTCATTCTCAGTATCGTGGTCCGACTGAACTAGAGGATCGTCCAGGGGACGTCTCTCTTCAGGAGCCGGTACAAACGTGGGTGCCATCTCAGAAGTACTCTCCCCACAGACGGCGCCAAGATGTTTCGGGGTTTTCTGATTTCCTACGGGAGAGTTACAATTCCGAGACTGGAACCGGACTCCTGTACCTGCAAAACAAACGGATGCTCCGGATGATTGGAGATCCGCCTCCGACGGTCAAGTTAGTACTTGATTAAGGAGTAATTAATGCGGAAGTTAAAGTGATTGGGTCTCTCTAGGTGTGAGTGTTTAATGTGTGTAATCTGCGTTTTTTCCCTTAATGAGGATTAAGGGAGGTATTTATAACCTCGGGAAACGTGCCAATCTAGGTTTAGGTTAACCTTGGGCTGATTGGGCCTAGGTGACCGGCTTCTCCATTAGGCGTGGAGTATGCCACATGTCATGACATAATAAGTCCAGGGTGGACGAATAAGCGTGTGCCACGTGGCAAGCCCTGAGAGGTCCAACTGGGGGACACTTGGCAGGACCTGATTGGCCCACGTGGCGCATTCCGATTGGTGGGAGCAAAATCCCCTAATCAGGTTAGATACATGTAAGTGTTTTGTGTTCTTTTGTCATAATACTATTTTATTTTTAAATTAAATAGTATATGTGTTTAAAATGTTTAGAGGTTTCAAGTTTTTAATATATTTTCCATAAATTTTATAATTATATAGTATATTTTTCGTAAATATTTTAATATGTACATTAGTATATACACATATGTATAGTAATAAATAATCAATAAATAATCAAAGATCACTAATCCGTAGTTAAAAATCACTAATTAATAAGTTCAGTTCAGTTCAGCTCAGCTCAGTTCAGCCGAGTTCAGTCAATCAGAACAGGCCCTAAGTCTTTAAACCTTTTTAGGTGAAATAAATGAAAAATTATGCGGAGTAATTGATTAAATTAAAATAGGGTGTTTTTAAGGGTGATAAAATACAAAATTTACTCTACTTTATTACATTTTTCAATGCATAAACTCAACCTTAAGTAAAGTTGGTATGTAAATTAGTATATTTACATATAACCTAAGTAAAGTTTTTAAAAAAATTCACCAAATACCACCGAGATTATAAAAAATTTATTTGTCACATACTAGCTTGTATAATAAAAACATACACATTAATACAATCTAACAAAATCTCACATAACTACGGACTATTATTTTGTTTACAAAACAATAATACACAAACATCGTTTAAAGATGAATTGATTTATACAATAGTATCAAAAGTCAAAATATGTCAACTAAATTGAAACAGATAGAATACGTTATACAGAGTACAATATATACAATCAAGCCTTGATTCTTTAGTTGATTTTCGTAGCAACAAAACCCACCAAAAACTTGATCTTGTGACTGTAGTTGTGACCAAGGCAGAACTATAATCAAAATGAAAAAAAATATATTAAAGTAACGATTCTTGAATTGAAGCAGCCATTCCAACAACAGCAAGGAAACAAAAAGTCGAATTCCTTGCTGTGATCAGAAGGCAAGAGCCATATTTGTTGATGCCTTGCTCCCATTTCGATTTGACATCTCCCTTTTCTAGAAGAGAGTAATAACACTTCTCCTCCACACTTACCTGTAACATAATAATATACATACATACCACAGTTATTCTTGCAGCATTCTGCAACACCTTGATCTAACAAGCAAATTAAAAGTATGGCTCTTTCCCCATCTTTTACTTGCAAAATTATGCCCAACATTTCTCACAGAAGCCTAACTTCTCTCAGCTACGTACGCCCTCAATCATCCTGTACAAGAAACCTACATACACCTAGAGTTAAGGTAGTCATCCCCAAGCCTATTTTCAGGACAACAAACATCAGAACATGTATCAGCCACCGGAAGAAGCCTGAGATAGGATGCAAATTCGCAGCAAAGTCAGACTCTAGCTCAGAGTTTAACGCCGTTTCAGATGTTATCAAAAAACTTTGCACATGCATCAATGAGATTAACATGACGGAGCTAGAAAATCTCCTCTCCAGAGACTGTTACATTGAGGATACACTATTTAAATCTGAGAAGGAGCATAAAAGTGGGAAGGAGGTTACAAAGCTCAATTTTACCTACTTACACATAACCTCAATCTATTTATTTTCATGTGCTTAAGAATACATTCTAAATGTTTTCCTGCAGGAAGTCAAGAACTTGTTATTTAAACTTGCAGGAATTTTGGGTATCCAAAATCTCCAGCTTGAACTAGAAGAGCCTATTCCTGGAAAAGAAGAATTAACGGCTACTGTGAATTGGCGTTTAGGTACCATGTTTTCTATCTACTTAATCGGCATAAACTAGTTTACTTATTTCACACATATAAACTGGTAAAACTTTATTTGCTTGCAGTGCATAAGGATTCACAAGAGCTTCATCATAAAAACATAAGAGGACATAGTACATTCCAGTGCTCATATGAAGGCGACACACTTGTAATAATGTAATAAGAACAGGAATAACCAAACATCATAAATCTCACTTCATAATATAACTAGCTTAGCTTGCAAAGTTACAATATACAAAACTGTGAATTCAGACAATCCTAAGAAAATATTAACAATTTTTACATTTCTTTGCAGGAAACTTGTGAACATAACAGAGTCAAATGAGGAAACAAACCAGGAACCTAGTAGTTCGTCAGAACAATCCTAGACATTGCCATTGCTGTCCTGTTTCGACCACGAATCCAACATAGTAAGGGCAACAAGCGGTCCGAAAATGGGAGGAAGCGAAGGCGGCCTGCTGAAGGCCACTATAGGGTCAGCAGCCTTCTCGTCTGCAATAATCTTCCTTGCTTTACCACTTTCTTCATTTCCATTCTTTTTCGGCTCCAATGAAGGAACAATACCACCTGTTGTAGATTGTAGAATACCAATATTTCATTTAGTGAATATCAGTGTTTTTAAGTTAATTAATTGTTAAAATGAGTTTATTACTCTGCATTTTGATTATAATTACCCCGTGATCCTTCAATTGGATAAAAGTGTTTCTCAATAGTTTTTGCCAATGAACGCGAAGCTGATCCTCGCATATATGTTTTATCACCAGTAAAAAAAAACACTAGATTCTGCAAAGAAAAAATCAGATAATTTTACAAACTAAACTTAGTTTTAGTGTGTAAAACTCACTTAAATTTTAATACATAAATAAATAAAATCCTTTAAAAAAAATGATTTGTAGTAGTAAGAACAAATATTGAATTTCGATCAACCAATGATTATACCCAACTCCTTTATTTATCTCACAGATTATACCCAAAATTGCACATAATATGTAATAGAGGTTGTTAAGAAAATAATGCAAATTTTCTATTTAATCAAATTTGAGGGAGAAATAAATTACATAAACAAAATGTCTATTTATACCAAAGTGCAAAAACACAACCCCTCTTTTCTCTGAGTTATTTTTCTTCTCTCAGATTTTCTCTTGAAATTATTACATACAAATGAAGGAAATGCTCAATTTATAGTTTTCCTAAAACAACCTAAGCCATTTAAAATTTAGCCTGCAATATTTATTACCATTAGTTATTTTTCCCTATATTTGGAAACACCTTTAATTTTCAATGGTAATGCATGGTTATTTAATAACCATTTATTTTTTTTTCTTTATGTTTCTTAATTATCTGCCAACAATCTCCCACTTGAAGACTAATTTCAATCTGTCTTCACACCAAGGAGTAGAACCTCAACTAGTCTTCTGTCATTTTAAGACCAATTGATGTTGAGCACAATTTCAACTTGTCAATCGTCACTGTTTTCGTTAACATGTCTGCTGGATTCTTACTGCCAAGAATCTTTTTAAGAGTTAACACTTCATCTTCTAGAAGAGACCTGATAAAGTGATAACGAATACCGATGTGCTTTGTTCTTGAGTGAAACGCCGAATTCTTTGCTAAATGTATAGCACTCTGACTATCGCTATACAAAATATTATTCACTTGTTTGAACCCCAGCTCATCTAACAAACCTTGAAGCCATATCATCTCTTTACTAGCTTCGGTCACTGCCACATACTCAGCTTCTGTAGTGGATAAAGCAACAATCTTTTGTAGTTGGGACATCCAACTTACGGCTGTATTTCCAACTGTAAATACATAACCCGTTGTGCTCTTTCTATTATCGACTTCACCGCCAAAGTCTGCATCAACATATCCTTGTATTTTCAATTCACCTTTACCAAAGTACAAACACTTATTAATTGTACCTCGTAAATACCTCAAAAACCATTTAACAGCTTCCCAATGGACTTTTCCTGGATTGGATATAAACCTGCTTACAACTCCCACTGCATGTCCAATATCTGGTCTTGTACAAACCATTGCATACATCAAACTTCCAATAGCCGAGGCATAAGGAACCTTGGCCATATATTCTTTATCTTCATCTGTCTGAGGGGACTGATCCTTTGATAGACGAAAATGACTCGCCAACGGTGTACTAACAGGCTTAGCATCACCCATATTAAATCTCTGAAGAACACGTTTGATGTACTCTGATTGTGATAACTGCAAAGTGCCTCTCTGCTTATCTCTTGTGATTTGCATTCCTAAAATCTTCTTTGCTGGACCCAAGTCCTTCATGTCAAATTCCTTTGACAATTGATGCTTTAACTTTATAATATCATTCATATCAGAACCTGCTATTAACATATCATCAACATAAAGTAATAGGATGATATAACTGGATTGATATCTCTTGAAATAGCAACAGTGGTCAGCATTGCACTTCTGGAAATCTTCCTTGTGCATGAAGTTATCAAACTTTTTGTACCATTGTCTTGGGGCTTGTTTTAGCCCGTATAAACTTTTCTTAAATTTGCATACCATCTGCTCTTTCCCACTTTTTATAAAACCTTCTGGCTGGTGCATGTATATTTTTTCATCAAGATCTCCATGAAGAAATGCAGTCTTCACATCTAACTGCTCGAGATAAAGATCTTCAATTGTAACAATACTCAACACTGTTCTAATGGTATTGAGTTTCACAACAGGAGCGAATATCTCATTATAATCAACTCCCTCTTTCTGTTGAAAACTTTTGACAACTAGTCGAGCCTTATACCTCTTGGAATCATCGTGCTCCTTTTTTGCTCGATATATCCATTTGTTATGAAGGGCCTTCTTACCTTTGGGTAACTCAGTTAGTTCCCATGTCTGGTTTGAAATCAGGGATTGCATTTCATCTTTCATTGCAAGCCCCCACTTGCTAGCATCTCTGGTCTGGGATGCTTCATAATAATCTTCTAGTTCCCCATCATCAGTTAATAACAAATAATTCATATATTTTCTATTAGGCACATGTGGTCAAGTACTCCTTCTTAGTGTAGGAGTTGGACAAGAAGGTTGTTGTATGCCATTTGATTGCGATGTACTGCCCTGTACAGTCTGTTCTTCTTGTTGCGGAGTACTTATGATAGTGTACTCTTGCATCGTACTGTCTGGGACATAATCTTCATCAATAAATGTAGATTCTTTTTTATTTGTTTCATAACTCTCAATTTTATGCCTATCTTTGTACATGACTCTCTCATTGAAAATTACATCTCTTGAACGAATAATCTTTTTGCTTTCATCATCCCAAATGCGGTATCCGAACTCATTTTCGCCATAACCGATAAAAGTGCAAACTTTTGATTTAGGATCAAGCTTATTTCTGCCTTGATCACTAATGTGCACATAAGCTACACAACCAAATACCTTTAAGTGCGACAATTTGATCTCTTTGCCGCTCCATACCTCCTCTGGTAATTTGTACTCCAATGGGGTTGATGGTCCTCGATTGATCAAGTAAGCTGCTGTATTGACTGCTTCTGCCCAGAATTGTTTTGGTAGACCTGACTGTATACGAATGCTTCTGGCTCTTTCTGTCAATGTTCGGTTCATCCGCTCAGCTATGCCATTATGCTGAGGCGTACCTGGCACAGTTCTTTCCATCTTAATACCATGCTCGTAGCAAAACTTCTTGAATTTGGTGTCCTCATATTCTCCGCCATTGTCGGACCTGAATCTTTTGATCTTCAGACCTGTTTCATTTTCAACCCTAGCTCTCCATATCCTGAAAACTTCAAACACTTCGGACTTGTATTTTAGAAAGTAAACTCATACTTTCCTAGAGTGATCATCAATAAAAGTCACAAAGTAATGTTTTCCACCTATAGACTGGGTGGTTGTTGGTCCCCACACATCAGAATGAACAAGCTCCAATTTTTCTTTCATTGGAGTTCTTCCATATGTCTGAAAGCTTACCCTCTTCTGTTTTCCAAGTATGCATTCTTCACACATGTCTAAATTCACAGATTTTAGACTAGGGAGTTTTCCAATTGAATGCATGATCTTCATTCCTTTCTCACTCATGTGACCAAGTCTTTGGTGCCATAACTTGGAATTTTCATTCTCTGTTGCAACTGCAATCAAATAACACGCTCCAGCTGTCAAATAGAGAGTACCATTCTTTTTACCATGAGCAACTATCATTGCTCCCTTTGAAATCTTCCAATTATCACCTTGAAAGATTATAGTGTAACCTTCACGAGCCAACTGCCCAACTGAGATCAAGTTCTTTCTTAGGTCGAGAACATGTTTGACATCCTTCAGCTCCCAAGCTGACCCATTTAACTTAATTTTGACATTACCTTGACCAACAATATCACAAGGTTGGTCATCACCAAGGTATACCTGTCCAAGGTTTCTATGGACATACTTCTCAAAAAAGTTTTTATTAGAAGTAGCATGGAACGATGCTCCAGAGTCTAATACCCAAGACTCTTCTTTGCTCTCCAATGAGCATATCAACGCATCATCACCTTCTCCTGTAGAAGTGACATTTGCCTCTGCCTTCACTTCTTTGCCTTTTGGTGTTCCCTTGCACTGATTTTTATAGTGCCCAATCTTTCCACAATTCCAACACTCCACAGTCTTTGAGTTTTGAAAATTATTTGGATTCCTGGATTTTGACCTCCTATCTCTGGATTGTCCTCGATAGTTTGATCTTCCGCGTTCATTCCTTCTGATTAAATTTCTTCCTCTTGACTTTGTATGCAATACTGAAGAGGATGAAGATTCACCTGATTCTCTTCGTCGAATCTCCTCACTAAGAACCAGATCACGAACGTCATCAAACTTCAACTTGTTATTTCCCGATGAGCTACTCACATCTGTGACTTTAGCATTCCAACTATCTGGCAGGGAAGATAAAAGTATTAACGCTAATACTTCATCATCAAATTTGATTTCAACAGAACTCAATTGGGTTGTGACAGAATTGAGTTCATTAAGGTGTTGAGCTACCGATCCACCTTCCGACATCCTCAAATTAACAACCACCTCATCAAATGAACTTTATTGGAGACTGATGGCTTCTCATACATATTAGAGAGAGCTTTCATGAGACCTGCCGTTGTGGTTTCCTTTGCAATGTTAAACGCCACATTGCGTGATAACGTCAATCGAATAACTCCGAGTGCTTGTCTATCTAAAAGCTTCCATTCTGCTTCTTGCATGCCATCTGGCTTTTTCTCTTCCAGAGGTTGATAGAGTTTTTTTCTGGTATAAATAATCTTCAATCTGCATTTTCCAAAATCCGAAATCTTTACCATCGAATTTTTCAAGTTTAACTTCTCCTTTGTCTGCAGCCATTTCTCCCACTCAAATTTGACTTTTTCTTTTAGGATCTTTTTTATTTTTATTGTAATGTGGACTAATTGTCAACCAAGCTCTTGATACCAATTGTTAAGAAAATAATGCAAATTTTCTATTTAATCAAATTTGAGAGAGAAATAAATTACATAAACAAAATGTCTATTTATACCAAAGTGCAAAAACACAACCCCTCTTTTCTCTGAGTTATTTTTCTTCTCTCAGATTTTCTCTTGAAATTATTACATACAAATAAAGGAAATGCTCAACTTATAGTTTTCCTAAAACAACCTAAGCCATTTAAAATTTAGCCTGCAATATTTATTATCATTAGTTATTTTTCCCTATATTTAGAAACACCTTTAATTTTCAATGGTAATGTATGGTTATTTAATAACCATTTATTTTTTTTCTTTATGTTTCTTAATTATCTGCCAACAAAGGTAACATTAGTAATCAAAAGAATCAATTTATTTATAAAAAAAAATAATAAAAAAAAAGGATGAATCAGGAAGAAATTAGAAAAGGTGTCATATGATAGAAAACATCATCTTCCCTATCAACTTTCATCATCTTCATCCTCCATGTTAACAATCAGATTATAAACCCTAATTAATTTTTTTTTTTTTTTGAAAGATAAACCCTAATTAAATTTAATCTTAATGATTTATTTTAATCCTTTATAAAAAAAATAAAAAAAAAATATTTCAAAAAATAAAAAATAAAAAAATAATAATAAAAAAACCAACTTTAAGCAGCAATGTGTAACAATTAATTTTGAACTTTGAATTTAAAAAAAAAAAAAAAAATCAGTAAAAGTGAAATAGTACAAAAATAAATCAATTGAAAAAAGAATGATCAAATTCTAAAACTTATTTTTTTTTAAATGAAAAAAGCTAAGAAAGAGGATGAAATCAGGAAGAAATTAGAAAATGTGTCATATATAGATATCCCTAATTAACTTCTCATCATCTTCATCCTCCTTACTTGCTAGTTGCTACTATGATTTAAATGAAATATAAAATCATAAATAATTCAGCAAAAACTATATAAATTAATTGTAGAAATAAAGTATTACCAAATACAATGGATAAAATCAAAGTTGCAAGGAAGAATTGTACCTGAGAATAGAGATGTTGAAGAAGGCAGTGAATGAATGAGATCGATAGTATTGAGGAAAGAAGAGTGATGAAGAAGAAGGAGGAATTCTCCAGAGTTATTACGTGGCGCTATTTTAAAGTGCTTTATTAATGGCAATGACATGTGAAAGTATCTCCTTTATTTTTGTTTGGGTTAAAATGATGATTCTTATTCTGTAGAGCCCATGATATCAAAGTAACATTGCCCCAATTTGACATTTTAGCTTTTTTTATAAACAGCGTCTTTTTGGTGTGGGCAATTACACTATGTGGCAAATTGACATATACCAAAACAGACCGAATTTTCATGACCAATCGAGTAATCCTTGACCGAGTAATCCTTGATCAAGTAATTCCTAATCGGTCGAGTAACTCCTACCACACAACCCCTAATTGAGTAACCCTTGACCAACCGAGTAACACTGGTCACACCATGTGACTAGCCACATATGAAAATTTGTGTTTTAAAAAAATTCTATAACATATCGATCTTACAAATAAAATGTTAAAAACATTTTGACACTCTTTTCACCAATTGATCTTGTAAGTATTGTAATAATAATACATAGTAATAATAATTGAATTGAATTGAATTGAAATGAAAATAGCTTCATGTATAGGAAAAAAACCTTATTTTTTTTTTATGAATAATCTTTGCCACTTGTTTAATTAATTATTTCTAAACCTATGATTTTTTTTTAAAAAAAAAAAAGAAAAAAAAAGGGGAAAAAAACCCACTTTAATCCTCAATTCATATAGAAAACCTATTTCCTTAGTTATAACTTACATTGTTACAATGTTTTCAGTGTTATTTTTGAATTTATAGCACATTCTAAGTGCATATACAGTTGGTAATTATGTTCTATATATCATGATAAATTGATAATTGACACACTTCAATAGCCACAAAGTAGTTTTTTAAATAAAATTGAGTGGGTGATCTTATCAAATTGTTTATTACTCCATCCTTTATATATCATATTTTGACTTTTTGAACCATTTATAATCCACGTATTTTGACCAATGTTAGCTAGTAATTTATGCATAAAAAATATATAGTCATGTAAGTACTTCTTCGACTTAATACAAGTGGCTTCAAATATTTTATAAGTTCTCTATATAATTTTAGTGTTCTATATAATTTTAGCTAGTGTTCGCTTGCTATTTTTAAGGGCGTGTTTGGCGCTAGCGTTTGAGTAGCTTTTAGTTGTTTGACCAAGTCAAACCACTACTTAATAAAAAATGTGAGTGTTTGGCACAGTAGTGGTTAAGGTAAATTTTAGTGGTGAGGGTAGCTTTTGAAAGTAAAGGTAGCTGTAGAAAATTTAATCTATAGTTTTAAATACAAAATTTGAGTTTTATATGTAACAGCTAGTCAACCGCTATTTTACCGAACACTCAAATTTAAATTATCTATCTTCACAACTACAGCTTGTTGACAGCTAAAAGTTATCTACACAGCCAACAATTACCTTCACAGCTATATTTTGTCAAACACACCCTAAGACTTTTAGAGTTTGTCAACTATTAACAAACTAATACTCCTTGCTTACATTTTGTCATAGGTCTTTTTCTCCTAATCCTATGCAATCATATGTAAGATCTAGATATAATAAGCCCCTTGCTATAACACACATGCTATTTTTATTTTTATTCTTTCTCTCTACCCACGGTCTCTATCTATACTCGCACTCCCTTTATTTGTGAGCTCACGTGTAGCCAATGAACAGGTCATCGCGCACCTACTATATACTTTGTTTCCATACTATATAGCCTTTTTGATTTTTCATTTGACGTAACTTGAAGAGATAACCTTAGCTAACAAACATTTAACAACAAACATAGCAATGCATCAAGATACTATTTATGCAAATTAAAGTGGTTATTAGGACAAATCATTGGTAATGTAGGAAGCTCATTATACACGTAGTGCCGCACTTAGTGTGACTTACCTTGTTATCGGCTTTTGGTAAGTACGGAAGATCCCTTCTACCCACCTCGCTCCCCTCTCAATTCATAAACAATCGACAATGACAAATGGTACTCCTGTTCGAAAACTAATAGTCATCTAAGTCATGCTTCTTATCCTAAATTCCTGATTCATCGATTGAGTATATGATAATATCATTATGGAGTGGTAAGGGTTGATGGGATTGATTTTTTTGACACATTGACTGACCTTGACTCTGATAGCATGTTACTAACCTTGACTCTGATGTCTCTGATAGCATGTTAAATGACAACTTAACAAGGAAGGGGACTAGAATCTAATCACCCAGTACTGATTTCCGAATCCGAATTAGCCCAAAGGGTAAACCGGCCGTTGTTTAAAACAAAAAAATTGACAACTCGACCAAAAAACTAATGGTTTTAATTTCAATATACTCCTTAATACTCAATATTAGTAATTACTGCTAGTAAATGTATAGTGGTGAAATCAATTAACTATAGCGAGCACCAATTAATTTATGAAAGGTAAGTTACATGATTTTGTAGACCCTTTAAAACAATACTTTCTGTCACAGAATAACTAACGTAGTCAAACGTTACACACATGTCGATACACAAATCCTCTAAAAAGGCGGGTGTAAATTAATTTAATTATTATAAGACGAGTTCAAGTTATCTGATGTAAAAAGTATTTAAAGTTATCCTTTATATTACAAAAAGTTATAATTTTTCTAATAATAAATTTTATCTTATAAAAAAACTTATAATGTACGGAATATTAGATAATCATACTAGCCTTTATAGTATGTAATCATGAATCTATGAGAAATTATACATTAAAATAAAATTCAAACTAACGACAAATTAAAACTTATACTTTGAGGGTTAAAATTACCATAAAAATAGTTAAAGTCAATCTTAAACTGGTCATCTTACAATAAAATTAACATACACTCGCCTTAAACAAGACTTGATCTCTTTTTTTAAAAAAAAAATTATAAAACTTTATATATCTAACAGCATTTTACATATATCATAAAATATGTTGTTATTATGTTAATAAAATAATGTAGTCAAAGTTTTTTTTTTTTTTTTTTTTTTTTTTGGAAACAAAATGCAGTGAAAGTTAATACTTCATATATGAATAGTGAAAAAAAAGTTCAACTTGAGATATAAAAAATTCTTTTGTTACAAATAATAAAAAACAGAGGTGATAATTAAATTTGATGGGAGTATTTTTTTTTATTTAAAGTTGTAAGAGAAAGCATAAACTTATTAGACAACATGATAAGTTTTGCTAGAGTGAGTTTGTTGAGAGTTCATGTCAACAGAATCAAGATTAATCAGTTGATTCAGTTTGTCGTTGGATTTTATACATCAAAAAATGAAAATAAGTCCCACTGATGGAATTAGTAATCTAGCATCCAGTCAGGAGACTAGCAAAGGTAGTAGTAGTAGACATTAGACATTATTGTATGCTCCACCTACAAACTAGAAAGCACCTAACTAGGCTTTGAAAGATGAGGGCGTTACAGTGTAATTACTAATTAGCTTTTGTTCACAGGGTTGCAAAACTTGATTAATCATCTTTATATGATACCTTTTTCGATAAAATGTTTTCCTTAATGTATATCATTACTTCCTCCGTCCTCCTAATTAATGTTGGATAGAAAATATTGTTGTAAAGAAGTTGATATATAAAAGGTGAGAGGAACACAAAAACCATGTGAAACTGTTGTTGAAATACATTTATAGTCCACTTGTAAATGTCCTATATTGGAGAATAAAGAAAGATGGTACTACTTAATAAGCTAGAGGAGTTAGTCTTGCTATCGCCAATTGGCCTGGTTTTAGTATGAAAGGGTTTCACAGAACTCTCCTCCTCATTGCATAGGTTGTCAAGGTCAGTTTGATGAAACATTTAGAAACCGAGGAAGTATTAAGAAAATGTTATGAATTTAGCATTTTAAAAAGATAACTAATTGGAGAGATTACTATTATTTAATAAAATAATGTTACACTTCTTTAAATGGTTACGTTAGTTTGAGTCGTGCTAGGTTCATGCTCGTTACCCTACTAAAAAAAAAAATCATTCCATGTATTAATTAATTAATCAAGAATAGTGAAAATGTAGGAAAAAAAAAAAAAAAAAAGAGGTTTTATTGGACTATTGCCCTATTGGTCCCAACTCCCAACTCTATAATGAAAATTGAAAAAAAATAAAATAAAATTATACTTAAGAAAATACTCTGTATATTTTTATAACATTGTCTGTAGAATTAATTTTTTATTAGGTGAAATTACACTCATTGACATGAACTAATTATGGCTCATCAACTACAAACATTGACACGAACTTATGTACATACAAAAATTAAGACATGAACTTAATTAATAAAGCTAAAAACGTCACCAGAATTGTCGTTCACTACAAATTTCTTGCCATTGAGTGAATTTAGTATGATGTTTATGTCATTGAGTTCCTTAAGTGTCCAAGTTCATGTAAAAGGATGTAGTTGAGTCATAGTTCATGTCAATTAGTGTAATTTTGCCTTTATATTATATTGTTACATAAATTAATCTCAATTTATTTTGGGAAAATGTTAGGAAAATTTACGGAGTTGAGATTAAGTGGTAGCAAAGGAGGGAGGGGTGGGAGACATGGGAGTGAGACTTGTTAGATCTCATTAACGGAAATAGTAATTAAAAGTGTTAAGTGGTAGCAATTTTTAACAAACTTGTTTTTGTATGGTAGTAAAATAATAAAAAAAAATAGTAATAATAAAAAATAATAATAATAAAATTCCGGTAATAAAAGTGAAACACGTGTGTTTTACTGGTAGCAAAAGTAATGTTAAAACAAAATCAAACCAAATAGGGCTTTGCCTTTAATTAGTATGTACAAATGTACAATTATACTTTTTGAAGGAAACTCAACTAAAAAAAGAAGAATTTAACAATTACTATTTTGGGACTGTGGCTAATTTAATCGAAGTGACAGATGATTAAGTGAAATCGACCATGTAGTGTATCTTTGGCCTACAGGCACCCTTCCAACCGAGCTTAGGCTATCATAAAATAACCAACTCAATGTTACTACTTTTAATTGAGGACAACCCCTAATTGAGGGGTCTTAATTGAGCACTAAGATATACATGTTTGTATTAGTGGTCAATTACCTTGATTGAACACCACAAATAAATCTTTAGCTTTTGCTTAATATTCTGATTAGGTCTCAAAGCCACATCAAATTGCAATGACTATTGATGGAATATTGGGTCCCTAACTTTTTTAAAACCAGTTTAGTTGATGGTATTTGTTGAGTTTTTATGATTATATTGTGGAATTTGATCCGACTCTTTTAAAGCTTGGTTTAGATTCTTCAACTATTTCATCATGCTCTTATGCGACTGTTACATACTAGTGTTGACATCGAAATTTTGTTAATTTTTAAATAATATCAAAAAAGAATATAAGATATTTATCTTTAGAATCTCATAAATAATTATCTTTACACTACGACACTCTATATAAAAAGAGTCGTTTCTAGGGTTTAATTAGGCTTAGATGAAACAAGTCACAAAGACCCCATCTCCTCCCTACTACCAAACATTGTAGGTACACAGTTAATAATAATAATAATAATAATAATAATAATAATAATAAATGAGCTCATTTGACTAATCTAGACACTTAATTTAAAAAGTCCATTATATCAATTGTTTGGTAAAAAGTTGATTCAACGAGCTTGTATGCTCTTATTGCTCAACCCTCTAATTTCTAAAGGAAAAAAAAAAAAAGTAAAAAAGAAGAGAGAGAGAGAGAGAGAGAGAGAGAGAGAGAGAGAGAGAGAGAGAGAGAGAGAGAGAGAGAGAGAGAGAGAGAGAGAGAGAGAAAAGAAAATACTTTTTAAGGTTCAGCTCGGCTGTAATCTTAAGTAATTGACAACTTTGTGTTATACACCAAGTACCAACCTAATATGTATACTACCTTGTTCTAGTGGTATCTTGATAAAACCCTAACATGTTAATCAAATAATAATGATCATTAAACTAATATCGATATGCTTTTCATATGTATAGAATAGAGATTTTACTTAATGTCAATCTAAAATTGCCAATTAAGGATGTAAATGACGTTGTCAATCTAATTGCAATATGTGATCCACATGTCTTTTACTTAGTATAATAGTGATGGCTTGCTTAATTGTATGGGCGTCACGCCGTCACATATGATATAAACGGAAACAACCTTTTTTCGAATATATATTGTTATGATTTAGAGTGGAACTAATTGCAATCCATAGCCACAACAACAATGAACAAATAAGTAAGCAATCAATCAATGAAGAAATAAACAAAGTAAGTGAAGACGATGTAACTATGAAAAAAATTGAGAACCGATAGAAAAAACCCACTTTGCACAGACGCAATCCTTTACCTTGCGCATATTTTAAATGTTTGAATTGTATATATCATTATTCTAGAAAAAAAAATAAAAATAAAAAATAAATAAAAGACTTGTTTCAATAATGTTAATTAGCTTATTAGACTATAGAGATATGTACTATTTATGGCTTGTATATAGGGTTGTAATTAGAGTAATAACTATCTATCTTTTGGGTGTTTAAAGAGCCATAAGGGCGGGGGTGAGAATCGATCCCAGGATCTCCTAGAATCGGGAGGGAAGCTCTAACCACTTGAGTTATCCCTCACTCTCAATAACTATCTATCTTTTATCCTTTGTTGGGTTGTAAAGGTTTATATATTCCAATGAAATCACTAATTCTATATGTCTAGGAGAATTAAGCAGGCCACTCTCTGATGTGGTATCAAAATTCTAAACAATCCTATCAAACCCTACTTTGATCTCTCATCTCATGCCATTTTGCATTACAGTTTGTATATAATATGCCATTTTGAGTTGTCTCTTCATAAGATAAATTTGATAATGTAATATGATACCTTGGATTTCCTCTCAACTTGAAATTTTTTGCATAAACACGAGTGCAAATAAAGATGATTATATAAGCAATAATAATCATCAGAATGATAAAGCAAAATTTAACCTTGGGTGTTTTAAGAGAATTTCTCTTCTAAAGTAGTTTTTTTCCCCTTTTATTCCCATTTAAGGGATCTTTTTTGGGCTTTTATTCCCCTTAAGCACTCTCTTTTTGACTTGTTACTTGTACCAGAATCAACAAAATAATAATAATAATAATAATAATAATAATAATAATAATAAAGTAAGAATATAACTCCTCACCGAGGTGGAAAAGGCAAAAAAAAAAAAAAAAAAAAAAAAAAAAAAAAAAAAAAAAACCTAGCCTCCTTTTCTCTCTTCTCTCTCCTAAACCTAGTCTCCATTGTCAATTTTAAAGGGGCTTCCATCGGATTTCACCGGTGGAAAGCCCCAATCTTTATTTTTCTTTTAAGCTTTTTGTTTAGGTTACAATAATGTCTCCCTCGAAAGAAAGGATTTATCTCCTTCGAAAGGCAAGGTTTTTTCGATCTCCTTCGAAAGACAATGTTTTTCGGATTCCTTCGAAAGACAAGGTTTTATTTGCGCTTAATTTGGTCTCCGGTTGTGCGGGGCTACCATTGATTATGGCTCGGATTCGGGTTACGGAATCAACACAAGAATTTACTTTCTCACAAAATTGTGAAGCGACAACGAATCCACTCAAAAAGTTGTATGAGACAACGAATCGAGAATATGTCGAATTGTTATATTTATGTATTTGGATTCTTAGCCCTTCCCCGATTAATTCTTGTTTGATTTTGTTAAATTCGTTTTCATTATCGTTCATTGTCAATTGTAGATGTCGTATGGCTTATATTAATGAAATTTAGCGTCCTTTAATTAGGACTTCTTTAAAAAATAATAATAATAATAATAATAATAATAATAATAATAATAATAATAATAATAATAATAAAGTAAATAGGGTTGTGTTCTTTTCATTTGAGTTCGATTTATCTAAACTAAACCGAACTTATTAGAGTTGATCTGAACTGAACTGAATATTTTATGAGAGAAGGAAATTAGGAGCTGAATTGAACTGAACTTATTAGAAATGAATTGAACTGAACTGAATATTTTATGAGAGAAGAAAATTAAGAGCTGAACTAAAATGAACTGAACTTATTAGAGCTGAACTGAACTGAACTGAAAATAATCTGATGAGAACAGGGCCTTATTTGCTCTTAACGATTTGAGCTTGTACACCATCCAAGCACTAGCGGTGGTGCTATAATTATTAATTAACTGTTAACCTCATAGATAAAACATGTAAAACACCACAAATTGAAGACAGCTAGATAGTAACTTTAAACTGTACTATATATAGGAAATAAAGTGTGTTTATCGTTCATTCCTTAATTAATTCACCTAATATAACAACACCGTAGAATTATACACAATAATCACCCATCAAATCATATAATGCTGATTGATGTACAATCATGTCCATCTAATTAGTACAAATATATATGGCCTCACTGTATTAGGTGGGATATTAGGATAATCACTTTAGAAAAAGAACTATCAACTACCTTTCTATATATTGTCAAATCTGTCATGCCCTATCTTTTTGCTAATCACATTTTTTCCTTAAGAAAAACCATGAGTAGAGGTGAAAGTTATGGTGGTGGGCAAAGCTCCTTGGGCTACTTGTTTGGCTCGAAAGAAGGGCAACCGGCGAATAACCCTCCTCCATCACCATCTAAGGCTATAAACCCGCCTTATGGTACCGACATAGAAGAAGAAAATTCCTCTCCACAAAAGGTAGACAACACCAACAATAACTATCATAGAGCACAAGGCCCTAATTCAGGAAATTTCATCACTGTGAGTACTAATTAAATTGATAATTTTGAAAATTTTCCAATTACTTTGTAGTTTGGTATATGTACTAATAAAATCAAGATTTTATTTTGTTTTCATCTTTAGGATCGTCCATCAACCAAAGTGAAATCTGTTCCGGGAGGAAATTCGTCACTCGGGTACTTGTTTGGAGATAAGTAGTGATTCCCTTGTGCTCCAAACTTGGTGTTACCCTAACTCCCTAAGCTATGTGAAATAGATCTATATATAATTGAATGTTTTTTTTTTTTGGTGTGTGAATTTGTGATGTGCCTTAAATAAGGGGTTTTTTTTAGCTTGTATGTTGTTCACTTAGCTTGTTGTGTGCAAAGAGTTTGATTGATGTACTTAATTAAATATATTCTATTCCGGTTGCATCGTATGTACGTGTGAATTCTTCTAATTCTAGGGTTTTACTATTTGTAAAATGTAAATTTTCCAAAATTTATTAATGAATTTCTCATCTGTGTCAAAATTAAAGCTATTAACAATGATATAATGGACTATGTATTTCATATAGCCTGGTTGTGAGATCGATCACATGACTTGTGTTTGTTTGAACTGGTTGTTATATATACTTGATGAAAATCTATGTTGATATTTCATATTAGATCTAGGGATTTTTTTATCTTGTTAACAGGATCTCATTTTCTGATATCGCGTTCTTACTCGATCTAATCATGATGAGATGTAAGGCCCTTTTTTTTTCTTCATATAGAGCACCTAAAGCATAGTTTGATTGTAAAGTTATAATTTTTTAATCTCTCAAGAAAAATTGATGCACTAGGAAGCTTTCAAAGTAATTTCTTTTATATACAATACTTGATCTTTTACCCATAATATTTTATATAAATGAAGAATAAGATGGATATAATTTAAATTAGTAAATCTTCTACTTGATGAATCTAAAAGTATGTATTATCTTGATTATTTGTTGGCATCATATACTATCCTACGCTCGCTCCACTGATGCAAATCAAACAAGGTAACTATGTTCTTGATCTATCATTTGGACTACACCCCTTGACCTTGCTTTCCCTTTCTAATTACTTATGCAATTTGATCATTATTTTCTTTTTTTTTTCTTCAATATATACATTTAGCTATTGATGATCCACGGAAACTATTATTGTAGGATCTTTCATTATACAATCTATACGTGCATGCATAAGGGAAGTTACTCGATCGAGTAAGTATTTAATTGTAGGATCATAATCACAATTTTAGGATCTTTTCATCTCTTTTCCGTGCTAGATAAAGTTTATGTCTGCACAATACTTACTATTTGAGTGTAATATATATGTTGGAAAATAGCTATATGGGTGAAGATGAGCATTAGGTCTTGTTTCCTTTCATAATTCAACCAAAGACAAACTAGGATACAAAGTGTAAATGATTAAGTTGTTTTTAGTAATGACTCAAACAAGCATGAAATAAATTTCCAAATAAAAAAAAAAAAAGAACATTTAAAGAGAAAAAACTTTTGATTAGGATCATTGTAGAAATTTCACCCTAGAATAACTTGGAATAAAAGTTCAAATCTTTGAAGAATATATATAAGAACAAAACTAGAAATTAAAGCTATATATCTTAGTCATTGATTAAAAGGAAAGGGCTAAAAGCATGAAGAACAAGGAGCAGTTTCACACTTTCTCTTTTTAATTCTTAGCACTATTTAATTGAACAATGTTTGCACTTTGTTAAATATGCATTTAGAACAATTTGTAGTTGTACGTACCAAACAAATTAACAAAATGCATCATCTTACCATGATATTTATATATACTTGTATATGTTTTCGTGCTTCAACAAAAATTTATAGTAGGAGGTTGATTGTCTCTTTATAGATTATAAGCCTTGCTTTGATGAATTGGTGATGTTACGTTCTATACGTCGTATGCTATAGACAGATAGCCTCGATCCATATATGCTTTGACAAGCTAAGCTTGGCGCGCTGGCTTTGTTATGTTCTGCCTGTATGTTAGGCTGTAAAATCTTGTACACGTACTTGGTTATGCTATGACAAGCTAAGCTTGGCATCTTAAGACTAAAGGCCATGATAATGCATATGAATAACTATAATAATGTTAAGAAGACAGTATGCATTTAACTTTGATAGATTGTTCAATTCTGTACGAAAATGCTTAGCTTGTGAGTGTGTAGTGTGAACTTGTGATAGTATAATATTTTTCCTAATGAATGTGATTACATATTAGATTGTCAGTAGTAGTCATCAAAGAAAAATAAGGTGTGTTATGCTACTTTTGAAAATAAAAGTGTGTATGTAATCTCTGCGAAACTAGTCTAAACTTATTTTGTTGTGAAATATAAGTCGAAAGAAGTTGTTGAGCGCAACACCTAAGTACCTTACCTAAACAAATTTTTTTTCAATATCGTAAGTGGTGTTTTTCACTATTGTTGTTTATAGTTTGTCCTAGTTCTCATGCGTAGAAGGGTCAGAAAACCTTGTTTGTCATCAACGTTGTGCCGAGGTTAATGCATGTCCCAGCTTTTGGGGGCACTTGGAAATGCCAAGTTAGGTGATGTTCCTACGCTGTTTAATTTGCATGTCTCTTAGCTTGCTTTTTCCTACCCTTATTAGTGGAGTTTTAATTGCAATCTAAAGACCCAGTTTTTAGGGAACTACTTTCGTCCAATCAAATTTAATTAGTATATTTCTATATTATAATTATAAATTTATAATTGAAGCACATTTGTAGGGTAAAGAGGTTACGTCAAAGCCGTTAAGCTCAATAATGCATTTTTTTATTCATTATCATTTTGATATAGAGTATAAAACTAATCATAATGCTTAAATCCAACTTCAACTTTTAATCAAATCAGTCATTTGACATGTATCAACTATCAAGAGCCGACATAAAAATAATAATATAGGTTACCTTATGTTATATATATACCCACATTTCAATTTAATATTGAAGGATTATTTGGTTGGGTTGGTGTTTTGAGTTTTTGACACGTATATGTACGATATAATATATATTAGAAATACCGTTAAAAAAATAAATATATATTAGAAATAATAACAATTTCGTTCTATAAGATAATATAAGTATATAGAATTCTATTAAAGTTTTTTTATTAAGAAAATATTTTAAGGAAATAACAATTTCATATATTGTTTCGTTAGTGCAATTATATACTTGTTGTTTTAAATTTTTTAATTTCTTTTGAATTAAATTAAGCTGAAGATTGTAAATTTTAAATTAAAGAACAGATATCAGGTTGTGCTAGGACTAGACCCGGACCGAACTGATAAAAAAAGTTCAAATCTCATACTTGATCGGTTTTAGGATTTCTCTTTTTATATTTTTGATTTTTTTTTATAATTATGTATAAATAAATTTTTAAAAAATAAAAATAATTAATAGAAAGTTAATGGTTATTATTCTTCATAAAATGGCACCAAAGCTTTGAAAAACCCTAATTTTTTTCTCAATCTTGTTTTTTCCTTTTTCTATGATCTCTCATCTTTTTGCTTATCATTAGGCTTGTGCCTACGTTATGGTAATACACAAATACATTGTTGCCTATGCTCCCTTGAGAAGATAATCAATTAATTGAGGTTAGGACTCTTAAGAAGCTGGGGAATAAGGAGTATTTTTTACACATAAAAAATGAGAAAAGGGATTACGAGAGAAATGAGTTGTATTTCACTGTCACTAATATCTATTAGAGGTGAATAATTTAACCAATAGGTAATGTAAACCAAGTTTTTGGCGTAGGAACTAATAATTGGGCATTCATTATATTTGAAGTTTTGAACTAATGACCTCAGCTCGATTCTAGAGAAATATAGTTCTGACATTTTACTCTCCCTTGCACACATTGATAAAATTATTTTGAACTAATGACCTAACCTCCATTCAATAGGTGTTTATAAGTTATATACTACCTCCGTTTCATATAATTTGTAGCGATTTAACATAAAGTAGAGAAGAAAAAATCTAATAATTGTAAATAATATGTAATGGAGGTAGGTAGTACATTGAGCACATGTTGTTGAATATACAAAGAGTACCATGTAAATTTTGTACAGTAAATTACAAATAAAAAAAAAATTAAACAAACAAAAAAACTAAACCATTTACAAATAAATTAATACCTCTAAAGGCTGTAAGTATGAGTAAAATTTATAAAATTCAGTATTTTGATAATATTAATATATAATAGGAAAAATTGATAGAAATAATCCCAACTTTGCTCGATTCGCCCAAAATAATCCCAACTTTGAATTATTTTTTAATAATCCGAACTTTAATGTGAATTTTCTTCTAATGGTCCCAATCGGTTTTTTGACTTGTAATAGTAAGTTAATTGACACGTATTAGAATGTAATTGGCCAAAAAACAAAATTAAATTACAAAAAAATAAAAAAATAATTAACTAAAAAAAACCACCACCGCACAACCACCGTCCCTGCCCCCACCCATGGTCCCCCTCCCAACTCTCCCGCTTTGGTACCTACTTACCCACAATTCTCCTCGCCGGCGCTTTCCCTACCTTTACCCCTAAACCACCATAGCATAAACCCCTGCTCAAAACTCAAATAGCCATTGATGATTTTGGTGAAGTTCCAGAAGATAAGTTTCAAGGGTGGTTCTGATTTAGAGGAGGAAGATTGTTATTGGGCTTCTGAATATTGATGTTTAATGGGCTTCTTAATGTTGATGGTAATGGTGATGATTTTGAGTATGATTTCGAGTTCGTTGATGATGATTTAGTGGATTTCGTGGGAGGAAAAGGGGATTTCGTGGTGGGGTTGTGGTGGCTAAGTGGCGACACGGACGGTAGGGGAGGGAAGCGCCGGCGAGGGTAATCGGTGGGTCTTGGCTCGACGGGGGTGGGGGCAGGGAGGTTTGCTGGTGGTGGTGGGTTTTTTTTCATTATTTATAAATACTACCTCCGTTACATATTATTTGCAACGATTAGACATTTTCCCTCTCTACTTTATGTCAAATCGTTGCAAATAATGTGTAACGGAGGTAGTAATTTGTTATATTTACTTTTTTTTTTGGAAAATTTAGAAATATTAATCCCAACTTTGCTCCGTTTTGTTTTAATAATCCCAACTTTGGATTATTCTACAATAATCCCAACTTTGGGGGGTGTTTTGTTTCTTCAATCCCAAACCTGTCAACAAAAGTCAATGACCTATTATATCAGGTCGCTTGACACGTGTCAAGTCCTGATTAGTCCAAAAAATAAAATAAAAAACAAAAAATCAGAACAGCAGCCCCCACGCCCACCAGCCTCCTCCTTTTCCACCACCGGCCCACCTTAACCCCACCATTACCCAGCCCGCCGCTGCATTTCTTTCCGGCGAGCGACCGCTGATTTCCCCTGGCTACCTCGAAACACTCTCCATGCAACACCAAGCAAACCCATCCCCCACTCCCTGAAACTCCAAACCGCTCCTCCACCACCGCAAAACCCTAGCGGCTAGTGTTTTCGAAGGTAGGGGAGGGGTGTTTGGGGTTTTCGAAAGTGGGTGGTTTTAAGGCCTATCGAGTGTTTTAAGGGAGATTTGATGGTGAGGAAGGTGTTTTCAAGGCGTTTCGAGGGTCGGAAAATTAGGGAAGGAAGGTGGTGAGTTGGTGGGTCGCGCGGAGGGAGAGGGGAAACGGGCGTTGTGGGAGAGGAAATAGCGGTGCTTCAGGGATGGGGGAATAGCGGCGATGCAGGGGTGGGAGCAGTTGGCCGGCGTCAAGGTTCTGGTGGCTGGTGGCTGGGCGGTGCTGCGTGGGGTTTGGCTGGGTGGGTTTTTTTTGTTTTTAAATTTTTTTTTGTTTTTTTTTAATTTTTTTTACCAATAAAACTGCGCCACATGTCATTTAAGAAAAAAGAAAAAATAAATAACCCATTCAACCGGTAACCGGTCATTGGGATTGAAGAAACAAAACACCCCCCAAAGTTGGGATTATTGTAGAATAATCCAAAATTGGGATTATTAAAACAAAACGGAGCAAAGTTGGGATTAATATTTCTAAATTTTCCTTTTTTTTTTAGGGAAATTGTTATATTTATTAGTTAAGTGTAGTTTAGTAACTAATAATTTATTTTAAGTGTTAATTAGTATTTTTGACTAATCATGTGGTGACATGTGTATTTATTGTTAAAAAAATTACCCATTCAACCGGTTATAGGTCACCTGGGACCATTAGAAGAACATTCACATTAAAGTTTGGATTATTTAAAAATAATCCAAAGTTGGGATTATTTTGGACGAATCAAGCAAAGTTGGGATTATTCTTGTGAATTTATCCCATATAATAAATAAATGGTGTAAAAGTCAAAGCATAACATATACTCTCGCTCATATAATACATTTTAGAGGAAGTACGTGTACATGTTTTATGTGTTGTAGGCCTTGTAGCCCTTTTAGCTTTGTAGCCCTTTTAGCCTTGTAGGTTCACAAATGCAGGGCTTTTCATATTGGAAAAATACACTTTAATAATCCCAACTATGGGCGATTTACCTACAATAATCCCAACTATCGATTATTCTACAATAATCCTAACTATTAGGTTAGTTTTCCTCCATCAGTCCCAAAAACCGGTTACCTGCTGAGAGGGTAAACTTTTTTTTTTAAAATTCCACATGTCATCACATGATTGGCTTATTTAAAAAAAATTAAAAAAAAAACAAAAAAAAAAAACAAAAATCGAATCAGCCAACCCAGCCAACCACCGTCGTTCCCAGCCACCCACGGCCAATCGAAACTGGCCGACCACCTCCCTAACTTCCCGAAAACGGCCGGTCGGCCCTCCCGACCCTCGAAACACACACCCCCGATCAACCCCAACCCCCTAAAACACTAGGGCCATTTTCAAGGGTTAGGGGAGACGGCTAGCCATTTTGCGAGCGGCTGGGAGTTGGCCCTAGTGTTTTGCGGTGGCATAAGGGTATTTTGGTGCGATTTGGGGCCGCTGCTGGTGGTTTCACGGGCAAGGGTTAGGTGTTTTGGCCGGTTTTGGGGGTGCGGCTGGTCTTAGGAGTCGTTTCCGGCGTGGGTGGCTGGAGAAGGTGGTGTTTTAGGGTTGCGGCATGAGGTGGAGGTGGTGGTTAAGGGCTGGAATGGTGGCTGCCGGTTTTTTTTTTTTGGTTTTTTGGTTTTTTTTTTTTGTTTTTTTGTTTTTTATTTAATTTTTTTAGAACCACTCACACGCTGACGCGTGTCAAACAACCTTCAATAATAGGTTGTTGACTTTTGTTGACCGGTTTGGGACTGGTGGAGGAAAACTGGCCTAATAGTTGGGATTATTGTAGAATAATCGGTAGTTGGGATTATTGTAGGTAAATCGCCCATAGTTGGGATTATTAAGTGTATTTTTCCTTTCATATTTCATACAAAAAGTAATTTACGTAGTATGAGCGCAAATTTTTAGCTAGTCTCGAATCCAGCCAATATTGGTTGGTCCCTCATTTTGAAACTGAACATTTAATATAATAAAAATGAATATTTTTTACTATATGATATTTATTCTTTAAAAATTAAATATTCAAATTTCACACTATCAGATGTTCATTCTTATAATACATAGTATTAATGTTCACAGTTTGGCAAAATGTTCATTCTTATAATATCATATGTTCAATCCTATAATATTTTATGTTTAGATATTCATTCTTAATGTTCACAATTTGGCTAAATGTTCATTCTTGTAATATCATATGTTCAATCCTATAATATCATATGTTTATTCTTATAATATTGATGTCGTTCACAATATTCATACTATCAATGTAATTAATCAACCAAAATTGAAAATATACTGTAGAAAAAATCAACCAAAATTGCAACGAAATTTGGCAAAATTCTTCCATAATAATAAAATAAAGGAAAAATTGCCCAGAATAATCCCATCTTTGGACCGTTCGCTAAAAATAATCCCACCTTTGGATTATTTTTAAATAATCCGACCTTTATACTCAATCTGATCCTGATGGTCCTAAGTGACCAATAACCTGTTAAACATGTTTTTTTTTTGGTTTAAAGTACATATGTCACTGTATAATTTGTCTAAAATTATAAATTAAAAAGAAAATTGAATTAAACAAAAAGGAAAAAAAAAAATCAACAGCCACAGCCACCCATATTCCCCCAACCCCGACCACTACTCTCCGTCAAATTGCAGTCACCCACCATGAGATCGGAGATCAGGTTTCACGACGTACCAACGTCGACTTCTTCGTCGAACTGTCGGTGGTCTGGGCAGCGAAATCGAGGCGGGGGAAGCTAAGGGAAGCCGAAATTAGGGAGGGGGCCGGAATCGGTATGGGGGAAGTGGAGGGAGGCCATACTTGGGACGAGAGAACGGCAGAGAAGCCGGAATCGGTACGGGGGAATGCAGAGGTGCCAGAATCGGGACTAGCTTTTCGAAATCGATGGTGAAGGATCGATGATTATTGTTCGCTGGTGCATCCCGAAGTGCTGCTTGGGTTTTCTGGGGAAGCTCTAAGGTGTTGGTGGTATAGGGGAGGGGGGTCAAGCGCCGCTGGCGCTAGGTTGAGGAGTTGGATGGCCGGAGCCGCGAGGACGGGAGTTGTCGGGGGTTGGCTTTGGCTGGTGGGGTGGTTTAGTTAATTAATTAAATATTTTTTATTTTTTCTTAATTTTTTTTTTTTTACCAATCACAGGTCGACACGTGCCATGTAACTTGATATAACAAGTTACATGACCGGTTGGGACCATTTGGAGCGAATTGATATCAAAGGTCGGATTATTTAAAAATAATTCATAGGTGGGATTATTTTTAGTGGACGGCCTAAAGATGGGATTATTCTGGGCAATTTTTTCTAAAATAAAAGTGCTACAAAAGTCTAGCTTGTAATTAAACAATTGTGCTACTAGTACAAAGAAAAGTGTAAAATTACCATTTTTTTCCTAGATCATTCTCATATTCTTTAGATGCTGCTCTACTTTTATCTCGAATATTCATGTTTATGTATGTCATTTTGATCTCTAAACTTTTGTATTTTGATAGATTATAGTAGTTTTGAGAGGAAATAGGGAGAGAAAACGATGATTAGAGAGAGAAAGTGATGGGCAGAGAGAGAAAATGGTATGACGGCTTTTTAAAATGAAAAATGGCCTCTCTCTCTCTCTCTCTCTCTCTTTTAATTTCTTTTAAAAGAAGTTTGTATCCAATTTACAACATGTAACTTGCTAATGTCAAACGCGCGTCTCATTATTGTTGAAGCATTAAACGGTGTCATTTTTTTTTTTTTTGAAAAAATGGAAACTAATAATCCCACCTTTTCCATTTCTGCTCAAAACAATCCCACTTTGCACCCCATCTGCTCAAAACAGTCCCTTGACTGGTTTGTCAAATCAGTAACTGGTTGAAATGGGTAATTTGCCACATGTCTCATTTTAATTAGTCCTTTATTAATTATTTAAAAAACAAAATTAAAAATAATTTTAAACAAAAAAAAAATGTCCTTCCAGTTCTACACCTAGACAACCTGCCGGAGTAATTCTCACAACCCCGCCTTCCCAGTCGACAACAACTCTATTGGTGGGAAGTGGACTTCGGTTCGGTGTGTAAGTGTTTCGAAAATGGGGTGGGGTTCACTTCAGTGAATTGGGTTTCGAACTAGGGTGGGGTTCTTGGTTCGATGCACTAATTTTCGGGGTCTGGTGGGGGTGGACTTTTTGGTTCGGCAGCGGCGTGGGAATCTGGTGGGAAGGGATGAGGGTGGAGGTGGGTAATGTGCGTGCCTTTGTGAGTGAGAATTTTCAGCATGGTTTTATTTAATGGTGCTGATGGGTCTCCGCCAGTTCAGGGTGGGGGCGTCAGATCGTCCGATGGGTGGGGTTTTTGGAAAGAAGCCATCATGGAGGTTCAATTCAGTTCGTTAGGAGCAACATGGGTAAGAATTTTGGGTTGCAATGTGGTGGTGGTCATGGAGGGTAGGTGGTGGTCATGGTGGATTATCCAAAGAAGAAGATGGTGAGGTGGGAAGAGAGAGAATAAAGAAAAAATTATTAAAAAAATAAAAATTAACCTGTATAACAGGTTTTCGGTAAAAAGGTTTGTTTTGAGAAGATGGAGGTTAAAGGTAGGATTGTTTTGAGATTATTCAAAGGTGGGATTGTTTTGAGCAGAAATGTCAAAGGTGGGATTATTAGTTTTAATTTTTCCTTATTTTTTTGGACGGGGAGAATAATACCATTAAATAAAAGCCATACGACATCTATAATAATAAAGATCTGTAAACCACATATTTAGAGAAAATATCATAACTTTTAAAATCAAAATCATAACTAATTTGCATATTTGGCATAGCTCATACTCCACCGTTTCAAGTTTGACGCGAGCAATGATTTTCGATGTCTTTGCATCTTTCCAAGTTGAGACCTCCGCAATCTGCGCTGATGTTTTAATCGACCGGTTGATGACAAATTCCAAACCCATAAGAATCCAAATCACCTTCCCAATTATTGTAAGAACCCTAAAAATAAAATTCTCGTCCATATATGAGAATCAAAATCTCAGAAAAATTGGAAAAACCCAGAAAATTGGGACAAACTCTCACAGATGGAGAGAACAAAACATAACAAATAAACCAAAACGTAAAACAAAACTAAAAAACTAAATTGAATTAAAGAAAAAGGGTCGGAAATAGTCTAATTTCTTCTATTTCCGACCTACACGGCCAAGAAAATTAAAACCCTAGAAGAGAGAGGAGAGAGGAGAGAGGAGAGAGAAGAGAGAAAAAGGGGCGGCATTAAACGGTGTCATTTAGAGCAAGGGACTATATTTATATGGTTGGTCTCCATACCAGTTATTAGTAATTGTTGTGCGAGTACCAGATAAAACAAAGAGGGCTTTATCTCCAACTTCATTATGGGCTCAAAGGGTGGGCCTACCATTTACAAAATAATTCGTTAGTATTCGATGAAAGTGGACTACTCTAAATTATGATGGCCCAAATTAATCAACGAGCTACCTTGCCATTGATTTTGCATTATTGGCCTTATTGCATGCTATTGGGCTTATGGCACAATACTACACTCATATGTAGACATTTTTTTTAAAATTATTTTATAAAGATCTCATTAAAATAATGTTTTTTTTTTTGACAAAATATAATTTTTTTTTTTTTGGTGTTCTACCCGGTTCACCCTTTGGGCTAATCTGGATTCGGGATCCGTTACTGGTGGTTAGGTTCCAGTCCCCTCCCGATTGTTGTTGCGGGGGATCGAACACGAGTCCTCCCTACCAAGTGTAGTCCCGATCACCGCTACACCAACAACCAATTGGTATTAGTTTATTGATAAATCACTGTGAAGTAACATAGTCGCAAATACTCAAGTAAAATCTTATTAATATATAAACGTACATTACACATTTTTTTTTTAATGCAAACGTACATTACACATTATTAAAAGCAGTTCACATTCAATAGTGCAACTTTCCAAATTTATCAATTGTTTGTTTATTAAGTATGATGTTTCATACTTGAACGTATAACACTACTTTCAAATATCAACTATTTAAAATACTTTGGATCATCTTAATTCATATACATTATTGATATTCTATGATTGTCTAATGAGTTTGTGCATTACAAGTTCTAAACATAGTATCATCAATATACTTTTTTTTTTTTCCTTCAAATAAAACTTCCATATTTTAAATACTTATTGATTAACAAGTAGTGTGCCTCAATTCGTGTACTCGTCTATTAGATTGTGACAATTATGAAAGTAATTGTAATTGGTTATACTTTAAATTACTACAAGCATTTAATTTTTTTAGTGTATTTATACAATCATTGATTTAGATAAAAATTTGTCTAAAAGTTTTATAAAAGTGTAATTGTAGGGCCTTTAATTATACGGAGTATTATTTTGTGTTAGTTTTATTTGTTTGGTTCAATTATATGGACAATATTTAAGAAGGGACACATTCAATGACTAATAAGATAGTGTATAGAAACAATAAATAAGTGAAATTTTAGTTTGTCAAGCAAGTTTGTACGGAGTATTATTTTCACAAGCCGAATTTTCATGCGCCCATCCCCACATCCCTAGATCTGCCATCGTCACAAATAGTCAAAATAGACTATTTATATTAATAGCAACATAATATTCCTAAATACCCTAAACTTCAATTCCTAATAAGATAATACTTAAATTATATCAATATGTAACATAATTCTATTTAAAATATCACTAAGATAAATGTTAGGTAAATATAAGTATAATGAGGGTTCATAATTATCATAAACCTATCAAGGAGAGACATACAGGTTGATACATGATGTGAATACGATGAGAAATTTTATACTAAAAAAAATCGGAGCTAGTAGAAGGGATTACCCAATATTTTTTTTTTGTTTTTGTAATTTGGCACAATATGCTCAGAAATAGATAAATCTACTACATAGAGACACTAGATTCAGAGATATAATTGCTTGTTTATTCTGCGAAGGGATTGGATAGTCCATTCATGCGCATGACAACCTACCGAAAGTGATGAAAGAAATTGTATTAAATGAATGCAATGTACGATAGGAAATTTAAATAGGGAACAACACTTAGAAAAATTATGTGTAGTACACTAGTACTTGTGAATATTGCAATACAAACAAAAGAGTTAAAAAAAAAAAGGTAGTGTAAAGTGTAATGTGTAGTAGTGTTGCCCTCCACTTAACATAAACCCGTGAAAACTTAGGTGGCCGCTAATAATAAATAATGATACTAGTAGTTTAGGATGATCTCACGTAGCGACGAACTTGTGGCTCACGGGTTCTATACTTTGTGCAAAATGCTGTCTGACAAAACTTTCCTCATACTTTGGGTCCCATTTACCCACCATGTTCATCCCATCAAGCCCATCCATAACCTAGAGCCGTTATAGGTATCCAATGAGTCGTGTAGATGTGATTTGATTTTAATTAATCTATATTATATAGTATATAGGTTAGCTTGGTTGTGTTGGTTCCATATCTATTTAAATGAGATTTAACAAATTAGTGATTATTTATGTTTGTGTTGATAAATTATTGTATTGATTTTCTATTTATGTTAATTTTATGGTCCTAACGAGTTTTAGGTGGTGTTCAATTATGGATCAAATAAATTAGATTGATTGTGCTAACAATGGTCTTGAGAAGATTATTGTTAATATGGTAGTACTAAAATACATTTACAGCAAATTGTAATATTAAAACAAAACTTCATCATCAATTATTACTACTTATAAGATTATCTTAAGTAGGTATAGTTGATCAAATCTAATTTGATTATTTAACTTAGAGAGTTAGAGGTGAGGTTGTACTGCCGTACAATATAGATTGGCATAATTATGTCATCTTTACCGTCATTTCTTATCATCTACCAAATATAGTATAGAAACCCGGCCCAAACATGTTACTCTAGGAAAAAAGTTATTGGTACACCTTACACATTCTTGTTCTTAAAAAATTGGCTAGAAAGATTGCTATATTTGCTCAATGCTACTCCGTATTAATATAGGTTAGTGCAACAACCATTTGATTGGACCTTCACTGGAAAGTTTTGAGGGGAATTATAATTTATTGACAATAATTTTGGAGCTATTCTTGTAAATGGCAGTAATAATTTTTATTTTTATTTATTTTTTGTTTTTTTTTAAAAAAAGCTGTTGTGTAACTAAGATTATTCGGTACCACTAAACTAACCAAACCAATTAATTAGTTAGTGGTAGTTTTTGTTGTGGAAGCAACAAGTAGTAGTGGGTGTTGAGTGTGCTCTTCCGTTTTCATAGTGGACTCTGTTTATTTGATGATTTATCTTATCTTTACCATGTTGCATTGGTAAATCCTTATGCACGTTATGCTACACTAATTTGGTGCTTATGTATGGTTGCTTACTTTATACGGAGTCGTATTTATACTAATACTATTTCAAAATACAATGACATGGTTTTTTTTGACACGTTTATGAGATCAGATTAGGTTAATTGAAATGTATTTGAAATAAACGAGAGTTTGAAACCTTAAAATCGTAATCCAATGAGAATTTCGTTTATGACATTTTGTGTTATCAATTAAAGTTAAACGGACAAGATATAGTTGTGTGCACAACTATGAAACCAGTAAACAATCGTCATCAAGAGTTAATGTTGTGTGCACACAACTTTAGCAGGCAAGAATATTCGCGTCACAAATTTGCATAATTTGTTGCTACCCATTTTTGATACCTAGGTTACTAAATGGAGTTTACTCAGTAAATCAAGCTCGGCTCGACTCGACTCGAGTAGCTTGTGAGCACGGTAGACTATACTCCGTATCACAAGTCGCGACAACGACCAACACATAATCCATTATCCATACAACCATACTCCATACTCCATACTCCACAGCACATTCTATAGGATAAAATTAAAACAAACTACTAGCTGGCTAGCTGCTACAATCCAAGAATAATATAAGGTCAGTCCATAACTATTATGAGAACAGTAATAACTTCCGTGAACTTTGTTAATTAATTAACCTTATATTATTACATTTTGGGACCCAAAAAAAAAACTTTTCCTTCCACTTTCTCTCTAATATATAAATTCACACATTCATAAATTCATCATTCATACAATCCAAAACTAAACCACATTATTCCCAAAAAATGCATCTAAGAGGAATTTCTTTAACAACTTATAAGGTAACAAGAAACATAGTTAAACAACCTCTCTTTACATGTTCTTTTGTATAAAACTTTGTTTACATTTTAATTAAATATTTTCTTTTCTATCTAAATTTAATTTTTGTTTCAGGTACAAAAAATGGGTGTAGTATTATTTTGTCTAGTTTTTTTAGTTGGAATAATCATGGATTCGAAAGGCGTCGAAGGAAGAAAAACAAGGGCAGTTTTGAAAAATTTTGAGTATGTTGCAATGAACTGCAGAAGTCATAGTGCTTCTATTACTGATTTTGGTGGTGTAGGTGATGGAAACACTTCTAATACTAAAGCTTTTAAGACAGCCGTTGATCATCTTAGCCAGTTTGAATCCGACGGTGGAGGTTTGCTGTTTGTTCCTGCTGGAAAATGGTTGACTGGAAGCTTCAATCTTGCTAGTCATTTTACTCTGTTTCTTCACAAGGATGCTGTTCTTTTAGCTTCTCAGGTTTGTTTTTTTTTACTTTTTTTAATCTCCTAATTAATACAGTTTTTTTAATACTTGTATTATAATTTTAATGAAATATAATTGGGTGTTTTGTTAGTTAAATATAGTTACATCTTATTGCATTGGTTATTAGACTTTATGTCTTAAATTACATTGGGTGACTAAAACACGACTTGTACCTGAACTTGACCCGATCCAAACCAAACTGATTATTTCAGTAGTCAGATCCTAGCCAAATGGCTTTACCCTTAAATATGGCTTGAACCAAATTTCATTCAAATGACTCGTTTAACACCTCTAAACAACGTGTGGTATGCTAGACAAACCCGTAAATATAAAAAATTAAGATGGTGTTGGTTCATTTTATCATATGCTAAAACACAAATTACTCTTATAACAGGACATGAACGAGTGGCCATTGATCGCGCCCTTGCCATCATATGGCCATGGAAGGGATGGTGGTGGAAGATATGCCAGTCTAATTACCGGTAGCAACCTCACAGATGTGATAATCACAGGTACACTACTCAGAAATTATAATTAGCATGCACTTTAATGGACATTAAGCAATATATTAAGAGAAAATTGTGAAAAAGAACCTTTTAAGTGGTCGATTTTTGAAAAAGGACCTTTTAAGTGAAAACTTGTGACAAAGGACCTTTTAAGTTGCATTTGGTTTGTATAGGGTACTTGGGTGACCTTCCGTGGTGGTCAATGCTGGAGCTCCGGCATTGACTATCACGTGTTAGTCACGTGACTTTTTTTTTTAAAACAAAAAGATTCCCAAATTTCCCTCATTTCCCGACCTAACTCTTTCATTGGTTAGGTGGGAAAGGAGGGAAATTTGGGGTTTTTTTAAAAAAAAAAAAAAAAAGTCATGTGACTAACACGTGATAGTCATCGTCGGAGTTCCGGCATTGACCACCATGTAAGGTCGCAAGCTCACCCAATTACCCCATATAAACAAAATGCAACTTAACTTTTTCACAAGTTTTAACTTAAAAGATACTTTTTCAAAAAGTCAACCACTTAAAAGGACTTTTTTTACAATTTTCTCATATATTAATATGGAGTTACTATGTTATATTAATATGGAGTTACTATGTTATATTAACAGGGGAAAATGGCACAATTGATGGTCAAGGTGAAATGTGGTGGCAGAAATTCCATCATAAGCAGCTTAAGAACACAAGGCCTTACTTGATAGAGCTTCTGTACTCTGACGGTATTCAAATATCGAACATCACTCTCATTAATTCACCTTCATGGAACATTCATCCCGTTTATAGCAGGTAAACTTACTTTGATCATCTTTTTAAACATCATTTACAACAATATTTTTATACAAATCTAATGATAATTTTTCATTATGACAGCAATATAATAATTCAAGGCATAACAATCAGTGCTCCAGTTAACTCTCCTAACACTGATGGGATTAACCCAGGTATATTTTGGTTCTTTGATAAAATTTTCTAGTTTTGTACACTAATCGAGATTGGTAAACGATAACTTATTGAAAAATGTTATGTGATACTCTCTGCAATATAATTCCAATCCCTAGTGAAGAAGGTAGTTGTGGACTTGTGGTAGTATATCATATGGTTATGGTGATACATTGGATCGTCGTAGTGGTACCTTAAATGGTTGCGATTGTCAATTTGTGAAAAATGTTAATCTAATTACATGTGTTATGCCCTGCCTTTTTCTGCAGACTCCTGCACAAACACTAGAATTGAAGACTGCTACATTGTCTCTGGGGATGATTGTGTTGCTGTCAAAAGTGGGTGGGATGAGTATGGAATTTCCTACGGAATGCCCACGAAGCAGCTCATTATCCGTCGTTTGACATGCATTTCTCCTACAAGTGCTGTGATTGCTTTAGGTAGCGAAATGTCAGGAGGAATCCAGGATGTCAGGGCAGAGGACATAGTGGCCATAAACTCGGAGTCAGGAGTGAGAATCAAGACAGGAGCAGGACGAGGAGGTTTTGTGAAGGATATATATGTGAAAGGTTTTACAATGCATACAATGAAATGGGTGTTTTGGATGACAGGGAATTACGGGTCACACCCTGATGACAAGTATGATCCGAATGCTCTTCCTACTATAAAGAACATCAACTACAGAGATATGGTAGCTGATGATGTGAAAATGGCAGCTAGATTAGAAGGGATTTCGGGTGATCCTTTTACTGAGATTTGTATATCGAATGTGACCATAACGATGGCTGCTAAACCAAAGAAAGTTCATTGGGCTTGTACTGATGTTGGTGGGATCTCAAGCGATGTCACACCTAAACCTTGTGATGCGTTGGCTGATCAAGGAGCTGATCATAAAACAGAATGTGAGTATCCTAAAGATCCTTTGCCAATCGACGATGTCAAACTCCAAACATGTTCTTACAACAGAAAGAGGTATCTTTGATGGATGAGAAGCCAGTCTAGAAGGAAAGAAGATATGAATGAAAGATTACATTACTCTATTCTTCTGTCTGAAATGTAATGTTGTTTTTTACCATAGAGAATGAAGGATTTTACAATGTGATATCATATACAGTTTCGATTAGATCTTTGGAGTATGTTTCAATCGCCCTACCAAAGGAAAAGGGAGCTAGCTTAAGAGAAGCATATCAGTGTATTTATGGAAATGAGATTGAGATTTTAGAAGCTGGTTAGAAACTCTAAAACCTACTATGAATGTGTCAAAAGAAAAAATAAAATAAGCTTAAGAAACCTTATCTATTAGTCTATTACCCGTATCTTATGGTACCGAGATATACTAGATTCCTTGCTTGCCTAGAGAATAATTTTACTCGCTCTATCAGAAATTGACGGTCACAAAAGAGTTGTCACATTTGCTAAAATATTTTAGATTATGTATGAATTATCTAATATGCCGTTACTTAAAGTGATGGGGTAGTGATGGAAATAATACTAAACTATTATAAAGGTATATTACAATGTCATATTATTGTATATGAGAAGTGAGACAGTGTGAACTAATTCCGGACAAAAAGGATTGATGACTATATATTCAAGTTACTAAGGATGAGAAATTGCAATAATAGAAGGTAGTTCTGATTGAATACAGGCTGAATGCAGAGAATGTATTCAACTTCAGTAAATATACAGAGTCAAGAAGTTCTGAGCAAGTTATACAAAATAAACTAAAATAAGTATTTAAGGGGTCATATAATTGTCCATAATCTAAAATTCTAGCTATAGAGGAACTCAAATTTCCTTATTTTCCTATTTCATCAACTCTTTTACAAGGAACCAAAGCTAAATACATAATCCAAATTGGCTAACATTTCGGAATGAAAGAACTGGTGCTGACTCTTGACAAATAGCTTCATTTACCTAAAAAGGCGGTCTCCTCCAAGAATGAGCAGCGTATGCAGGAGTAAAAACTGCAGAAGACTACCTTTTGTAGCAGAAGCAAAGCAATTTGTCCTGTCATTTGTACTTAATGAGCGGGATCTGGGTTGAACTTCACTGATTCCTTCCAGATAAGCTCTTTCACATTCTCTTCTGTCAAGGATGATTGCTCGAAATCAAAACGGAAAGGAGCTGAGCAGATGGGCTCATCATTGATATCATGGAGGGAGGCTAAGTATGGGTGACACAGTGCTTCATCCACTGCAAACAGATTAGCACACAAAGAAGATTAATCAAAGATGAACCAAGAAAGTTCTCCATTTTAAAGAGGAATACTAGTACATGTAAATACAAAATGGTTTTCTTCAGTACCAGTAACGCGTTTGTTGGGATCAAAGACGAGCATCTTCTCCAACAGATCAGTGGCTGCTGGGGACATATTAGGAAACCTTGCTGAGAATTGCTGTTTTGGGTACTGTGGAAGTTGTTTCACGTATCTCCTGGCATGGTTGCTCCGCAGAAAGCCCAGGCTCGAATCATCTGGTGACCCTATCAACTTTTGGATCCAAAATGACATAATGTTTCAGTCTGATTACTGAGAAACAGATATAGTACACATAATCTTAATTCTGCAACATGCTAAGTTTAAATGTACTAATTTACATGTTTACTAAAGTAAGGCATCAAACAATGGTACAATTTACTTATCTTATGAAGAATGTCAGCAAAATGTGTGACATGAAAGCACCAAAGCACAAAGAAAGTTGGCATATACAACAATGTACCTAAATCCATGAAATTTATAATATATGCATGATCCTTTCTAGGCCATGTACATAAGAGGTTAGCTATTATAATTAATACAAGTAGAATTTACCAGCTGACGAGACATCAAGTATCAAGCTAACCTCAGAGGATGCCTTCCTCAAGCTTAACCAAGTACTTCAAAGTCTGAGCTTCGAACATACTTCCTCATGAACTGAACTTCAGAGGAATAAACTGTAACTAGAAGATACGAGGGAGGGCAGAACTTTACCTCAGTAATAAGCCTCAGCTGGTGAACATAATCTTTGCCTGGGAACAAGGGTTCTCTTGTCATGATTTCACCAAATATACATCCAACAGACCAGACATCAATTGCAGCTGTGTATTCTGAACAATTAAGGAGCAACTCAGGTGCTCGATACCAGCGAGTTACAACATACTCAGTCATAAAATCTGTCTCAGTGGTGGTCCTAGCCAGCCCAAAGTCTCCAATCTTTAGGTCACAGTTTGCATTTAGAAGTAAATTACTGGGCTTGAGATCGCGATGCAAGACCTTTGCAGAGTGTACATATTTTAGACCGCGTAATAGCTGGTATAAGAAGTACTGCAGTCCACAAAAAGTATTAGTCTCTTTAACAGCTTGGATAGAGCAAAGTTAACAGAAAGTTCAATGGGTAAATAACATGTTTAAAACAGTGGAAATATAGATTTATTCAAACTTCAGGGATATCCCAAACCGTCAACTAGTTTCAAACACTATTTAAGTACAGTGAGATTGTATCCGTTTACCTTGAGAATCTTTAAGTTTAGTTTAACAGAAACAAATGAACCACAATAAGTTGCGTTTGGTAGAGAATGAAATCATTTTTCAGGAAAAACAGATTTTCTCATTTTCTACCACTTGGTGGTATAGGAGTGAAAATAATCTTTTGGAAAAACGTTCTCTCAAAAAGAGTTTTCTTTTCAAAGGAAGCAATGTCATATTTTCCTCCATATTCTTTCAATTTCCCTCTCATTCATTTCCCTTATTCACCTTCTCTAGGAAGGATCAAACGAAGCAAACTGATTTGAAACTTGATTTCCATTAACATTGATTGTTTTCCCTTTGAACCAAACAAAACCTAAGAATGACTTGGGGGTTCCAAAGAACTTGATCTCAATTGCAGTAAACATGACAAACCTGGCAATGATCATCAGTCAGAGCTTGGTTAGAGCGAATTATCTGATGAAGATCAGTGTCCATCAGTTCATAAACAATGTAAACATCATTGAATGCTTCTTTCTTTGGTGGTCGGATGATATCCTTTATGGCAATAATCTGCATCAAGCCAAGAAAATTAAAATCTGATAAAACTTAGAGATTACTGATACTCCATACTAAAAGTTACATTCGGACAAATAGGAGACATGCATCATGAAAGATTTGGGAATTTACCATTTACCTTAGATGAAGATGTGTACAATTGCAGCAAAAAACTAAATGAATTAATAAGAGACTGTACTTATGAAAAGCAAAATCTTCACAGCTAGAAGGCTAGCTAACACATAATGAAACTGCGAAAGCAAGCTCACATTTTCATGATCCATATGGCGAAGTAGTTTGATCTCCCTCAGAGTTCTTTTTGCATCTACTATATTGTCAAATGCATTACCAATCTTCTTGATAGCAACCTCATGGTGTGTATCTGAGTTCACAGCAGCACTGGAAAGAAAGAATTGTGTTATTTCTCTGACAGTTGTAAACCCGTATAGCTTAAGTCATTCCCTACATCATGTAAGCCAAACAGACACGAACCCTTTCCTATGTACTTTGAGACGGATCACCCTCAATGAAAATGTCTACAGAAAAACTATATAAGCACAGAAATTAAGCAAAAGGGCAGGGGAAAAAAGACAGCAATCTATGAAATTTCCTTTGGCAAATTTTCTCTTTTAAGTTGAAGACTACAATACTTGTGTAATTCAAAGTCAAGTAGTGGTAGCAGCATCCATCCTTCAAAACTAATTTAGATTAAAGATAACAATACACTTATCAACAACAATCATAGTTTCACAGCTTCTACTTCAAGTCGAGGATACCCCAGTTTCTCATGGTACATGACATTTTCGTAAATAAACCAACAACTTTATTCAACTGTGGAGCCCACAATAATGAAAAAGTTGTTGATTTATTCACGAAAATGGCCCCATGAAAAACAAACTTTGTTTCTCACCATGAGAAACAGGGAATTTCCCCTTCAAGTCATGGGCTACAAGAGATACTTTAATAAAGTTTAATCGTAATCACAACCTACAACTGAAGATAACAATGCATTCATCAACAATCACAGATTCACAGCATCTCATGGACTAACAATAGCTACTATAGTAGTGTTCATTAGTAATAACAACCACCAATCGAAGGTAACAATACATTTATCAACAATCATAAGATTCATAACATCTATTTTCATTCATGGAGTAACAACAAAGACTATAGTAATGTTCATTGTTAATATATAACAGCCACCAATTGAAGATAACTTTAAATTTATCAACAGCATCTATTCTCAATTATGAACTGACAAGAAAAGATACAGTATTTGCTCATTAATTATCAGAAACACCAATTTTCTGTTTTGATCTCCCAAAACAAATAAATTAGTAGATGAATGAATAATAAATTCTTATGATTTTTTTATTTGGTTTTATCAAAGAAAAATAGCTCTTCTGAAACATGCAAGTACAAGAACTTCTCAACCTCATTCATACATGCTTCAAAATTATTAGCAAGACACAATAAATAGTCATTGTTTCAACCTAAGACATCAAAAGAGACAAACCCCCTTTCATTTAGCTCTAATAAGTCAATCAATATCAACCAACCCAAATTTTAATTTTAAACCAAATTAGACAACACCCATCAAAATTTCTAAACTCAAACAACATTACCTACTTCAATTCGTATTTACCTATTTTGTACGAGACAGTCTCACAATAACTTATTGTCACTTAGACAACATGTACTATGTATACAAATATGGACTAAGTTTGATATGAGACACCGTCTTCAGACTCTTGTTTGCATGCTCGTTAAAATTACACTATCAACGTGACTATATATTATTTGGTATCCATTTGCTACAAAAACTTGTTACAAGAAAAACACACCAAAATTAAAAAAGAACACAAACCCACATAATAAATGAACATTAAATAAGAAACAACAACTAAGAAAGATTAGAAAAATGAAATAAGAACATACCAAACGAGGCCAGAAGCACCACGACCAATGGGACGAATAGGAGGAACATACTTAGAAGAAACTTCAAATAAACTGCCGTGGACATTGTACTGAACATAACGACCACCGTGAGTCATTACACCTTTAATTTTAGATTCTTGGTTGCCTTCTGTTGAGTGCAATGCTTCGAAACAATCCATTTCTTCTTCTTTCTCTCTCTTCTTTCTCTCTCTTTCTGTACTATAGTAATAATACTAGTGACTAGTGATTTTTTTGGAGTGGGAGAAATGTGAGTTTTGCAACCAAACAACGGGAAAAAGAAACACTCGATTTTTTTGACCTCCCAACTAATTAATTATTTTAGGGGTGGAAATGAAATGTAGAAAAGAAAAGTCTCTTTTTTCAAATTCCGTGAAGTGCTAACGGACTTCTTCTTCTTCTTCATGGGTTTCTGTTCCACGCGTCACCTTTCTATGATGTTGACAACTTTTTTTTGTGTGTGTATTATGTCCTTTATTTTGACCATTAATAATTTCTTATTTTAAATTTGTAAAATGAAAATGGTACGGAGTATTAAGGTTTGTTCTAATTTATTGAACTGAACTGAAATGAACTAATTGGAGCTGAACTGAATGGAGGTAAAATGAATTGTTTATGAGAAAAGGAAATTAGGAGTTGAACTGAACTGAATTAGTTGGAGCTGATTTGAACTGAAATTAAACAGAAGAGAATAGACCCTTAATAAAATGTATTCATTAATTACACTAATTTGCGAGTGAATTTGTCATGTATTCCTAAATTAATATTTCCTCCGTTTTTTATAATTGCAACCGTTTGACTTGTACATTATTCATGTGTTTTACTTTAACAATCTTTGATGATTTATACTTAAACAAAATATAATCGATCATGTGGAATCTTGTTAGATTCGTCTCGATTTATACTAAATTAGTATCAATTGTTTATAATTTTTACATATTGGTAAATAAAGATATTAACATTAAAATCATGCATAAGCAAGAGTGAAAAGAGAAGTGTTGCAACTAAAAAAATAGAGGAAGTACAAAATAAGGAAAGATATTTATAGATTAGAAAAAATAAAATCATGTGTGATCTTATTCAATAACATAATTTTGCATTTAGGGCATGTTCTCTTCAGCTTATATATAGGGTTAATATTTGTCTTCCTTAAGATTAGTTATATGTACCTTAAGATACGTATGGTACAAAATAATAACTCGGCAATTAAGGCATGTTTTCTTCAGCTTATTTTCAGTTGAGTTTAGTTCATAATTTCCTTCTCTCCTAAAATATTCCGTTTGGTTCAACCAATCAAAACAGACCCTTAATATATAATTTTTCCAAAAATAAATAAGTTATAAGAGAATAAAAAAGTTTGGGCAAGAAAAAATTAAAGGAGAAGCTGTACGTGTATATTTTAGGGGGCAGGGGTAATATTAGAGATTGTTATTTTAATACTTAGGGTCTGTTCTCATTGACTGAACTGAGCTGAACTGAATTGAACTGAAATGAACTGAAATGAACTGAATTGAGTTGAGTTGAAATGAATATTTTATAAGAGAGGGAAATTAGGAACTGAACTGAACTGAATTTCAACGTATGAGAACACACCCTTAGTATTAGTTGAAGATATTATCCTCTAAAAAAAACACATTGAATTGATCAAAACTAGGTAGGACTATTGACAGCTTGCGAAAATTTATTTCAAAAATACTCCGTACCTATTTTTTTACCCGCTAAATAAGATCATGATAAATTGTAAACAATCCATTGTGGTCTCGTGGAAGTAATAATGTGTAGTCTTTTCTCACCACACTATTTTCATACTAGATACGACCCAAAATTCGCATCATTATTCAAAGTTATTTTCCCTTGTTTCTATACAAATAATACATGATCCATTGAAAGTTATTTTATGCCCTTATTACCTTGTGGTGCACTTCTAAATCCCACCAACTTTTCTATTATATGGTTTAATTATTTATTATTATATATCAATTTACTTTTTTTTAAAAAAAAAATTTGTTACATGATAACAAAGTAATAAAAAAGAAAAATAGGTGGATAATGTTTCAACACTTGCATGATCAAAATTGAATAGGAGTTTAATCAAGTATGTTTTCTAGAGGATTTGGTAGTTGTGGGAGTTCACGAGACATGAGCTCTTACTCACAAGCATGACATTGTTGTAAGGTTCTTCTCTATCCAAATGTCACTTTTTTTAGGCCAAAATTAATTAAAAGGACAAAAAAATTGCCAACCAAATTTAGTTCTTCCATATATATCTCTAAATTGGCTTATAAAAATTTCCCCATTCGATAGCATGAGAAGCCATATTCTCTAAATTCACTTTATCAAAGAGCATATCCCTAAGCTTATATATATATCCATGGATTTGATTAGACGGACAATCAACATTATGTACATACATTCATTGATGCAATGATAGTATATAAATAAACTCAAAGGCTCGGATTATATCCAAGTTAAATGCTCCGATTGTTTAATATATGTGGGTGTATATACTAAGGGTTTTGATTAACAAATTGTAACAAGAAATTTGAAGATTGGCAGCTAGCTTAGCTTATAGTAATTGAATTAAAGAATTTTGGAGTGCATTATGGAAGAATAATTAAAGGTGTAAATGTATAATAAACATATAAAAGGTTGAAGTTTTGGTCTAGCTATCAATTTAACATAAAAATGTCCAAGACTTTAAACGATCAACATTATTTATTTTTCAATCATACATAAACTCTATCTCTATATAGCTTGTTTATTATTTGTGAGTTTGAAATGACAAGTACTAGAATCACATACGCGTTTCAAATGCTAATTTTCAAGATCTTTAATAGTTAATAGTTAATTAATAATGAAGATCACTGATATTAAAATACATCAAAGATCAATGAGTGAGTTTTCTCAAGCCTAATTCTTAAAACATTTATAAATTTTATATTTTTGCAACACTTATTAGTTGTTTGACTATACATTTACATACCAAACACCCCCTTTACCTAAATACACGATTGCCTACTTATGTGCATATCCGAGATGCATGCACAATAAGGTGCTTGGCATGGATGATTGATCGATTAAGCTTTCTTATTTTGTATTTTCACTTCTAGTTGGTCTTTGACGTGATTCATGTATATCATTCATGTGATGAAACGATATATTTCCTCCGTTAATGGTTAATTGCAACAAAGGAATATTTTATATCTCACAAATAATACCCCTTTGTTGCAATTAACCATTAACGGAGGGAGTATAAATAATAACCAAGTATACTTAGAGATATATCTAGCATTTTATTTAACGTGCCCCAATAATTGATCTGACTACCATATATATAAATATATATATATATAGACATTTTACTGGATCTATTAAACTTATAAGCTAGAATTCAATCTTCAATTGAACATGATATAGCTAGTAAGGAGTACAATGTTTCTCCAACGATTGAATCTCTTAGCTTGGCTCGCTGAGTATTACATACTTTGGCTAATGAATTCCGAATCAAGGTTTATCTAGAAGCTTCAGCTCCCAATTCGAGTGCTTTTTAAGGATTGAAAAAAAAATTGTAATCCTTTGAAAATGGTTCAGACCAGAAGCCAGAAATTTCTATGAGTTTTGGAATTGAGAATATAGCCTGAATTTTGTCCCTTCTTTTGCACTGCCACACAAGTGCATGGACTATTTTCTATTAGATATTCGACCGTGTCTACTGATTTTGGTGCACCTCCTCGTAATACTGTTGATCCAGTACTAAAAGATCTTCTCGGCCTGTTAAACCATAGAGATATGTTACAATATGATATGATCAATTACATAATTTGCATAACAGATCTAACTTGTACAAATATTAATAGGGTTGTTTTTATTTATTTTCAAAAAAAAAATAATAATTCAATCCCCTTATACATTATATCATCATACAACACCCCTTGCATGAAGTTGAATTAAATAAATAGATAAATGTTCTTATAAAAAAAATAGAATATGATAATCGATGCAAATGTTAAACCCTTGAAAAAACCCACATGTGAGTGGTGTGTTATCCCATATTGGTTAAGTCTATAAGTAAGAGTTTGTATTGGGATGTGTATCTCACATTGACGAAAGAAGATAATTGTGTCAACTTTATATGGCTAAGGGGCTACTCCCCTCATGGTTTTGAGGTAGAACCTCCTTCGTCTTATAAAATGGTAAGATGTGATGGGTGTGGCCAAGGCTCGTTTATCAGCAAATGTTTTATCAACTAAATTCATTGATCTTCAATTAGTCTAATTAATTATATAAGTCAATTATAGATTTCTTTGAATTCAAAACAATGGTTTTAACAAAATAATTTTTAATTATTCTATATATTATGATGATCATATAAACATGCAACTAAAATTAAGAAGAATAATTATTATAATGAATGGTTAAAAATAAATCTTACCCTAAAAGAATAGACACAAGGTGACGACGTTGGCCAACAACAAGTAAATCAACCATCAATTCCTTACACCTTAGCAAAATAACAGCCCCTTTATTATCCAAACTCCCTTGTTCCACCTTCTCAACCCAAACCCTCGAATTCGGAAACGTTCCTTTACATGCCCTCTTCATAACCTCTAGGAAATCTTTGCCACCACCGCCACCACCACCCTCACCGGCATCAGCCGTGGGATGGAAGTTAGATATCCCCGCCAACCCGGGGTCGGAATGACGTCTAAAAAAAGATTTTATCAACAAGGGTGATTTTTTAGAAGGTTGTGTTACGTGCATGAGAATTAGGTCATCATTGTCTTGCATTGCATGGGAAAGAACGTATTGTAGGGCGGCCACCGACTCTGCGGTGGCGTCCGCCACCACCATCACCCTCCGTTTACAAGAGGGTGATGCGTTCGATTTCCATGCCATGCAATTGTGTGGAGGTGTTAGTAGGGGAGGACGCCGCCTCCCCCCATCGTGTAGAGGGCTCGAGAAGGTGGAGGTGGAGGCGGTGGTGGCGGTGGTGTAATTCGAGGGTGTTAATTGATAACATTTAGGTTTTACATGGTTAATTTTTTTTTGAAAGATGCATTTGATTGGAAATCTAAAGATGTATTTGCCTTTTTTTGGTGACATTATTTTTTCCTAATTCATAGGTTAAATTATTGGAGTATTGTGATTATTTTTAAATTTGGGTTTTGTGACTTGAGGTTAGATTTCTTGAATCCAGCTACAATACATGACCAGGTCATATTTCCTAACTATAGAGGTTTACGTACTTTAATTATGGAATTATAGATAAGAAGATTGGTTTCGAGCAATGCATTATTCATAAATGTTTGTATTGTGAACCTAATTAAGTGTAAATTATTTGGCGAGAAGAATATGACAAAACTCTAAACACAACTAAAACTATGATCAATCTTCATGTTTTAAAACTATACATCTAGATACAATCTTACATCAAATTTTTTTTTTCCTAATATGTTGGTGAGTACTCATGATCAAATTTAGGCTCCTAAATCAAGAAATTCCAACAAACAAATTCTTAGAAAATCGAACATATGAAGTGTTATTTAACTCTTCTTTTCTATATATTCCTTCCGTCCCTAAACATAATTCTCATTTGATTTTTCACGTCTCCAGCATGTGACACAAAGCGTCCATATCTCAACTTTTATTTTTTTTTATTTTTTTTGAAAGTCATCTCAATATATGTTTCATACTATCAACTCTTTATAATTTTTACTTATATTGATTGATAATTAGAAATCGATATTAATCGTTGCAATAGTGCATAAGAACATGAGATAATTTTAAAGATTCACAAAAAATTAAATATATTCATAATTTATAAAATTTAAAGATTGTGCACAATTAACTGCTATGCTTAATCTAAAAAAAACACAAAAAGCTTAAGCTTAATTAAAGACGTCAGATAGCATTTTGGAGATAGAGATAAACTTGGACCAGTTAGTATACTCCTAGCGGGTTCGTTTGATGTGTTTCCGTCTTCCAACATTTTAGCCCGCTTGAAAGAACAAGAATTTTAACTTTACAAAAAAAAAGTGATTGCTATTATCAGTGCAACGTCAAGCCCAAGTGATTACATTTTACATGATCCAGCCCACAAATTAACAATGTATGGGCCATAACTTTGTTATTATTAATGGAAAAATTTGCAATTTGCAACCATTTAAAATTAGTATTTTGCAAATTGTTGTCATTAAAAAAAAAATTGCAAATTACAAGTTGTTATAAATTGTAAATTGCAACATAATTCATTTTTTTCATCGGTTTACGTGTCAAAAAGGGGTTAAGGTTTTATCGACTATTGTAGTCCTTAAGGTTCTAAATTGAGCTCAAAATTGACAAAAAATTAAAGTTAGTACCTCGTTTTTATAGCGAAAAATAGTTTCCCAAAAATCGATAATTTTTAATACGCAAAATGAGGCACTTATGTTATTTTCCCGCCTAAATGCAGGGATGTTGTCATCCTTTTTTTTTTTAGAGCTATCATATTTAATAATTTTAAATTTGAATATTGGAAGCTTCTACATTACAAATACAACCAATCAATTTATCCTTAAAAAATGAAATAAATTTTAAATAACACACTAATAAATAGACTCCTATGCAGATACAAAGTGCATAATTCTTATTTATATTTATCTATTTTTTTTAAAAAAAATACAAATTATAAAAATAGATTTTATATAAACCGTGCCTCGCATAGGTTCCAACCAAGCTAAAAAAATAAAAGAGAACCGAAAAAGGCGGGAAATCTTTTTACAAGGTAATGACAAGTGTTATGGAAAGATTTGCTTTAATTATATGTTAATAGAAAATTTATGATTAATAACTTATAATAAATTAATTTCTAATTTCAACTATAATTTCAAGTTTGCTTTTTGTTTGAAAAGATATAATCCATAGATTTTCCATATGAATTGGTGGAGATTACTTAAAGAAAATGAAAAACTCATTACCCTAATTTGAAGTTTTTTACCAGGTCTATTACTTTCAAGTTTGCTTTCTTGTGAGTTGTGATAATAAAATGCTTGGTTGGAATGAGATGGATAATTTTATTAGTGGATAATATGGAATACAAAGTATAGACACACAATAAAACAATTTCAAATTGTACTGGTGATTTGGTATGTTATTCAATTTTTATAAAAAAAAAATACATTTCGTAAAATTATACTCCGTATTTATTCACTTTACATAGTTCGAACCTTAATTTTGTAGTTGACGAATGATTTAGTGAAAGATTGGGAGAAATTGAAACTTACAGATGACGAAGTTGCTGTTATTGGAGGAGAATCCCTCGAAACTGATAACGAGGGTTCGAACACTCAATTGAAATTGTCTCTTGTGGGTAAGATATGCACTAGCAAACCCTATAACTCGGAGGCTATGAAGCGAACATTGCAGACCGTCTGGAAACTGAAAGAAGGTGTAGCAATCAGGGTTGTGGAGACAAATCTCTTCGTTTTCCAATTCTTTTGTGAGAGTGACAAAGATCGTGTGATCGAAGGATGCCCCTGGTTCTTTGATGATAAAATTATGTTGCTTAAAGAAGTGTAGGGAGACGAGCAGCCTTCGGAGATAACATTCACTCACGCTCCTATGTGGATTCGCTTATTGGATGTTCCATTCAATAGGCGTAATAACAATACTATGTATGATGTTGGTGAATTTCTTGGTGGCTTTATCGAGCTAGATGATGAGGACCCTTTGGGATGGAGTGAGTTTGTGAGACTGAAGATTAATGTGGACATTAGAAAACCTTTGCGCAGGGGATTTAAACTTGCAACAGGTTCTGCCTCATCAAAGTGGATTGATATCAAGTACGAAAGACTTGCTGATTTCTGTTTCTTTTGTGGTATGCTCGACCACACTGATCGTGACTGCCATGTTAAAGAATTAGCAAGGTCTGAGGAGGAAGAATTGGTTTTTCAGTATGGCCCTTGGCTCCGTGCAACTCCAAGAAAATGTGCTAAAATTAACCCGACTGATAAAGAGAAGGAACGAAGGTGGAAAGAGTCCATAACCACCTGCCATTCTGTGAAGCCGAAGAGTTTCAATGATCCAGGCGTAATCAAACTCGGACCACCAGGGGCAGCGAGAAAACTTCTTTTTAACTCCCCGAAGCAATCTCAAGAGGGCAATGTTGTTAGTGAGAAGGCCCAAATTGTAAGGAAAGCTCGTTTGGTGGCTGAAAAAACAGGTGATAATGCAACAACGGTGCTAAGGTTGAAGGGTGTTGAAGAAACTGATTTTAGCTCTGCTCCCCAACCTATCATCGCTGACCAGGGAAAGCAACTCAAGGTTAACAATGACTCAACTCTGGAAAAGAGGACGGAACCCAGTGTTGATCCTAAGCCGAAGCATAATGGTGGAGGAGGGAATGCAGAAGTGACTCTCGAAGATCCTAATATTATCACAAAATCAGTTGCTGCTGACGCTTTCTACCAAGATGAAATAATGCAAGAAATTGAGCCTGAGGTGTAAAAAGGGGGAGGATGGAAAAGGAAGGACAGAGCAGCCATCGTTCGTAGCAAGGAGGGGTCAATTGTTCAATCTAGTGTGGCTGCCCCAGCAAACCGCAAGAGGCAAGCAGGGGATGCTCAATTGGAGGTTGTGACGGTGAAGAAGGGGAAAATTGTTGGTTCTACTACTGCCGGAGACGGTTCAAATCAAGTAGAGGGGTCTGGTCATAACCAACCCCTCGAAAAGCAATGAATACCTTATGATGGAACGTTCGAGGTCTTGGAAACCCTCGAGCGGTTGGTGCACTTAGCAATTGGTGTGCTTCTCTTGCCCCTAATCTTGTCTTTCTTTCTAAAACTATGATTAATAAAGTTTCCTCTGAGCATGTTAAACATAGATTAGGTTTCGATTGTGCTTTTGGTGTGAGTAGTAGAGGTCTCTCTGGAGGCTTATGTTTGTACTGGAATAGTAGTTCAATTGACTTTGAGCTCATTTCTTTTTCTGATCATCACATTTGTGGCAAAGTAATACAATCAGACTTTGTGTGGTATTTCATTGGTGTTTATGGTTGGCCGGCCTCGGCTGAAAAATTCAAGACTTGGTCACTTATCCGTTCCCTTTGTGAGAATATTTGTGGCCCGATTTTAATCGGGGGTGATTTCAATGAAATTCTTAGTATGGAGGAGAAAGAAGGGGGCACTGATAATGAACGTAGAGAGATTAATGCTTTTCGTGACGTGCTTGATGACCATGGTTTGCGTGACTTGGGTTACGAAGGCCAATGGTATACTTGGCAGAGAGGTCGTACCATAGAAACTTGTGTTCGGGAGAGGCTTGATCGTTTTTGTGGAAATGATGAATGGTTTTCTATGTTCCCTGATACATATGTTGAGCACCTTGTCCGGTTTAAATCAGATCACACCCTAATATTGGTGAGATAGAGGCGGCCTAAAAGGAAGCGTAGAAGAGGGAAGAAATCTTTCAAGTTCGAAACAACATGGCTTCTCGATTCTGAATGTGAGCAGGTGGTCAAACAAACCTGGAAAGACACTGAAGGTTGCCTTATGTTAGACAGACTTGGAAGGCTACTTGGGTCATTGCGGAGTTGGAGTGGCAAAAAATTTGTTAAGTTTCATCAACAAATCGATGACTTAGAGCAGCAACTTCAGGAGGTGCAAGAGGGGGTGATGTCGGATGATAACATTCGTCGTGGGGCAGAAATTGAGAAGAAGCTTGATGGCATTTATGAGCAACAAGAGGCCTACTGGTATTTGAGATCAAGGTCGGCAGAGATAAAAGACGGAGACAAAAATACAAAGTATTTCCACCATAAAGCATCCCAACGGAAAAAGAAAAACACAATTTTGGGGCTGCTTGATGAGAATGGGGAGTGGCGCACGAAAGATGAGGACATTGACTCTATAGTACAAAATTACTATTCTAATCTCTTTGCAGCCGGTTTTCATTCTGAAACCTCTTGCAGCGAGGTTCTTGACGCGATCACCCCCTCAATCTCTCATGAGGACAATACTCACCTTCTCCGGCCTTTCACGAAGAAGGAAATCTACTCTGCTATTTGCGAGATGCACCCTTGCAAAGCTCCCGGCCCTGATGGTTTACATGCTATTTTCTACCAAAAATTCTGGCATATTATTGGGGATGATATTACTGCTATTGTGTGCAACATTCTTCGTGGTACTGTTTCTCCGGCAAAATTTAATTGCACAAACATTGTTTTGATTCCCAAGGTGAAAGATCCCCGAAGCATGTCTGAATTTAGGCCTATTGCTCTCTGTAATGTGCTTTACAAAATTGCCTCTAAAGCTATTGTGATGCGTCTAAAGTCTATTCTCCCGAATGCCATCTCTGAAAATCAAAGCGCCTTTGTTCCGGGTAGATTGATCACAGACAATGCTCTTGTAGCTCTGGAATTATTTCACACTATGAAGAAGAGAAACAAAGGAAGGAAAGGGACGATAGCTTTGAAATTTGACATGAGCAAGGCCTACGACAGAGTGGAATGGCCTTTTTTGGAAAAACTCCTCTTAAAAATGGGTTTCGCTGATTGTTGGGTGAAGATGGTCATGAGCTTTGTCGAGACAGTTTCCTATTATTTTGTTATCAATGGAGCAGTGTGTGGTGATGTAAATTCGTCGAGAGGTTTGAGGCAAGACGATCCATTATCCCCGTATTTATTTATTATGGTCGCTGACGCTTTTTCAAGCCTTATTAACAAGGCTGTTCTGCAGGGTGATATTCATGGTGCTCGGGCCAGTCGGAATGGCCTAATAATATCCCATATTTTCTATGCTGATGATAGTTTGCTATTTTCTAGAGCCAACTGAAGAGAATGCTCGAAGATAGTTGATATTCTCAACCAATACGAAGCAGCTTCCGGACAGAAAATTAATTACAAAAAATTGGAGGTCTCTTTTAGCAAAGGTGTATGTGAGTCAGCTAGACAGGAGATTGTGGATTTTTTGGGCATGAGACTTGTGGATGAACATGGAAATTATCTTGGCATTCCGACTATTATTGGAAGATCAAAGAAAGCGGTTTTTTGTGCTCTTAAAGACAGAATCTGGAAAAAGCTGCAGGGGTGGAAGGAGAAGTTGTTGTCTCGGCCGGGAAGGAAACTCTAATCAAATCGGTCATTCAAGCAATTCCATCCTACATTATGGGGGTTTATAGAGTGTCTTGCTCCATCATTGACGATATCAGATCTCTTACTGCAAAATTTTGGTGGGGCCACTCTAATAATCGCCGTAAAGTCCATTGGGTGAATTGGGACTCCATGTGCAACCCGAAGATGTTTGGTGGGCTAGGCTTTAGAGATATGGCTGTATTTAATGAAGCTATGCTTGGTAAACAAGCATGGAGATTAATCTCTAACCCGAAGTCTTTATTGAGCAGAGTCTTGGGTAAGAAATATTTCCATAATTGTTCTTTCCTTGACTCTTCTCTTGGTCTTTCCTGTAGCTACTCTTGGAAGAGTATTTGGGGTGCCAAAGCTCTAGTCAAAGAAGGGCTTATTTGGCGTGTTGGAAATGGAAGTTGCATCAAGGTTTGGGATGATCCCTGGGTGGCTGATGAGAATGGCTCTAGAATTCTCTCGCCTCGCTCTGATTTGGTGGAGAATGTCAGTGATTTAATTGATTTCGAGGCAATGGATTGGAATCATGATTTACTAGCTACTATTTTTAATGATCGTGACACTAAGTGCATTCTTTCGATTCCCATTAGCCAAAGGAATCCGATTGATAGACTCACTTGGGCGTTCTCCAATGATGGTCTTTATTCGGTGAAGATTGCCTACATGCTAGGTATATCTTGAAACCTTGACTCATTTCACCAAGCTTGGGTAAATTTATGGAAGCTCGAGACCACTCCCAAAGTCAGACATCTACTTTGGAGGGCCTGCACCAGCTCACTGCCTGTCTGTGCTCTCTTAAAGTATATGCATATGGCAGAAGACGACTCTTGCCCCTGGTGCATGTCTGTATGTGAAACACTATACCACTCTTTCTTCACTTGCCCTGCTGTTTGTGATCTTTGGAATGCTGCTAAATGTGAAAATCTGGTGATGATTGATGATTATCCCGACTTTAAGAGCTTGATTGAAGCTTGGGGTGGCGTCGATGTCAAGACCCAACAGAGAGGAGCTGCCCTTCTTTGGCTTATTTGGGAAAGGCGCAACAATAAAATTTTTAACAACAAGGAAACTTCCCATAGCTCTGTCATTATGCGAATGTCGAACCTTGTTGATGATTATGACAGGTACAATAAGAAGATTAATAGTTGCAAACTTCCCAAATCTCCCAAGAGCTCGAGAATCTGGCGGCCTCTATCTCAAGACTGCATAAAAATTAACTGTGATGCAGCTTTAAATGTTGAAGGGTGGGTCGGGCTAGGTGCTGTTGCTCGCAACCACTTGGGCGAGGTCTTGTTTGCTGGTGTTAGAAGGTATAAAGTTCACAGGTCTCCTCAACTGGCAGAATGCAAAGCTGCGGTTTATGCTGTCAAATTGGCGAAGCAACATGGTCTTAAAAATGTCATTCTTGAGTCAGACAATAGCACAATTATCTCTCGTCTCACAAAGGCTTCTACCTACCTCTCTGTTCTAGACTCCCTGCTTGACGAAGTGCTAGATGATTGCTCTTACTTTGACTTTATTTCTTGGTCTCATGTAAAGCGGGAAGGGAATTTTGTAGCACACCATTTAGCTCGTGTCATCCCTTTTGGTGTCGAGCAACAATGGTCGAATTGTTGTCCTAGTGATATATCTCCCTATGTACTAATGGACAACCTGTCCTCAGTTGAATAAATAAAATTCCCCTGCTTTGCCTAAAAAAAAAACCTTAATTTTGTAGTTAGCAGTTTAACATAGGGCCTTTAATTTGATTAATGGCTTGTTCACTTCAGCTTAATTTCAGTTCAGATTAGTTTAGCTCTAATCAGTTCAGTTTAATTCAATTCAGCTCCAATCAGTTCAGTTCAGTTCAATTCAGCTCTTAATTTCCATCTCTCATAAACTATTCGTCATTTCAGCTCTATTCAGTTCAGTTCAGCTCCTAATTAGTTCAGTTTAACTCCAAACAGTTCAGTTCAGTTCAGATCGATTCAATAAATGTGAACAGACCCTGACGGCAGTAATGGCTAAATCCAACACTTGAAAATTACGATAGGTAAGAATATAGGATTAATGATTATCCCTAAAAAAAATTCAGTTAAATAAACAAGATATACGGGTAAATGAGTATTTTCTAGAAAGCGCGGAAACACATTCCAAAACCTTGCATCTACTACGTGTCTACGTACACTCAAGAATTGCCGCCATAAAACCAAAGAATTCACCCGAAAATCCCCCTTTTTTCTCCCTATATAAAAACCCCTACTCTTCCTTTCTCTCTCTTCAGAAAACAAAAATCATCTGAAATCTGCTAATCAGTTCACTAATCATCAACTCCTCAATAATCTACTAAGAACTCATCAATGGCGGACGTTGAGATGTCAGGCGAAAGAGAGACCTTCGCGTTTCAAGCAGAGATCAATCAGCTTCTGAGTTTAATCATCAACACTTTTTACAGTAACAAGGAGATTTTTCTTCGTGAACTCATCAGTAATTCTTCTGATGTACGTTTCTCTCTCCTCAAATTCTTCAAAATTATGATGAATTTGTAATGTTAATTGATCGATTTTGATTTTTTTTGGCTGATTTTTTTGTTCGTTGTGTTGTAGGCGCTGGATAAAATTCGACATGAGAGTTTAATTGATAAGAGCAAACTTGATACTCAACCAGAATTGTTCATCAGAATTGTACCTGATAAAGTTAACAAAACTCTCATGATTATTGATAGTGGCGTCGGAATGACCAAAGAAGGTACGGAATACTCTGCTTCATCTCAAATCATCATTTCTTTTTTTTTTTCGCCGTAATTAGAATGTTTCGTTATTCAATTACTTGATTATTTTTGTTGAATGATGTTTGAATTTATTGTAGTTTTACTAAAATGTTTAGATTTTAGGGTTTTTTCTTGACTGATTGGGTTTCGTAATGATTTCCATAAATTAGTTCTACTGTATGTATTTAATCTATCAGTTTTTTGTTTATAGATTTTCTGTGTAATTTCGGCGATCGTCACTTCGTCAGCGATAAATGTTGATTAATGAATTTTGTTATACAATGACCTAAAACTGTAAATACATAGCACTTCTTATTAATTTTGAATTCACGATGAAATCACATGTAGATTGGTATTATTAATGCTTATTTAGGCTGAATATTTTTATAATTAGTTTCATATAGCCTAAGATCGCATATACTCGATAACATTGAAGTAATTCTCAATCAATTTGAGTTGTATCTGGCGTCCTGATGATCAATTTCAATGTGTTCGTTTGAATTTGTTTAATTAGAAACAAAACTGTTAGCCTGCTATGTTCAACTTTAATACGAAATGCTTTCTCCTATGGAATAAATTTGTATGACAAATAATTTTGATGTTTTAGAACTGGTGAATAATTTGGGAACAATTGCGAGGTCCGGAACCAAGGAGTTCATGGAGGCTCTACAGGAAGGTGCTGATGTGAGTATGATTGGACAATTTGGTGTCGGGTTTTACTCGGCGTATTTGGTTGCTGAGAGGGTGGTGGTGACAACCAAGCATAATGATGATGAACAATACATTTGGGAGTCTCATGCTGGTGGCTCTTTTACTGTTACTAGGGATATCAATGGAGAGCCTTTAGGCAGGGGTACTAAGATCACCCTCTTCCTCAAGGATGACCAGGTAAAATCTTCATACCATTCTTTTGTACTTGCTAAATTGCTCGATTGTTTGTATTTGTATGCAGTATGCTTTTCCTATGGTTTTGGCTAGTATGGCTTGTTAAAATTACTGATGATGTTGGACAATCCAATCATATATTGATTTTTAAAAAAATGACAACAAAAATGGAGATGCAGGGTATCGATCCCCGTACCTCTCGCATGCTAAGCGAGCGCTCTAACTGTGATCAACCAAGACTAGCAAAGTGTATGTTATCTGTGCTTGATGTCAGAGCATTTGGATTATTTGAACCCATGGTTGGATTATGTTGAAAGGTGGTGGAGGGTAGCAGCTTGCTTTTGTTTACATTTGTTTGTAAGTGTAGCTTAGTTTTAGGATTGGCCTGAATTGGTCTGCAGACTTAAAACTCACATTTATTCACTGAAAATGACAACTTGCATGAGGAAAAAAAGAGCAAATGAAACTGTGTTCTGTTATGTGCTAATTATAATGGTTTTTGTGAGGCGTCACAAAAAAGGATTAAAATTGGATATTGATTGGAGATGCGGGGTATCGATCCCCGTACCTCTCGCATGCTAAGCGAGCGCTCTACCATCTGAGCTACATCCCCATGACTGTTATAGAACCTTACTTTTTTGGCTGTAATCAAAGAACAATAGCAAAGTCCCATGGGTTAATCTGCAAAATGCCAAAATATTGGATTATTTGAACTCAGAACCTGTGGTTCGATTTACTTGAGAACAATGAGTTAGTCTCAGACTCTTGGGCTTGTTTTGCTATCAACTAAATTGCAGCTTAAATTCAGGATTGGCCTAACTTGTATCTGGGTTTCTGACCATGAATCACATCTGTTTTCTGAGAGCTTCAACCTGCATGGAAAAAAAAAATAAAAAAATTTGAGTGCTTTGAAATGGAAGGGGCGTTGAGAGGTCAAAAGGTAAAACTTGAATGGAGATGCGGGGTATCGATCCCCGTACCTCTCGCATGCTAAGCGAGCGCTCTACCATCTGAGCTACATCCCCATGGATGTTATCTAGCTAAATAGCTATACCTGAGTGCTGAGTCCAATGAACAAGTAGCATAGAGTAACAAAGTGTGCAAAATATGAAAATTTTGAATTATTGAAACCTTGCTGTGAGATAGTATTTGTGCAGTTTGTAGTGAAACCAGTTTGCTTTCTCTACCATTGCCATGTTTACAAGTAGTTAGTGACTACTAACTGGAAGTCAAGATAGCCCTATGCTTGTTTTTAGGTGTTTGCAACATAAATTCCTGTATGTCATGAAATAACGGGCTAAGGGACTGCTGAGGAAAGTAAAAAAGCAAATTTGGCATTGGAGATGCGGGGTATCGATCCCCGTACCTCTCGCATGCTAAGCGAGCGCTCTACCATCTGAGCTACATCCCCATGGATGATGGTACACTTTTAGAATTTTTATTTTAAAAAAATATTGGAATGTAAATGAGAATGCAATTTTTTTTTGAAGCTACATTGTGTGTTGTCATTCCATAATTTGGTAAGATGTAGCCATATGTTGCTGGCTTGCTGCATATATAAATATGTTTCAATGATTTTGCAGCTGGACTTCTTGGAAGAAAGGACGATAAAGGACCTTGTGAAGAAGCATTCTGAATTCATAAGCTACCCTATCTACCTCTGGGTAGAAAAGACTACTGAGAAGGAAGTCAGTGATGACGAGGAGGAAGAGAAGGAAGAAGAGAGACAAGTTGAAGATGTGGACGAAGACAAGGAAAAGAAAGGCAAGAAGAAAAAGATTAAAGAGGTGACACATGAGTGGCAGAAGATCAACAAACAGAAGCCAATTTGGCTCAGGAAGCCAGAAGATGTTAACAAAGAGGAATACTGCTCATTCTACAAGAGCCTCACTAATGACTGGGAGGACCCTCTTCACTGGAAACACTTCTCAGTCGAAGGGCAGCTCGAGTTCAGGGCTATCCTTTTCATTCCAAAGAGGGCACCATTTGATCTTTTCGACACGAAGAAGAAACTTAATAACATCAAGCTGTATGTCAGGAGGGTGTTTATCATGGACAACTGTGAAGAGTTAATCCCAGAGTACCTGGGATTTGTCAAAGGAGTAATTGATTCTGATGACTTACCCCTGAACATCTCCCGTGAAACGCTGCAGCAGAACAAGATCCTTAAGGTCAAAAGGAAGAATATTGTCAAGAAATGCATTGAAATGTTCAGTGAAATTGCTGAAAACAAAGATGATTATGCCAAGTTCTATGATGCATTTTCCAAAAATATAAAGTTAGGAATTCATGAGGACAGCCAGAACAGGGCTAAACTAGCTGACTTGTTGAGGTATTACTCATCAAACAGCGGTGATGAAATGACTAGCTTGAAGGACTATGTTACCAGAATGAAAAAGGGCCAGAAAGATATTTACTACATCACAGGCGAGAGCAGGAAAGCTGTTGAGAACTCTCCCTTCCTTGAGAGGCTTAAGAAGAAAGGCTATGAAGTTCTCTTCATGGTAGATGCTATTGATGAGTATGCTATCACACAGTTGAAAGAGTACGAAGGGCACAAGCTTGTATCTGCTACAAAAGAGGTATTAAAGATTGAGGAAACCGAGGAAGAGAAGCAGCAGAAGGAGGAGAAAAGGAAGTCATTTGAGAATCTCTGCAAAGTGATCAAGGATATTCTAGGTGACAAGGTGGAAAAAGTGGTAGTTTCTGACAGAATTGTTGATTCGCCCTGCGTTCTTGTGACTGGGGAGTATGGGTGGTCAGCTAACATGGAGAGGATCATGAAGGCTCAGGCATTGAGAGATTCAAGTATAAGTGCTTACATGGCAAGCAAGAGAACTATGGAAATCAACCCAGATAACGGTATTATGGAGGAGTTAAGGAAGAGAGCTGAAGCTGATAAGAATGACAAATCTGTCAAGGACCTTGTGCTGCTGTTATATGACACCGCACTTCTGAACTCAGGTTTTAGCCTTGATGATCCTAACACTTTTTCTGCAAGGATTCACAGGATGCTGAAATTAGGTCTGAGTATTGAGGAGGATGAGAATGCTGGTGTGGAGGAAATGCCATCACTGGAGGAAGATCAAGCTGAAGAAAGCAAAATGGAGGAAGTTGACTAAAAATAAAACAAGAGCTAACATTCTTGCATAATCACAATGTTTTGAAATGCAGGTCTGGTTGTGACTTTGCAAGGTCTTTTTTTGTTTTGGTGAGGTCTTCAACCTGTTTTCTTTTGAGTTTTGACTATGGAATACCCCCTTCTATTTTTGGCGAAAATACAGGGCTGTATAAACTGAAATATCGATGCTTGTAATTAGCACATCATATGTTTGATAATAAAGCCTTTAGTTGTTCTGTAAAATCTGAAATTTCACTTGAATTCTACAATTCTTCGTGATCTTCCATTACCTGTTTTAGAAACACGGTTAACAGCTTAACACCACCCAAAAAAGTAGTACATTTAACAATTTAAACTACTGTTCACCAAAAAAAAAGAAAAGAAAATTAAACCAGTTAGGATTGTATTTTTCTTTTACAGGGAAAAAATAAATAGCCAATATTCATTTTGCTTAATTCTGGTAACGTTGCAAATTGCATCTGCTAATTCATACTGTACTCTGTAACCTCTTAGCTTCAGCCGAAAGGAAAATAGAAGCATGACAGACACAGAACATATGACTGATGTATCAACTAAACAGATTCATTAATACACAAACAAGGAGCAACGAGAGGTTATTTTATTCCTTTACTTGGAAGTAAACAATGTCACAGAACTTTTATGAGTTGTTTCATATCTGAAATGTACTAAAATTGTTGAACTTCAAATTGTGCAGTTTAATCAATAATAAGCACAATAGTATATTCAGATGGCAATAGCAAAATTTTAGCAAAGACGGCAAATAGCAAAATTTTAGCATAGACGGCAATAGCAAAATTTTAGCAATAAACAGAAGCTTAAAATTGTGGCCATGCAGATGATCTCTTGAGTATTCACAACATCCACCAACCAGAGAAAAACTCAAGGTACAAGTAATCATCCTAAAAGGGAGCCTCTTGCAAAATATTGTAATGATTATAGCTTCAACTCAATCCAAAATTGTCATGACATTCAAAACTGGAATAGTCCTATTCATTTCAAAGTAGTAGATTTTCAAGGAAGATTTGAGCTTGGTGGTGCAGCACCAAAGCCTCCAGCTCCACGACCAAAGGCTGGCCTTCCGCTTCCACTAGGACCCTGTAAAATGGAATAATAAAATAAATAAATCAATAGTCATAGACAAATGTGGTACTACCAGAAACAAAGTACGGAGTTTGACAATCACACAGAGTATACATGGTAAGACCTTTTATGGACATTATAACCATACACGTTGAAGGATAATTTAGCGAATTCACATGTTGAACATTGACACAAATTTGCACATTATTGAGTGGATAATTCTATCCTGCATCCTAAAGTTTATATAATCATTAGGATGGCTGGCAGTATATACCATCATATCAATATAATTAATTTACCCTTGAACAAACATTAGGATGGCTGGCAGTATATACCATCAACATAATCATTAGGATGGCTGGCAGTATATACCATCATATCAATATAATTAATTTACCCCTGAACAAACACTATGGTACGCATCAGAGGTAAATCAGACACGAGTGTAACTATCAATAAGCTCTCTTATTGAACTCCTCTATAAAAAGCTACCTAACTAAACCAATCCAGACCCCAGCCGTAGATCAATGAATCCAATCACCCTTTAAAAGGCTCAAACATTGTAAAATTACCTGATAACAATTCTCATCACTAATTATTTCAAATAGGCCAGGATATAGCTAAACCAAGCTATAAGAGTTCACACACTCTCATCTCATATGGTATATCTCCTTCAAGATTGTACTCATGCCTACATTATAAGCTGGCAGAACAGCTAGTCCTTCAAAAGATATAACTACATTCACTAATTCACAGAGATATAACAATATCTTGATCAAATATTTGATCATCAAATATGGGGTCAAAATACAAGCCATGTATGATCAAACCCATATCAAAAGGACATCAAAAGAACAAAGAAATACTCCCTCCGTCCCCCATTGATAGTCACTTTTGGTAGAAAGTCACGGGAATTAATAAACATAAATAAGAAGTAGCAAAAGTACATTGAAAAAGTAAATTTACAATGGGTATGGAAAAAAAAAGTAGAGAGGAAGTAATTAAAGTACATGGAAAAGTAAAATTTACATAGAAAAGTTAAATTTGCACAAATATTTTTGCAAATGGGAGAGAATTTTGGTAAAAAAAAATAATATTAATGGTTTTTGAAAAAAACAAATGTGACTAACATTTTGGGTCACCAAAAATGGCAAAAGTGACTATCAATGAGGGACGGAGGGAGTACACATTAAGCACAATCAACAAAAAACTACTCCAGATACACATGCATTTAGCACAATCAACAACCAAAAAGCACCTAAATACACATGCATTTAGCACAATCAACAAGCAACAACTACCCCAGATACACATGCATTTAGCACAATCAACAATTCACACTTACCCCAAAAGATGGTCTGTAGTCAGCAGGAGCACCGCCCTTCTCACCGAAATCACCTTGCCCACGAGGTCCTGAACGGTAGCCTTCCCTATCACCAAACCTAGGCCTGTCTCCTTCAAATCGAGATCCACCACTGATCGAAGTTCACCAACAGAACAATAAGGTCAGACAAGAACAAATAATGAAAGTATGTAGCGTACACAAATACCATACAATTACACGACGTGAAGCATTGGGAGAAAAAGAAAAGTCAGCAATTACCGTGGGCCAGGAGCACCACCCATGGGTCTGCCAGCAGGCTTCGCCTGCTTCTTTAAGGTAGCAGGAACAATCTCTGAGGGGAGGTTGAGATAATTGCGGAGAAATTCAATACCCTCATTGGTCAGATACCAGTAGTAGTGCATCCAAGCAAAGGTTTCCCTCACATACTCCTTTGACTTAAAGCTTTGCATCAGCTTGATCACTTGTAGATTAGGGACATCAATGTCTGGGTGCTTGGCCAAGTTGTAGTCCTTCTTTGCAAAGCAAACTCCCTCTGATTAAGCCACATTAACACTTTTAAATCAGAACAACAAACTAACATCTCGAAAACATTAGGATAAAAGAATGATCCCTGAAGTCCAGGTCTCACTAAAACCCTAAAAACAGTCAATAGCACATAACAAGCAACAACAAGTCAACATTCAACAATACAAGGAAAGCTCGACAATTAATACTCAGTTTATAAGAAGCAAATGCCATTATGAGACACAATAGACAAAGTAGCACAATCCGTATGCTGAAACAATATGCTTAGAGGATTATTTACTGTACATATACGACAGTAAAAATCACAATCTAATCACCTAGCTGAAACAATTTTTAAGGAAAAATTTAGAAATGTTACAATATTTTCAATTCAAATGACGATTCAGAGTACAATTTTTGAAACAATCATAATAAATGCGATCTACATTCAACCGGCAAAGTGGAAGCTGAATATTTCAAAAATAAATTAGTAATACTCTGTCTTAAGCTATTGTTGTAGCTATCACATTTTCCATACAAAATAAAAACCAAATACAACCCAGATTCATCAGTCCCTTAAACTCCCAATAATCCAATAGCATCACAAATTAAAGCTAAAGCAACTTCATGGTAAAATCTACAAACAAAAACCCAAAATAACAACAAAATTACACATTTCAGCTGTTAAATTGATAAACAACTACAAGCCACATTAGCAAAAACCCAGAAATCTTATCCTCTTCAATATTCTAAACAACTATTTTACCATTAAAATGAAAAATAACTGGGAAAATACAGTCTTTTCATATAAAATTGCATCCACAATATTAAATGATGTATAATAAACGTAACTAGGAAAGAAAGATTACCTTGGAAGAGGTACTTGCTGATCTCACGGCGGTTCTTCTCAGTTATAATCTGTTCAACAATATCCCAAAATTTTTAATCAATTCCAAAAAAAAAATTAACATTGCAACAAGTCAAAAAAATAAAAACTAAAACAGAGAATGTGAAATAGAAATAGGGGAATACCATGGTGATGGGAAGAAGAAGACGGGTGATCTGGGAATCGATGTAAAGTTCGAAACTTTGCAAAGAGTTTTCAAGAGAATGCCGCAATACTAACTTGAAATAATAAGCTTAAATCGCAGAGAAACCCTAGTTTTCTTCTTTCCTTTGTTTTTCTAACCATTTTTTTTTTCATTATTTTTGGGCCACTACCATTTCATGGGCTTAAAATTAACCATTTTCGTTTTTTTGTGTAGGTAACGAAAGATCAAAGATGAATTCAAGCCCGTTATTTTAGAGGTGATAATCGAGTAGTTTGGTTACAGTTCAAGTAATGACTCGTTCGTGTTGAGGTTATAATACTCCGTAATATTAATGATGTAATTGTTATTAGACATCTCCAAATCAAAATTTTATCTAGCAAAACTAACTCCAAAAGACCCTTTTTATAATACTCGAAAATGAACTCAAACTCTTCTAAATCAAATCACTTGATTTTATTTTGACCCAACACGACAACAATGTGTCTATAGTTTATTTTATTAGACTAAGCATATTGGCATTTAACAAAAAAAGACTTTCACTTGATCTTACACGATCTTATCAATTCTAACCCAACTAAATTAATGTGATCCGAACCCTATCTGAACAACCCAATTGTCACATCTAAGCTTGGTAAATCCATTGGCCTATTGTGAAATCATATCATGTACCCACAAGGGTTTTATAAGATGATTCATTCAAGTGTATCATAAGCTTTAATATACTCCCTTCGTTTTTAAATACTTGCTTTATTTTTCTTTTTCGGCAGTTTTTAAATACTTGCTCCATTTCCTTGTTTGGAATGCTTTTACAATATTTAATTCATTTATCTCACCTAGTGGATCCAACGTAAATCATATTTTATTAATTTTATATTCTCTCTCCTCTAATTCTCTCCACTACTTTTGCTTTTACAATTGTTTATTCTTTCACCTACCCCCACTACCTTCATATTTTATTATTTTTTTCAATTTTTCTTAAAACTCCGCGCATGGAGAAATGGAGCAAGTATTTAAAAACGAAGAGAGTATTAAATTCCATAATACTTCGTATTATGATTGTATTCATGTATTCAAGGCGTTTGGTACGTGGGATGGTGGATGGGATAGAGGAGGTGGGGGGAGGATAGAAAGAGAATTGCTAAATGGGGTAAGAGTAGATAGAGTATATAATAATCTTCTCTCAAAAAAATAAGAGTATATAATCTTTGTTTGTTTGGTGTTGGAAAAGATTGAAAATATTAACAAATGGACTAAACCACCATTTCATCAAGCTGTTGAATTCATTCTATCACTTTGTATTTCGACTCAAGTAAAAAAAAATAAAAATACATTTCATGTATGGTTACGTAAAACGGATTACATCGTATAAAGTTGAAGTGGAGTAGTGGTGTTGCTCCACACCTCAGATCCCTCTAATCTAGAGATCAAATCTCATGAAACTCATTTGAGGGATTTCTCTTATCTTCCTTCTCAAATGAGTGCTCTTCGTCTTACCATAAAAAAAATAATAACTAAGGACATCGCATCATTTATACAAACTTCAAGTTAGCACCTCACCACACTCAATCATTGTATATATAAATAGCCAATAAAAAATCAAACCCAAAAAAATAAAAATTCTCCAAATCAAGCCCTTTGTTTGAATTCGAAAGAAAAATCAGTAAACTCTATAGCTGGATGATTTAGCAGATCAATTCCTCACAAAGGAGAAGGGAAAGAAGAGAGCAATGTTCCCGTGTTGGACGACGAAGACGGTCCAAGTTGATGCTCCTCATCACCAATATTGTTAAGAGTCAAATCTTCAACTTGATCCCAAAATAGTAAACTAGGGCAACTTTGTGATTCAATCATTCCCCATCCATTAACACCCACCAATTGATCATGATGATCGCTTTCATGTTGCCTTGGCACGCATTGATTGACCGCCATTCGATAATGTTCTTGTTCAATACCTTCACTTGTACATGAATGTACCTCATTTGGAACCATGCTATCCATACTATCTACCAAACTTGGCATATAATTATTGCTATTATTGTTAGTAATTAAATCCAACCCACTAATAGTACTTATAGTACTAGTGGTGCAATCAGTAAATATTGGCATATTATTAGTGGTGCCAATATTAGTGAATATTGGCATGTTACAAGAATTCCAAATTTGTTGTTGGTAAGATGTACTTAATCCCATGGCATTACTACTAGTAATACCATTGTTGTCACCAATAATAACTGGGTCGATTTGGATACTTGTGTCGAACATGAATAAGGGACAAGAGGAAGGAATTAGGGTTGTGTTATTTTCTTGTGTGGATATTGTGTCCTCCTTTGTGGGCCCATCTTGATTCACCCCGTGAATTGGGTCGGGTCCAAACCTTATGATAAACGGGTAATTAGAGGAGCCAATGGCTGCATGGGCTTGCGCGGAAGTGGTGGTGGTGGTGGAGGTGGTGGTTGTGTTTGTGGTTGAAGGGGCGGACGGCGTGGAGGAAGAAACGGGTTTTCGGATCTTTTTCTTGATCCAAGAATTCCAATAGTTCTTGATTTCATTGTCTGTTCTTCCTGGCAAGTGACTTGCTATATGTGCCCACCTGCATATCATTCAAATGGCTATGTCATACATATATAGATATAAATGCAAACTAACTATGGATAATCATAATACTATTATATTCTAACATAATCTTCATTACCTTATTGACCTATGTTACTCTTTATTTTTATTTTTATTATTTTTTTTTTAAAAAAAGCATGTTACTCTTTATCTATGGTACAAATTCTCAAATGAACCTGGTTTACACTAATTTATTGTGGACCACTAACCTTAGAGACAATATGATTGTTTTATTAATAAAAAAAGGTCACTAAATTAAAATAAAAGTTATTGTTGAAATAAAATTAGTGTGACATCATAAAAGCTAGAAGAGCTTAGTTTTTTTGATGAATTTTTTAATATAATGATCAATATGAATAATAAAGATCACTATGTTAAAATTAGGTCATTATTCAACATAATATTGTACTTTAAGTTCATAATAACATTAGGGTCACACGAGTTTTAAAAAAGGTTACTATAATAAAATTAGGGGTCACTACGTTGAATATAATACCAGTTACATGTGTATAAACCTTAAGTCCACAATAATATTATTGTGGACAAGGTCCACACAAGATTTTCTAGTTATTAAAATAAAGTGAATTTAAATTAATGTAATGGGAATGGAGAGAATATTTATCACTTTTAGTCAAGTATATATGTGGAGAATTGACATATATGACAGTTAACGTGAAACGTACAAAACGATGAATATATATAAGATGACTATAATGCTGATGAAAAGGATGATGTAACAAATCCACATAAGGAAAGAAAATTGAAAGTAATACTATAGATTGATAGTTCATACTTGACCAAGAGTTTTGTATTAGTAAGTAGTTATTAGTTCAAATATGACAGTTTACGTGAAACGTACAAAAACGATGAATATATGATGACTAAAATACTGAAAAGGATGATGTAACAAATCCACATAGGGAAAGAAAATTTAAAGTAATACTATAGATTGATAGTTCATACTTGACCAAGAATTTTTGTATTAGTGGTAGTTATTAGTTGACAAAATGAAAGGAAGAAAGGGAAGTAATAAGGCAACTTATGAATAATGCTATGATGTGAGAATTCCAACTGAAAGACAAGGCAGCCAACCCTCAAAGTTGCTTCAAGGTGTATTAAGCATGTGTAATAGTTTTAGTATTCTAAACTTGTACAAAAAAACGTGCATGAAATTTTCTCATATATAGTATAAACTTAGTGTACAAGATACATTATATTATTTGAATATTTAGAGTTGATGAAATTCTACTCAAACTTAGTTTAGAAGCTAATGTTCAGTTGTTCAGCAATTAATCAAGTTGGTAGTTTCTACTGTTTACAAATCAATTGATGTTGCTTGTTAATGACAATAGAATTGAGAAAATGAGGGCTAATTAGAATCTATTGTCTATTTGCAAGTATGCAACAACTTGATCAATATGTCATACTCGAAATAGATACTGAGTTCTTTCACCAAAAATCTAAAAAGGATATTGAAAATATGCATCTTGGAGATCAGATGAGGGTTGATCTTGATGAATGAGCTACATAAAGAGCTAGCTAAATAGTATTCAATTTTTTTTATCAATCGAGTAATGTACTTATTAATCATGTAGTTTTATTACTACTAATAACAATGCATTAGCAACCTTGCATTGCAAGTAGGGTAATTATGAAGGGAAATAAGTAATTTAAAGGAGTTAAATTGAAGAACCTGTTTCCTACAACTTCATGAAGATTGATGATCAATTTCTCTTCTTCTGGAGTGAACCTTCCTCTCCTTATATCGGGCCTTAAGTAGTTAATCCATCTTAAACGACAACTTTTGCCACATCTTTGAAGCCCTAACCATAGAAAATTTTGTAGAAAGTGAAGACATTGTCAGAATGTTGATGATGCATGTACGTACTTGATTAAATAGTTCTTTAGCATGTATTTACTATGAAAAACTTAATTGAGTATTGAAAGTTTCTAAGGTTCATTTGTATGTTTGCCACTATTTTCAATCACAACCTGAACAAATTATAATTTTTTTTTTTTCTTTCTATCTCATTGAAACCTAAATGAGAAAATGCATGATCATTTTAGCTATGATTTTTTTTGGTTGCTCTTACTTCAATTATTTTTAAGGGACTAAATAGCTTGATTGGTTTAAACTGCATTTGTTCAAAAATAAAATTAGACTAACATTAGCTTAACATTGTACATTACATGCACATTAATTTAGATTTTATGTACATACACCAACTTACACCATGTTTATAGGACCATATACTCAAATATACCAAAGCAAGTACCAAAATGTGCATATATCACATAGAACGATATACAAAGTACGTGACTATCTAGTGTTTGATGGTAATGCATGCTCCGAAGAAAGAGTCATATAAACTCTCTCACTACATAATAACTAGTAAGAAAGAAATCAAATTATAAAAGACTAAATGAGTGATTAGGGGGAGCTCAAACCAGCTTTCTCAGGGACTTCACTCCAACAACCATAGCCATGAGTAGAGATATATCGCATGAGCTTCTCGTCTTCCTCGGGTGACCATAGCCCTCTCTTAACCTTCTGTTGGTTACAACAAGAATGGTGCCCCATTTTAATTTTGTAGTCACACTACTCCTTGCTAGCTATCTAGTTAGTTCCACACTATATTTAAGTGACTTATCAAACTAGAACTTAGATTTTTTTTAAGATGAATAATCAAGAAGAAAGAAGAATTAAACGAATAAAATTCAAGTAGCAAGTCTCTCTCTAGTTGAAGCCATTTTTATATAAAGTATATGGTATTTGTAAAAAGAGCCGACATTTGAAAATGAAGGAGGAAGAAGAGGGTCCAATGCATGGGACCAATTGCATCTAAATCTAACCCCTTTAAAATGACCTTTCATCAAACTATACATGTTTTTCATCATTTCTCCAATGAAAATAATCTAACTCTACTTGATATAACAATTATGTATTTTATTTTTACATGTAACAAACTATCACGTACACATTGCATTACTATTTATAGACATACCCTGTCCCACTATGCTCCCTCTGTAGCAAGTAGAAATCTGCTACGTCAACATCAAAACTCCAAATTCACCCTTGTTTACCTTGATTCATTTGTCAAGTGATTTGTCATGCATGATGATTACATGATACATGACATGCAATTCGTGATCTCTATATACTACTTCATAATCCATAAGCTAATAAGGCCAAGTATATATAGCAATGCAAGTGATGATCATTTCACTATGAAGTAGATGCTTGTCTAGACAAGGATAAATCAAACTCCCTAAACCAATAGCCGGAACATAAAGCTGCGTGTGATGCTATAAAACTTTATGTGTTCTTTATTTTAAGCTTAATTTTTTTCAATATATATATGTTTTACGAATAAGATGAAAATTTATCATGAACATCGAGTAATATAAATAAAGCTTTCTTTACAAAATTACATACTACGTACTCACTTCATATCATCTGAGTTAAAGTAACCTATCACACAAATTAGTTATTGATGTACCATGCATAATCTAGTATACAAAGTTGGTTTGGTTGAATCCAAAACCAAATTTTTATGATTTTATGGATGACGTAATTTTTTCATGGTTCATTCATTAATAAGAAATTCGTTTCAGTCAATATTAAGTATTCCGTTATAAATCACAATATATTAAGATTCATTAAACTATCTTTAAATTTAATTAGGTACTCGCTTTGTACGTATTTGATACAAAGTTGTTCTCCGTATACACTTTGATATATCTCATTGAATGGAATTGGCTATATATACAAGGGTACACCATATTAAGATTAGATCCCTAATTAATAAGTAAATTAAAGCTACACCATACAAGAGTAACTAATGTAAATTAAAGCTACATTCATAATACTTTTTTTTTTTTTGAAACCTAATCTATCATAATACACAGTGGTAGTTAATTAGTTATGCTCCAAAATTTTGCTTCTATAATTATTTGAACTAGTAAGGTCCTTGGTTGCTTTCTATTGATTTATAATTGGATTAGATGCACTTTTACATTGAATGAGTGTATGCTTTTTCAGTTTGTATGGACAGAAAGGTACACTATGAAGTATGAAGACTATGTCATGGAAAGTACTGTATAACATTGTGAATTTTCTAAAGTCGGGCGTAGTATTCCTATAACCGATATCGGACTACAAAGCTTTTTTATTTTATTTTTTTTCAGGGAACACACTACTAAGTTTTTTTTTTTTTTTTTTGACACACTACTAAAGTTTAATTTCCCTTTAAGTTTTCATTTATAAAATTTAATCATGCAAACAATTGCCACAATGTGATAATGGGCAAGATCAAAGTAGTTTTAGCTTAGTCATTAGTTAATTTGATGGATTGCATTTGTGTGAAAACCCTACAATTTTAGTATTGCAAAACACAATAAAAGTCCTAATCAATATTGGTTAATTATGTTCTTTGCTTAAGTAGAAAGACTATAAATGCTTATTGTACCAGGAATTAAGAGCTAATTTTGTATAAATCGTACCATGTATTGACGTCATCCTTTCCACATTGGGTTAGTACGTGTTGGTCCACAAATCTTCTCATCCTTTCATTATACTTGTTTATGATAATAAAGTATTGATTAAGATATAAATCAGAGTGATAATGAAGTATATGCATGACAATTATACATGATGAAAAACTTCATTTAAGGGTGTACTTAACTTAGAAATTAAACCAATAAAAAATAAAAATACGTTGTAGAATCATGAACCATGAGTTGAATATGCACGTCAAGGGGTCACTTGTGTACTTTTAGACTTTAGTTGATTTGAAATGTCTACTACCAACATATTCAACATCTATATAGGTCAATAAAATACCTAGGGTAATCTTGTAAGTACTCCAATATTCCATATTATACCGTATGTAAAATTACATTCCATTAATGAAAATTTAAATATAATTTTTCTGAATTATTATTAGCGTTCTTTTATATAATATTTCCAATTTAACTATTAATAGAATTTATGGACTCTTAAAAAAAATATATATCAAAGGTGATGAATGTTAGGATGGAAATCTATATATTAATTGATTAATTCATTGAAACAAAAATTAAGAGACGACTAAAATTAAAAGGAAAGCCTTGATCAAATGTGTTATGTTGTTTTAATGCCTTATTTGTTTCAGTTAACTTATTAGTTTTTATCTCCTTTTCAAATGATATTGTCAAATATTTTATATATATACTCCGTCGGTCCCTTTATTTTGACTCATTTGACTTTTCACGGTTCGTGTTTTGAAACGCATCTATCTATCTATCTATCTATCTATATATTATACTAAAAGACAAGCGCCTCAATGTGAGACTGACAAATGTCTCTTTATGATTCGCTGTCTTTTTTAAATTTTTTTATTATACATTTATGTTTCCATATAAAAAAATATTCTAAATAACTACATAAACTATTATAGTAAAGTCTAGCAATATTATTTCTAAAATAGTGTTAGGATTTTTTTTGGGAATTGCCTTTATTAATAACATACTAGCATAGAGTGATATTTCTTTGCTCATTAGTCATAATTAGGGCTGGCAAAAGCTGACCCGACCCGACAACCCGACCCGAACCCAACCCGAAATAAATGGGTTTTGATAGAGATTTTCAACCCGTTTATGTAATTGGGTCAACCCGAACCCGACCTGAAGTTAAATGGGTCGGGTTCAGGTTGAAAATCCCAACCCGAAACCAACCCGCATAAACCCGTTTATTTAATTGGGTCGGTTTCAGGTCGGGTCAACCCGAACCCAACCCGCTTAACTTAAAACCCTAATTTAAAAATATGGGCCAAGCCCAAATTATCTAACCCTAAGCTTTTCCTCTTTCACTCCCCGCTTTCTTTCAGACTTTCACTCAAACTCTCTCTCTTCTCAGTTTCTCTCTCTTCTCTCCTCTCTTTTCTCTCTCTAACTCTTGAAGATTGAAATAAAAATTCTTGAACCTTGAAGATTGAAGCTTCATCTCAAACATTCTGAAGGTAATAATCCTATTATTCGATTTTTTATGAGTTTGTTTGCTCATGAGTCATTTGTTTATGCAATTTCCTTGATTTGGTTATGCAATTTTCAGATTTCTTTGATTTTTTAAGCGATTTTTTGCTATTATGGTTTATGTATGCTTTGTTTATGTGATTTAATCATTTAATGTTGTTCGTTTGTTATTTTCTTACTCTGCAATTTCTTTCGAAGATTTGATTTGTTATTTACTTATTTTGCGATTATTTGCGATTTGTTTATGCGATTTTTTGCCCTGATTTGATTTTCTTACTCTGCAATTTCATGAGTTTGATTCTTTATGTCATGACTCATGAGTTTATACTTCTGTTTTTCATGTTTATACTTCGGATATGAGTGTAATTCTTTTTTTAATTTATTCACAGATGGCTAATAGCCCTAATCCTGATGAACCCATTGATCTTCCGGATTCTGATTCAGATGATGAAGTTTCTGATTCTCATCAAACGGAATCAAAGAAGAAAACCTCTAATGTCACCTCGCTGAATAAGCCTGGAATTCATTTCAAGCGCCAACGAAAGCTCACTTCAGATGTGTGGGCAAATTTTGAATTCCTTGATAAACCTGACGAACAAGGTAACATCATTTGCATGTGTAAAAAATGTGGGCAGAAATATAATGCTGAAAGTAGGCAAGGAACTGGTAATTTAAAACGCCACATTAAGAAATGTAAAAAAAGGACCTTTAAAGATGTGGGTCAGATGATTATTGATTCAAGCAGTTCTGGTTCTATGATGAATAGGGTTCCTACAATTGATTATGATATTGTTCGTGAGATGTTGTCTATTGCTGTGGTGAAACATGATTTGCCTTTTCAGTTTGCTGAATATAGTGCTGTTAGGAAGTTGATTAATTACATAAATCCTGATGTTAAACTTGTGTCTCGAAATACTTTGAAGGCTGATGTTCTGAAAATGTTTAAGAGGGAAAAAGATAAACTTAAGGAGGAGTTGAGTGTAGTTAAGGGTAGGATTTCTCTTACATCTGATTGTTGGACTTCAATTACTACTGATGGTTACATGTCTTTGACTGCCCATTTTGTTGATAATCAATGGAATTTGCAAAAAAAAATTCTGAACTTTCGTTTTTTGCCTCCACCTCACACCGGTGTCCATATGTCTGACCATGTCTATGATTTTCTTAAAGAGTGGGGTATCCAAAAGAAAATCATGTGTATTACTCTTGATAATGCTTCCTCTAATGATGTGTTTGCTGATGTAATTAAAAATGAACTTGATTTGGTATGTGGGGGGGATTATTTCCATGTGAGGTGTTGTGCACATATCCTAAATTTAATTGTGCAAGATGGGTTAAAAGAAATTAATGAGGCTGTTGTTAAGGTGAGAGAAACTGTGAAGTATTGTAAAGGGTCTCAGGCTAGAAAGCAACGTTTTTTGACTTGTGTGGCACATGTTGAACTAGACTCAAGTAGAGGATTGAGACAAGATGTCCCTACTAGATGGAATTCAACTTATTTGATGTTAGAGAATGTTTTGTACTACAAAAAAGCTTTTCTTCATTTTCAAAAGGTTGATGCCAATTACATTCATTGTCCAACAAATGAGGAGTGGGGGAGAATAGAGAAGTTATTTAGATTTTTGAAGGTCTTTTTTGATGTGACAAATGTTTTTTCGGGTACTAATTATCCTACCGCTAATGTATACTTCCCAAATGTGTTGAAAATCCGTTTACTCTTGAAAGAGGAGCTTGAAAATTCTGATAACTTCATGCATAAGATGGCAGCAAGAATGAATGAGAAATTTGCTAAATATTGGACCAACTTTAGCATAATCATGGCTGTGGCTGTTGTTTTAGACCCTCGATTTAAGTATGAGTTTGTGGAGTGGGCTTTTAAGAAGGTGTATGGGGAAATAGAGGGTACTAATGAGTTGGTGAAGTTCAAGGAAAGGTTGGATTATTTATATGGTGTTTATGTGACTGAGGCTTCCACAACAACACCACGAACAAGGCGCCGTTCTTCTAGACAGCCTAATGAAGAGCAAGTTGATGTTGCTTCTGATTCTTTTATGATGGTAACTGTGAACACTTGCTTTTTGTTTGATAATCAGCTTTAAATTCTGTTTTTTGTATGCTTTATTGTAATTTTCGTTTAAACATCTTTTAGGACTTTGATAACTTCTCTTCTAGCAAATCATATGTTGCTGCTAAATCTGACTTGCAAATCTACTTGGAAGAGCCATTGATTCCTCGTGCAACCAACATTAATATTCTATATCATTGGAAAACAAATGTTGTGAGGTATCCAATTCTTTCAAAGATGGCAAGGGACATCCTTGCAATCCCTATTTCAACAGTAGCTTCAGAATCTGCCTTCAGTACTGGTGGTCGAGTTTTGGACTGCTATAGAAGCTCTTTGAAACCAAACACAGCAGAAGCTATCATTTGCCTCAAAGATTGGACTTTTGGTGAAGGTATGAAAATAGTTTATGTATTTAAAATTACAATTTTTTTTGTTTCTTTTTTGTACTATTTTATTTATGCTTAAGGCTGAAATTAACTTTTGTATGTATTCTTTTGGTTGTAGCTAATATGGATCCGCAATTGCAAGATTTATGTGGAAAAATCATGGCCATGAAAGTCAACGATGATGTGGGGGATACTCCCAGCCCCAGCCCTCCACAAAGTGCACCAGAAAGTCCTGCTGTCATGGAGAGTCAAACCTGATTATGTTGTTAATTTCTTCTAAAATTAGTTGATGAAACTGTTACTGTTATTTTGGACATGTATTTGGTTTTCTAGTTGAACTTTTATTTGCCTACTTGGAAGTATTTTGGACATGTAACTCTTGAATTATGTTGTTAAGTTATGTTTGCTTGAATTATGTGTTGAATTTGAAGTCTTGAATACTTGAATCTTACAGGTTAAAGAAATTAGTCAAATTACAGGTTAAAAAAATTACAGTATAAAGAAATTAGTAAATTACAGGTTTTTATTTTATTTTTTTTTAATTAAAAAAAAAAATCAGGTTTAGGCGGGTCGGGTTCAGGTCGACCCGTTTATAATCAGGTCGGGTTCAGGTTGGTTTTTTTGACCTGTTTAAGTAAACAGGTCGGGTTCAGGTTGGGGGGTCCTGACCCGTTTATGTAAACAGGTCGACCTGAACCCGACCCGACCCGACCTGTTTGCCAGCCCTAGTCATAATGTAATCAGTTACTATAATAGATGGTCGTGAAAATGGTCAAAGCATCTATTATACTCCCTCCGTTTCATAATGTTAGTCCCACATACTATTTTGGTCGTTTCAAAAAGTTCTACCCATATTGAATATATTTCATTTATGACTTGATTTTTTTTTTACTTTAATTGATTGTGGATCGATGACATGACTCTAAATAGGGAAATTTTTACCTTAAATTATGCAATTATGACTTGTGCTTTCCTAATGAAAAATAAAAAGAGTTAAATAAGGTAAACTAATTATGAAATCTGTTGTACTTTAATGTTAGATTCCAAATATATTTGTTTTCTTATTTTAGGTGATTGATTCCATATGGGACTAACATTATGAAACGGGGGGAGTAGTAAAGTCTAGCAATATTATTGTGACATAATGAACAAAAGAAAGAATTATACAAGTATTTCATATTACATAATACGAGCATAATGGTAAGAACATCTATTATAGTAAAGTCTAGAAATATTATTTCTCAAATAAATAAATAAAAAGTCTACAAATATAATGGTAGCATGATACGGTAAAAATAAAATATTCAAAGAATAAATTAATAATAAAATATTCTTAAAATATTCAATTCAAATCATAGTATTCAAATAATAAAATAAGATACAATATTTTTTTTTGTACTATCATCTATATAAATAATAGCCATAGTCATAACATATATGTCTTTATATTTTTCATTTCAAGGCCATATTATATATCTATATTATGGAAAGATTAATATATTGTTCTTCAATATGACATTCACTATGATATTTGACCATACCCCTCTTAAAGAATCATGGTGAATAAATTAATTTAACTTTGATTAAAAATATATATATCTAATAATTTAATTTTAGATTAATGTAGAGTCTATGAATTGTTAATATACAATTTATTGAATTTTTTTTTGAGGGGAATGCAGTTTATTGAAATTAAATTAACTTAGATTAAAAATATATATCTAATGTAACTTTTTCTTAAAAAAGAGTTAAACAATATTTTCCTAACAATAATTATGCCAAAAATTTACGCATATATAATAATTAAAGTTTTCGCACACTTTTAAAATATTATTTTTCTATAACCATTAATTTTTCATATTTCCTTACTAATTTAATGCTAATATTCAAAATTTAAATAATTACAGTATAAGAATACATATCCATAAAAAGATATATTTACATACATGATTGGGTAATTGATGAAATTTGTCTTTTATTCTTAAAAATTTTAATAAATATCTTTCATTCGTATAAAAATTTACCAAATCCATATCTATATATTTGTGTTGAATATATTCTATCAGTTATTGATTGGTTGTATGGATATTATGTACTCCGTAATTGTTTTTGACACAATGATTTGCTTAGGAAAAATGTATATAGTGGTGGGTCAAATATAAGGTAAGTTATTATTGTGTCTAAAATTTGGTGACTACAACGAGTAAAACAAATATTCGATTGTATAGCTGCTTATGTTAAGAAAATTTTAGTTTATATCTATGGGAGGTAGGAAATATTTAGTTTATATCTCTTATAATTATGTGAGTATTATTCATTTATTTTTCAAATAAACAGATAACATTATATATAAAAAGGAAATAAAATAAATCCATATGACAAAATTAATTTGTTAGTAAAAATGAACCCTTTATTACTAATTGAATTATGTTAGTTTTTTTCCCTACGGGATTAATAATACCTTATTCAAACAATCAATAAGTTGATCTATAAATCGTGCATCGCACGGGCACTATGCTAGTATATCTCTATTTTCATTCATGTAAAAATTATAAAAACTTGATATTAATACAATATACAACGAGACGAACACAACAAGATTATACATGACTATATTAGCTCTTATAAATCAATGACAGTTGATGGTCAAAATTTTAAAAGTTTGACCCAAATAATAGCAATGGCCAATGGGGCAAAAAATAAGGGACGGAGGGAGTAGTTATATAGCCTATAAATGCAAGGAAAGATTTGTTTAGAAATGAATGACTTAATACATTATTTATCTGTATAAGCTCACTTTAATCTTTATCTTAGTTTCTTGTGTTTCTGCATAACTTAAGCCTTAGAGTTTAAAAAAAATTTGTATACACCCGGTTTACACTGATATTAGTGTACATCGAGCAGTATAATAGTAACTTTTAGCGAATCTTAGGGTAACTTTTTGTCTTTTTTTTGGGTTATCTTTAAACATAATACAATTTTCATATAAATAGACAACAAGAAAATTTTTATAAAGTTAATATTTTTACGAGTATTTTTTAAACGGTTATAAAGGTAATTTAATTACATACAATCACTAATAATTCATTTTTAGTCATTTAAAATGCGATTCTTTACTAATAAAGTCTTAATAATAATTTTTAATTGTATTGGGTTACTTTTATGCCTATTGTGGTAACTTTTATTCATTTTAGGGTTAATTTTTTATCATTTTAAGCTATCTATATAATGGATGTACAATAATTATTGTACACGGATTTTTTTTTAAGTTTGTGTAGAGTTTAATTTGCTACTTTCGGCATCCATGCACGTCAATTCTAATATATCTATTGACATAAAATGTGAGTAAAATATGTCTAGTTATTACAATTAATTTAAAACGGATGTAACAACAAATAATTCATTTAAACACCCCCCCCAAAAAAAAAACTATAAATAAACAATAAACAGAAATGAAGAAAGGATTGTACACCAGTACTTTCTCAATTGTGCGTAGTGCTGGTAGTGCACCTAATCACCTATTGCTATCAAGAGAAAAAGTGAAAATATGGCCATATTATAAGCATACGAGAAGATTAATTAGTTACAAAGTTTACGGGTCAGTGTAATATAATTATGTGACGACATGAAACTCGTGTTCACGTACCACTAGTGTTTTTGTAAAATTTTGTGTATGTATATTATATGATACTAATTTCCAAACGAACTCTAATTAATTAATTTAATTAAGACTCTTACATAATGTTTATAATTTTTTATGATTAATTGAAGTTTCTGTTGAATGATGTTGATTATCTACCGCATTTGATATAAATGAAGTGATTGAGGTGACATTTGCTTGGATGAATAGCAAAATGATTTGAGAAAGTAACAAGCAAATCATTTTGGCCTACGACTAAATAGAGAGATTAATATATCATAAAGAAGCTTGTTGGCTAGGATATGAAAAAGGGGTTTAATTATTACACTTAGCTTTGAAATGAAATCTTTCTTTAGGGCCTACCATTTAATTGGCTAAGTAATTAAACTATTATATGATCAAAGAACAATTGTTATGAAATACGAACTAGAATATTATGTGGATGCCATTTAATGGTTTATATTCTTATATTTATCTTTTCAGAGTATTCTAGGTTTAGGGTTTATGGTTCTCTAATTAAGTTATCAACTCTAATTACATCATATCGTATGTATTTATAATTACACTAGTATATCCCTTCTAGTAATGAATTAGGGCATGTTCATTTCAGTTTAATTTCAGTTCAGTTCAGTTCAGTTCAGCTCCAACCAGATCAGTTTAGTCTTCTCTCATAAAATATCATTTCAGCTCTATTCAATTCAGTTTAGTTCAGCTTCAATCACTTCAATTCAATTCATTTCAGTTCAACTCATTTCACTAAATGTGAACAGGGTCTTAGAACATTTTTTTTAATAGCAAAAATATTTCATTAATTAAAAGTCATACGACATCTACAATAGAGATTCGACGTTAACAAATACATAAAATATTGAATCAAATAAAATTTTCCTTTATAAAAAACTACGATAGTCGAGTAGATCTTGCACAATGGAACATTTTTCGCTTATATCGCTAGAAAATACAGTCTTGTTGGCCGGAGAGACAATCTCAAGATCCTTTGTAGCCGTGAGGATCCAATGTTTTCCATCTAATTCATTTGTCTGTATTCGAAAACTTAATAACTTTTTCACCAACGAAATTATTTCACGACAATCCATTAGATCTAATATCATGGATTCAAAACTTAGAAATTTCTCCTCCGAAAAGAGGAGATAAATCTTGTCTTTCGAAGGAGGTCGAAAAACTGTTATCTTTCAAAGGAAATCGGAAACCCTTTCTTTCGAGGGAGAATAGTTCCTCCCAAAAGGAGGAAGTATTATCATAAACTTTTTTTAAAAAAAAAAATATTAAGAAACAAGGATCGGAGCTTTCCACCGATTAAAGACCAATGGAAACCCCTTTAAAATTCAACATGGAGGCTAGCTAGGGTGTTGGAGAGAGGAGAGAGGCTAGCCCCTTTAAAATTAGAGCATGATTATTCTCTCTACAACTTCTCTCAGATTCCCCCTCGTTCCCTTTATTTTATAACATCAAGAAGTTTTTTAAATTATAAAGTGGTGAAATGTGTGAAAAAGGCATGATAAAAGAGAAATTTATATTACTAATGTACATGATGTTGTAAAATAAATTGTAACAACCACGGCAATAACATCAAAAAAAAATGTATATATATAACTATATATTTGTTGCTCCTTCAACCCTAGTTATTCACGTATTCCTCTATGAAGAAGCTTAATTGATCGGTCTGGTCACAGAGGAAATAGTTTAGAGAATGGTTAATTGTTATTGCCTCATCTGAAATAAAATTATCAACCATATTTTAAAACAATGTGTTTGAATAAGCAAATGTTCCATTTGTCATTTGCGTTCGAAAAGCTTTTAGATCAAAAATATACATAGATAGGTATCTCAAATGGTGTTTTATACTAGTACATCTTTAAAAATGATTAAATAATACTCGCATTTTTTTAATGAAGACTTTACTAAAGTTTTTTTTATATATTTTTGCTTAATAAAGCAAAAGAAAACTCAAATCACAATTAATCATCATCTGTAATAATTAGCTGCAAAATGATGACTTCAAATCACACTACCTTTATGGAAGATCAGCCGAATAAATGGAATTTTATGCTCAAATATGTTGGGATGCTAGCTGATCATGATGATTAATAAGAATGTACAAATTAAATGAGTTGTAAAAGAAGATATTATCGTTGCAGACAAAGATTTAGTAACCATTTCATAGTTCATAATATTTCTTTTATACCAAGTAATATATTTGTCTCTCCATAGCTAGTTTTCGCATCAATGATTTATGCTCTTAATATCAGGTTCGATGACCAACTTAAGTAAGAGGTTAAGCTGATACATGGTTGTAAACTTGTAACTCATGATTAATTTATATATTCTATAAAGCATCGATCGCTTGACAATAACATATAAAGCATCGCTTGATGAATGAGTAAAGTCATTTGCTACCTATTGCGGCCTAGGTTTTTGATGAATCATAAGCATGCTTGAGTTATGTCCTTATAAAATGTAACAATATGTATTAGATCTTTGGATTGGACTTTCACTTTCATTAGTAGTCCAATATAGTCCAATACATTATCCCTTAAGTTTCTTACATCTAAATTATCCCCTTTGAAACTTGCTAAAAATTAGACCATTTTTTACATTTCAAGTGGCACTTCATAGTTGCCCACATTATCTTAATTGCGAATTGTACCATTATTATTATCACCACAACCTATATTGTGAGAAGCCTTAATATATACATATATATTTTGAAATCATACCTTAAACGAAATTTCTTTTATGAAATCATACATGTATACTGGAAAATAGGGTTTGACCATGTTTTTAGGTGTTGACTACCCCAGCCCCACCCACAAAAATCGCCCTCCCCTTTTCCCTCACCTCAGGATATCGACCACTTAGACCCCCACCCTCGAAGCCAACAACCCCTCACTACTTCTGCCACCCCAAAACCACCTCTTCCCTTTCCTTCGTTAGGGTTTAGGGTGGTTCGGGTGTGGATTTAGGGTTTGGGGGCGCAGTTGAGGCGGGGGTGGAGGAAGGGGTGGGGGTCTTTAAGGTGAGGGCCGGGGATAGGGGGCGGGGACGTTTAGGGGTGGGAAAAACGGAGGGGTTAGGTAATCGGGGTGAAGGAAAAGGAGTGGGGTAGGGAAAAAGGAGAAGTGGGGTCTTAGGGTAGGGTTCCCGACATGTGAGACCTGGGCGCCAGGCCGCCAGTGGAGGGAAAGAGGTGGCTAGGGCTTTTTAGGAGGTTGTCATGAAAGGGGAAGGGATTTTGGGGAATGGGGGAGAGGTGGCTACCGTTAAAAGGGGTAGGGTTAAGGTGGTCAACGCCGTGAAAGGGCCGGAGGGGGATAATTGGGGTAGTCAACGCCGAAAAAAATAGGATCAAACCCCTTTTTTCAGGCATAAGATATGACTTCGAAAAAAAAAATGATTAAGTTATGATCTCACAAAAGTTAAAATTATAATGAGGTTTCTCACCAAAAAAAAAATAAAAAAAATAAAAAAAAATGTTTTTATAAGGAGGTTTTTGATAAAATTTCCTAGATAAATATGTTGTCTCCAAAGTACTAATCATAAGTTTTAGCCTTACCCTTTGACCCTGTGTATATCCCTAAAAATAAAAATATTATCTCTCATCATACCAGTAATATTTAATTTGATAATTAATCATCAACCTTAATTTATAAAACTAAACGTCATGAAACTCATAATATACATAGTTGTACTAAAATATTTCATCAAAATATCAAATTATGGAAATCCAAAAAGAAATTTGATACAAATTTGTTTAGTAAAAAAAAATAAAAAAATAATGAATGATATCAGGAAAAATGTCATCCTCAAAGCCATATTTTTAGAAGGTGATCAGATAAGTTAATCGAACGACTTTATCAAATAATTCTACGTAGCAGAAAATCTTGCGTGAACCTGGTCCACAATAATATTATTGTGGACTTAAGGTTTATACACACGTAACTGACATTATATTCAAACCCTTAATTTTAATATAGTAGCCTTATTTTTAACATAGTAACCATTTTTAAAATTTGTGTGACCTTTAATGTTATTATGAACTTAAAATACAACACTAGTTTGAATAGTGACCTAATTTTAACATACCGATCATATTGACCATTATACTAAAAATTTCATTAAAAAAATTAACCTCTTATAGCTTTTATAATGTCCTACTAACTTTTATTTCAACATAATAACCTTTGTTTTAATGTAGTGACCTTAATTTTTTATTAATAAAACAATAGTGGTCCATAATAAATTAGTGTGAACCAAGTTCATTTAAAAATTTGTATCTACGTAGTACTTGTATCACATGGAATTGAAAAAGGGTTACATAGTTACTTGCAAAATTATTTAATTTATCTATCTATCGAATCTTTTTTCAAATAGCATATTTGTGAGGTTATTATTATGAAAGAAAATAAAAATACATAATGTGAAACCGTTAAAAAAAATTATTTGCTATTAAAATTATTTAGAACTACCTAGATTGGCTAGATGAAAGAAGAAAAAAACCAGTTAGGCCCTATAGAGTGTGTGATGATCTTAAACTTTAAGAGAATGGGCCAGTTATGCAATCTAAAAACAACGATTTGTATTATTTAAAAAAGGCTTACATTGGGCCGGTGATGGGGCCGCGATCACCGTTGAAAAGCATCTGCAATCGTGCACTACTGTTGTAGACAATCAAAACCCTTCACGACGCAGTCAATTGGCTCAAAAGTAAAGCCTAAATTCGAGTATTTTTTAAACAAAATCGTATAAAAGACAACGCGTCCATTTCCGCGCAATTGAGGGCCGTCATTTGCTGACTCAGCTTGCTTCCATTGCCAAAACTGCCCTCCAATGTTCCAGATGTTTTTGAGGTTAGGTTAGTTTATGGACATATAGACTATAGTTATGTTCTTATGTTATGTACTAGTGGAAAATGATTTTGGCACATCAAAATGGATTCTCACACACATTTATGTAAGATCACAGTATTCTATGCTGTTTTCATATAACGATGTGTCAAAATCAATTAAAGGTATGTCAAAATCAATTTTTCAGTGTTATTCTCCGTAATGTTATTTACTACCTCTGTTACATTTTATTTGCAACGATTAGATATTTTTCTTCTCTACTTTATATCAAATCGTTGCAAATAATATGTAACGGAGGTAGTAATACAATTATACAGTATTTTATTGTTGTTTTATGTGTGCATGGTGCCATGGTATATCTCATTGTTTTTTTATTATTATTTTTTTAAATGTGCATTGGCATAGGTATTGAAAGGGTATGGCCATATGAGTATAAATATTAGCAAAGCTTTGGTTTTCACCGAGCATATTTTTTTGAGGGATTTTCCTTACATTCCTCTTTTAAAATGAACCTTCTCCTTAAAAATAAATAAATAAAAAATACTCGTAATAAATATAATATTTGTATATCGGTAGTTAGTAAATAATGAGTTTCTTTTTTTAAATTTAGGAATCCAATCCTTTAAGCTCTTCCCATTTTATTGTTTTTACATTGCCTCAATTACCTTTTTTTTATATATTATTTTATTATTTTTTTTCTACCTTCATTATTGTTAATTGCATTTTTTGTTGTTGAACTATTTATAAAAGTATGCGGACATATATACCCCTAAAATATTTGTTTACATTTATTTCCCTCATTGGTGTAACCAACATCTTAACTAGCTATGGTGTGTGCACTGTGCATGATAGTCACTCAATAATGGAAATAATTTTGAAGGTTCATTTAAGCTGTGAATAGAGTTTACATTAGATTGGAAGAACATTTAAGTAGGAGGGAGAACTGTGTAGTGTATTATGGATCGTGTGGTGGGGCGAGGAGGGATAAAAGTGAGAATTTATTTAATTACTATAAAAAAATTCAAAAATATGAAAATAAAAATAGTGTACATAAATGGAAAGTAGGAAGACTTAAGTGTATGAAAGTGTCAAAAGTGAAGAGTAATAAACTAATGTGATCATATGTTCAAAAGTAGGAAAAAAAAATGAAATGTTTTAATTTGGTGAAAATAAGTCTAATCATTTTGTGATATGAAAATATTAAATAAAATTTTGCAAGAAAAAATTAATTACATCAAAGTTTCATGAAGCCTTAAAGAATGCTACTCTGTATAATTTATTTCAACTTTGACTCTAATTCAAAAAAAAAAGAAAATATTTATCTACATGACAATCCATTAATCCGTATTAAATAGCTCACAACCCATTCTTCTGGAAAAAAAATTGCACACCTTTCACCATTATTTTATTTTTGTTTTTGAATTAGACAACAATTGCCTTGCAAAAAAATAAAAATAAAATTGTCATGCTTATTTTGAAATCATTTAACATCTATAAAATAACTCCCATCCAATGAAACCAAGTCACCAATGCAAGTATTATTATTAAATTATTATTAGTGGTCATTAAAAATTCTTTAATGATTTAAATAAATATAACAACCACCAAATATCTTCGATCCCTTATTTGCTACACCATATCCACGCACGAATGTAGACGAAAAGGGTAGTTTAGGAAACATAAAATCAACAAAAAGAACATATACCAAGTCAGCTTTTAAAGGAGAAAATAACATTAACAAATCATATTTTTGTTCAAAAATATGATTTTTAAAGAAGAAAAAAAAAGACAAGAAAGAAACAGTCGTTGGCCTCAAAAAGCAACCTTGACCATCAACTCCCATATTTAATGGGCCCCTCTCCACATCACCTACCCAACTCATTTAACTGTCAACCGCATTTCTTTTTATTCTCTTCCCTCCCTTCTTTCTCTCTCCTCCCCTGTTTTTTCTATCTTCCTCTGTTTTCCCCTGTTTTCTTTATTTCATTCATTTTGATTAATTTTGATCTTTGAATTTTAAAAAATAAAAAATGTGGACTGGAGGGGCGGATAATCAAGGGCACTTCCTCGGCCGGATAAGTATTCGTCGTAATCAAGTTGCTTCAATGGAGGGAGAAGTTGAAGATTTAGAGCTTTTCCAAAGAAAAATTGCTGATCGTTTTTTTGATCTTTTACCCCTTAATAAAAAAGACACCCACCATTCATCTTCAATACCGACATCGCTATCGATCTCATCTTCCGCCAGTGATTCTCCTCTATCGGTTGATTTCGACGGGGATTTTAGCCCTTTTTCGTGTAGTGATACTCTTCTTTCTATTGCTTGGATTAGGAAACTTCTTGACGCATTTCTTTGTTGTGAGTCGGAGTTTAAGGCTGTATTGTTGATTGGAAGGGAACCGTCGCAGGTTGCGAAATCGCCTCTCGATCGATTGATTCCTGATTTATTGGATAGAGCTGTTAAGGGTTTGGATATTTGTAATGCGATTAATCATGGTATCGATGCGATTAAGTTTATGCTAAGTCAAGCTCAGATTGTTGTCTCTGCTTTGGAACAGAGGCCCTTTACCGATGGACAGGTAAATTAAATCAAGAAAACTCCCAATTTCTGTCCTTTATAATTCAATTTTTATATTTTAAGATTGCCATTTTGGTTTTTCATTATGTTTGTGGTTGAATTTCGTTCAAAATGCGATGAATTTTCAAGGTCAATTAGGAAATTTGACTGCTTGATTTCATATGGGTATTGCATCTTGCATGATATATCTTGGTCAAACAAGGAATTAACAGATTTTGTACTAATATGTCACAACAAATTTGAATTTATTACTTGACCAGTTGAATTGAATTCTATTATTCTTTTTTGATGGACCAAATTTTATCTAAGATATCCATTGAAAAAAAAAAAATTCAATCTTTCAAAATTTGATGTTTTGTATGCCAATCTTCAATATTTGAACAATTTATTGACAAGGGTGTACCAAAATCCAAAATTGATGGAATTGAATTAAAAGGGTAGGCGTAATTTATGCATTTGAACAAAATATCATTCTAATTTTGCTGATATTGTTGGCAGATTCGAAGGGCAAGAAGAGCGCTCGCAGCACTACAAGGTTCAATTGTGGTGGATGAGAAGGAAAATACAGGCAAGTCGACCGAGAGATCATGGTCATTTGGGAAGCGCTCAAGTGGCGCGTCATCGAAAGACCGGCATCACGCGCCGAACTTCAAGTCTCTATCTTGGATGGTGGCCAAGAATTGGTCAGCTGCCAAGCAAGTCCAATCAATCTCCTCCAATCTCACCGCGCCACGCGGTGGGGAATCGACAGGGTTGGCCCTCACCGTATACATCATGAATGTGGTCCTAGTGTTTGTAATGTGGGCTCTAGTTGCAGCTATTCCTTGTCAGGACCGGGCGGGGCTCGGGACCCACATCCCGGTCCCTAAACAGTCTAACTGGGCCCATGGCATCTGTGGGCTCCAGGAAAAAATAGCTGAGGAGTGGAAAAGGAAAGAAAAAAAAGGTTCACCCGGACTAATGAAAGAAGTGGTTAAAATTGATAAATTGGCTCAATCTTTGGTGGACTATGCTGATAATTTTCAGTACCCTATGGAGGAGGAGAAGGAGGCCGAATTCGCCACCCAAGTCGCCGAGCTAGCCGAGATATGCCGGAAAATGGAGGATGGTCTCGGTCCGTTACAACTACAAATTAGGGAGTTGTTCCATAGACTTGTTAAGACTCGTGCAATAATACTTGATGTCCTTGATCAAGCAGGCAAATCATCTACTCCTAATGTATAGGTTAGAAATAAAACCTTTTTTTTTTTTTTTAAATTTAAAATTTTCGGGTTTATTTTTTAATTCTATTGTGTTATGTAAATTTTGTCATCTGGAAATGTCTTTTTTCCCAAAAATGTAAAAGGTATTAAAAAAAAAAGAAAAAAAAAAAAGAAAATTCAGGATAGAATTAGTGTATAGTAGAGGTTTTAATCGAAAATTCTACAATAAACGTCATGTACTACTATGTACTACTAAAGCAGCGTACTGCTATGTACCACTAATATTTTTATATTTTCTTTCTTATATTTTTAATTGAAATATTTTACATCAATTTTTTTTAATTAAATTTATTAAAAATATTTTCATATCATCAATTTTATTTACACCGTACAACTAATCAAAACTTTTGAAAATTATTTTATATATATATTTTAAAAGCTAATATTTGTTTCATATCATCAATATTAATTTAAATAAAACAAGATATTTTTTACACTGTACAACTAATTAAAGTTTTTCAAATAAAATTTTCTAAATTTATTTAACTTTTTTAAAATCTAATATTTGTATGTATTTTCTTAATGTAATTCGAATCATCCTGTCTGGTTTAAACTTTACGGCTCTATATATTAATACCAATTCAGTCAAATTTACTCGTATATATATATACATTGTAATTGTATTATTCTCAACTTGTCATGTTCGGAGGGGGGGCAATTGTGTGGCCCATCTAGCTGCTAGAATTAATCCTTGTAATGGTTTTGAACAAACCTTTGTTGATGCTGTTCCTCAAGGCCTGATTGCCTTGGCGGAGATCGATTTTCCTATTTAATTCTAATTAGGCTTGTTGAGCCTTGCCTTTTCAAAAAAAAAAAAAAAAATTCTCAACTTGTCAATAATTAGAGATCAATAAAATCTTTTCCATCCAATATCTTTTCTACAACATATTTTTGTTTTGGAAGAAAAAGAAATTATAATATCATATCTTACATACTACTACAAAAACGACTTATACCTAGAAATTTGTTGAAAACTCCATGAATAATGTAAACTGTCAAGATATCCCCCCAAAGTAAACATTATGATATAAAAAAGAAGAAAAAAAATAAAATAAAATAAAAATAGATGCTCACGCTAAGGATAAGGAGGGGAAAAAGGAAAATAAAGTAAATTTTCTTTTACATATTAGTAATTCTGTATCAACTTTTAATATTATTTTAATATTTTTCATGATCCTAATAAAAAGAAACATCCAGCTAAAAGCCTAAAAACAAGGAATATATATCTACAAGAATCTAAAAGGGATAATTTTTTTTTACTAATACATAACAATACATAGCATTTACAGTACATAACATTACACGTCATGTACTGTAGACTCTCCCGGTTTTAATAGGGAGTTTTTGGGCTTTTCATCCATGGTTAATTGCATATATGCTAATTTGGGTGCTTAGCTTGTGTCATCTAAGCTTTAGAATAGCTGATTTGGGGCATGACTTTCTATATTTAGAAATACTAAAATTAGTGGGGGTGTTTTTCTTGTAATTTGTATGTATCTTTTCATCTTTTGGGCATTTGGAGTGAATGTAATACTCTTCTCTGGATTGGTATAAATTGTAACATATGCTGATATGTATAATAGATTATATTCTAACCAAAAGTAAAATAAAGGTATTATTACATCTTTTCTTGTAAGAGTATAATTGTTACATATTTACATATTGGTCACTTGGGACTTGGTAGTGGTAGTGGACTAGTGGTAATGGTAAATATCAATGGTGATATTCCATCAACCATAAGAAACAAGAAAGTCAAACCTTAAAATTGACCTCCATATGTAAATTTTAGATAGTTCAACTCTATAATATATGCCAATTGCCAGTCCAAGCTTTTAAAAAATGTCTAGACTTATTATGCTGGTAGTAAAAGATTCAAACTTACTTTTCAATGTAAAATTCTTCTACTAATTAACATAGGTATCTATTCATTGAAAAGTTGTAGGTTTAAAGTCTTGTTTTACATTAAACGTATAGTTTTGATAAACAACAAATTTGTGTTTGTGTTTTGTACTCGTAGAATTATAGTATAATGATTACACTTTACTTTTGAGGTCAAAGTTTGAAATTTGTAAGGACTTTTAACTACGGAGTATTGTTTACTAATGTTCATGGCCCTCGCTTGGGGTATTTTCTGTCCCCTTCTTACCTTAATTAAAAAAAAAATTAAAAAAATCATCCATAACATCTTATTAGATCCGTCTGAATACTCTAATAATATCGGTTTTTTTAAAAAACATAGGAATTATTAAATACAAAATCTGTAGCTAATTATTTCCATGAGTCCTTTTGTTGAAACCCATTGTATCCCACTTGTGAGTGTCCCACATTGGAAAAAGTGGAGAGGTGGTTCCACTTTATAAGGTAGAGGAGTTACTCCTAATATTGTCAATTGGTTTTAGTATGGAAGCTCCAAAGCCTTGTTTTTGGACCAAACTCTCCTCCTCCTTATTCGGATTGTCCAGACCCATTTTATATTGTTTCCAAATTTAACAACTTTATACTTAATCTTTGAGCTGAACATTTTTTGTTTCATGTGGATGTATCATACTTCGTATATTCATATATACTTCATACGAGTAGCAACTATATCTTCTCCTACTTTGTAAAACCACTAATGTTATTATAACGTTACACTAGCTAGGAGATCAGAACAACTCGTTTGTTAATTGATGAGATTAAATTATCTCGAACTGAGATTGAAAAAAACAGAAAAGATGAGCTTTCCAAGTTTTATATGGTTAAGCTTTTCTCCAACAATTACTTGTAGAATTTATCAATGTACTACGTAGTACATAAATTACTAGGGGTCTTATTTACCTAGTCAAACAACACAATTATTGATCTACTAAGTTGAATATTTCAAATTCTCGTACAAGTTAATTATACATCAGTTTGACTTTATACCAAGAAAAAGTCTTACTGATGATCAAGTCAAATTTACAAAGGTAGACCCTTGAGAACAACACACGTATGTATGTTGTGAAATTTTGATACTTAAGCACTGAAGTGCAAGTAACAGTCACATATTATAATCATTAAATGGGAAAAAAATAACCATTTATATAGTGATGGGTTACGTTAACTTATGTTATGAAAGCCTTGTACATCCCCCCTTAATTACAAATTACAATAATTAAGTTGATGGCATTATTTATTATGATTTTATAAGAATTGTTTGGTGGTTAAATAAATGTATCAATACATTATGTACCCTTTCATTCTTTGTATTAATTATATAATTAGTAGTTTTGGGTCAAATTATAATGGTCTTTTCTACTAAAACCTTTTTAATCACTGATGTAAAATAGAGAATGGTACGTGTACGGCTTTGCTTTTGGGGTTAATTACTTGATTACCTTATAATTGAAAACCAAAAGTAGATACTTTCTCGTATAATTTGTATATCATCTCATAGAATTTTTTACAAATTTTATTACAATTAGGATGTAATATTCTCCTAAAACAGTTATAAATAAAAGGAAATTTTGGGCCTGTTCTGATTGACTGAACTGAGTTAAACTGAAATGAATTGAATTGAATTTATTGGAGTTGAACTGAACTGAATTAAATTGAACTAAACTACACTAAATATTTTATAAGAGAAGGAAATTAAAAACTGAATTGAACTGATTGGAGCTGAACTGAAAATAAGCCGAAGAGAACAGACCCTTTCACTTTTGCTACCACTCAAACACCTATGTTTCACTTTTGCTAACCATCTAAAGTTTTATTTTATTTTGCTACCACCCTAAAATCACATAATTTAAATTTCACCACCACTTAACACTTTCAATTATTATTTCCGTTAGTGAGATCCAGCCACCCTAACCGCCACCTTCCGACAACCCCTCCCTCCTTAGCCACCCTAATTGCCTCCCCGTCAACCATCAAAAAATATTTTTTTTGTTTTTTAAAAAAAGAACCTAGCCACCTTCAACACTGCCAGCTCCCCAGCCGTCAGCCACCCTCACCCCTCCCCCTGCCGGCGACCAAAGCTTCGACCGGCGCCGATGACCCCACCTACTCCCTTTTCCCCATAAACCGAAACCTATAACTCTAAACCACGCACCAGCCTGAACCCACCCAAAACGGGTTTTAGGGTTTCGCTTATGATGGTTTCGAGGTGGTAGTTTAGGGTTAGGGGTGGCCAAAAAGGGTAGGGGAAGGGGAGGGGAGGTCGATTTCGGTGGGGGAATGCGGAGGGGGCCGATTCCGGTGGGGGGAATGGGGAGGTGGTTTTAAAGTTAGCTTATGGTGGTTTTAGTGCAGCAAGAAGGGGAAAGGGGAGAGGGATGGTTGTGTCGGTGGGGGAAAGGGAGTGTGGTGAGGTCGCCTACATCAATCGAAGCTTTAGGCGCCGGCCGCCGGCAAGGGGGGAGGGGTGAGCGTGGCTGATAGAAGGGGGCTAGGCAGTTTAGGATGATTTTTTTTTTTTTTTTTTTAAAATAATTTTTTGAATAAACTTAACGAAATAACGGATTTCATTAAGTGGTAGTGAAATTTAACTTTTGTGATTTTAGGTAGTAGCAAAATAAAATAAAGTTTTAAAAGGGTAGCAAAAGTGAAGTTGGGGTATTTGGGTGGTAGCAAAAGTAAAATTTTCCTAAAGAAAAATATAATACGAGTAATAAAAGATACTCCCTCCGTCCCTAAATTACATTTCTCTTTGGAAATTTACACGGGAATTAAGAAAGAAAGAATAAGACAAATAACAATAATTAGATAATGCAATGGGAAGTACAAAACATTAAATAATGTTTTTGAGTAAAACAAATATAGATTAGTGATTACTCATTACATGTCATCAATCCTTTGCAAAAAAAGGACCAATCACATGCTCCTAATTGAAAATTTTTAACCAATCATATTCATTGTAACTTGGCACAAGGATTCTAAAAAAATTAAAGGCTGAAAAAGTACATTAGTCAACCACACATTAAAAGTGGAATGTAAATACATTAATTATACATTAAAAGTACAACTTAAAAAGAGAGTGTATTTGAGATATTTAGAAAAAAGAAACTTACTAAAAATAGAAAGGTGGAATGTAATTTTGGAATACCCAAAATAGAAAGGATGAATGTAATTTAGGGATGAAAGGAGTATTATTTAATTTGTCTAAATGTGTGTTTTTCAAATATCAAATATATGTAATATGCATTTGAATATATTTATAATTGAATGTATTCATTGAAATTTGATACAAAAAAATGATGATGAGTTGTGGTGAGAGTTTGAGACAAGGCTCAAGAAATCTAGATTGACCAATACAGCCGGGTATGACATTAATGCCATTTTTAGCCGGGAATTACTCCAATAAAAAGGATTAATCGTTTAATAAGATCAAATAAGTCCATCATTAATTGATTTGCCATATAGAGAATAGAAACCACTAACTAGTAACCACCAAAACCATTATCATTGTATGTACCGATCTCGAATACACCTAAAGTTAGTAGTTAGGTGTAAAGAATTGATGGGTGTACTAAAAATATTTTATTGCTAGGTATATTTAGGACTTGTTCTCTTCACCTGAAACAAGTAGATCTGGTCTAAATTTTTTAAGGTCTAATCTGAATTTTTCTGATCTGATTTAACAATTTGACTAAACTTTGACCGCATTTTAATACTAATCTATAAAGAAAAATATCATCAAAATGGATCTTGTTAGATTCATCTCATTATAAAATTTTTAAATATGTAATTTTTATAAAAAAATTTAATACGCTATTTACGATATTTAGCAATAAGTAAATGATAATCAAAAGTTCTGATCTGGTCTGATCTGAATCTTTTTGATCTGATATGAATTTATTAAAGAATAAGTAATAAGTATCTGGAATAAGTTGAAGAGAACGAGTCTTCATTGCTTCACTTTCACCCATAAAGTGGCGGATCTAGGATTTTCGAACTTATAAGTCATCATCAATAATTGATCACTTGTTTCAATCCAAAAATTATATTTCACCAAAGTCGGCCAGCGAGCGGAACGAGGAGAAGGCCCGAAAATCATACCACCGCGGCCGAAAAGGCGTGTTCCCTTCTTTCGCCTCTTAGTTTTTTTTTTTTTTTTTTTTTTTTTTTTTTTTTGTATGCTGGTGACTCATGTGACTCGCTGTGCACCTTAATAGATCCGCCCCTGGCCATAATAGTGCATCTTGGCACATAACCTTATAAATTTAGTATTTTGTGCTATTTGGTTCTTGGGTCCTTCGTTTTTTCACATAAGTCTCATATTTTGCCATACGATCACATCACGAGCCACTAGTGACGGATTGCGATCCAAAATCTCTGCACCCCAGCACCCAAGGCAATTTCATTCCTCACTATTTAAATTTCAATCGTTAAATTAGACTACCCGAAAATAGTTGCAGGACACTGCTACCAAAAAATAACTTCAACTACAGCAGCTACTATTATTAGAAACAAAAACACAACATACTTTCTTCATTTCATTTTGTCCAATTCTCCATTTTCATCTCTCTCATCAACAACACGACCTTTGAGTCTCAGTTAAAGCCATCTCCAATAATTATACAGTACTTTAATATTATTTAATTCAACAAACACCACTATTTATTTATTTTAATCATCAAACTTTACTTTCGATGTCAACAGGTTCAATCAATCCCTAAATCTTTCTCTCTTTCAAAATTTCCAGATTTTCATCATCATTTTTCCTAATTTAATTTTAATTTTTGTTCTTCAGTTTGTAGATTAATGGCGACTATTTCAAACTCACTCTCACTTAAACATGGCTACTCTTTAAATTCATCTTCTTCTTCATTTTCTCTCTCCAAATTCCACTCTAAACCTTCGTTCATCGCTTCTAGAACCTTCAATGGCAATCGAAGTTTCTCCATCGCTGCTTCTTCCAGTTTCTCCAACGATAATCGAGAGTATGTCGGTTTATCTCATCAATTTTAATTTTGAAATTACGTTTAATTCTTTGGATTGAATTTAAATTTGGATTAATTATTGGTTGATGAAAATGAAATTTAGGTATGTGATTGTTGGAGGTGGAAATGCGGCGGGATATGCGGCTCGGACATTTGTCGAACATGGATTGGCTGATGGCAAGCTCTGCATTGTCACTAAAGAGGTTTCTTCTTGATTTCAAATTTTTGATTGATTGAGCTTCTAGATATTTTGGGCTTCACCGCTCACACTAGTTATTATTATAACTCGGTTAGGATTTTGTTGTCGCGTTACTAGTTCAAATTACGATATCAACATAACTATCAGCGTTTGTTTGATTCTAAAAATTACCAAGTACAATTTTATGGGAGCGATGATTTTGTAGGGAGTATAACTTTGTATGTTCAACCAAACAAGTACGTAGTCACACTGGCGCGGAGTATAGTTGTGCTTAATTTGAGATTGAAGTATATATTACGGCCTTTACGGGGTACATTTTGCCTAATGTTCAATGTAGACTTGCAGTAACATTTGTTATGTCATGTTGACATAGGACTTGTAATGACTTTTAGAAAGGGATTAACGAAGAATAAATTGGGAATTGAAGTTTGATATGGTGCAAAAGTACCTTGATCATATGGTAGACAGTTTTAATTCAGAGGTTGAGGTAGTGATTGAAGCACGTCTAGACTTTCATGTCTTAGATTAGGAAAACAAATTGCCATTTTTTTTTTTATCTGAAAGACTGGATCGTTCAAATTGCCTCAAATTGTTAGCTTGTTTTTTTTTTTTTTTTGGGGGGGGGGATCCTGAAATTACTGTTTTTTCACCTGTTATGATGTTTGTGCCTCAAGTTTTGCTGAGGCAAATGGGGAGAAGACGTGATGGGTGAATGGGGAAGAGAAGTCGAATCAATGTAGTTGATTTTGCTTTGGGTTTATAGATGAAGGTAATCATCACCAGGACTGCAGTGCATTTGACACACGGTTGTGTTGTGGGAAAGTGTTCAGTCACTTGACTGTGATAACTTAATTTTGAATTAAGCACCTTGTTATGCGGTTCATGTCATGGGAGGTTCAGAATGCAATGTGAGGTTTTAGGACTTTAAAGCAGTTGTGTGTCAGACTTCTTCTGTAATTGCATTATTTGTTGAAGTGGTGATATAACCATTATCTCATGAGCCAAATTTTAGTGCATTGCGAATTTGCTAGTAGATAAGTTCAAGAGAAAGGAGGAAAAAGGAAAAACCCCAAGCTTTAGTGTTCAATCTAATCTGTTTTGTGCAAAGATTGTGGAAATGTAGTTATCCTACAGCATTTTGTACTTTGTGAGCAGGTAGAGGTCTCCACCAAGCTCATAGGCTGTGGCATTAGTTTTGTTGGGATACGAAGTGTTAGGAGATGACATTTAGCCATATTAGTGGCATGAAACTTTTGAGGTTTGAAATTGTTGGAAAGGCATTCTTGAAAATTGAGTAAGGTTGTAACTTGTAAGTCATTTTCTTAGAACTTTACCTTTGAATAGATTGTCCAAATGCCCATAGGATAGGTTGGGTGCAAAATAAGAGCATATTCTGGGTACATCAGTTTAATGATATTGCTTTACTTGTCTGTACTAGTTTATATTATTTGTGTGGGTACTGTGCCACTGATGTTAGTTCGCAGGAGAGCGAATGTGTTTGTAGACCACTTGTACCGTACCTATTTTCTTAAACACTGTCTATGGTTGTATTTGGTTTATATTAGATATTGTTCAAGTACTGAAATCAGAATTCCTCCCACCCCAATCCCAAACAAGGAAAATTAAAAAATTTGAACTGAATTTCACTTATTAAGCTACACACTGTTACATTTGTTGATTGTTCTGTTAACTGTTGAGGTATCTTTTTTATGCAAGGCTTACGCACCATATGAGCGTCCAGCATTGACGAAGGGCTACTTGTTTCCGTTGGATAAGAAGCCTGCACGACTACCAGTAAGACACCAGTTTCATCTTCTAAGTTGGAAAATTTTTGCCAATTTCTTTAGGTTGCAATTGTAACTTAAATAATTTCAGACTTGGTGAAGTAAAGTTATTAACCATTTATATTTGTTATGATTTCTTAAGGGTCGAGTGTTGGATTCCCTGTATATAAAATTTAGTGTATCTACGGCTCTGACTTAGAATTGACTTTGAAGGGTTTCCATACTTGCGTTGGATCTGGTGGTGAAAGGCAGACTCCGGAATGGTACCAGGAGAAGGGAATTGAGGTAGCTTAATAATCTTCTTTGATGTTCTGTAATGCTGGCTGTTCTCTTGATCTTTCTTGTTTTGTTATATTTGGCTAGTTAGAAAAGCTTTGTAAATGACTAAAGAGTTATAAATTTCAATTTTTGTCCTTACAAATTATCTATTTTAATTTCTCATTTTTGGCTTTGGTGCCTAGGGAATTGTGACATCTGTGTGGTATATTTTGTTTCTCCACAGATGATTTACGAGGATGCTGTGACAGGTGTCGATATTGATGAGCACACTCTACAAACCCAGTCAGGAAAATCACTGAAGTACGGGTCACTTATAATTGCAACTGGTTGCACAGCTACAAGGTATTATCATCTGTTTCTTTACGTGATTTGCTCTCATTTTCTTAGAAAGTGAAAAATGCACTCTATAATGCAATGCTAGTGGTTTATACCAAAGATATCTTTCTTTAACAAATCTTTTAACATGATAGCTAGCTGATGCATATAGTTTTCTTGCATGGACTCTGAAGCCTGATTTTGGGGAATAATTTAAATGTTTGGTTCCTGCTAGTGAATTAAACCTTTGGTTCAGTCTGATTTGTTGCAAGCATTATAGTTAAGACTTATTGAGCTTTTGAGCATATCAATCCATGATGATACATGAATCTAGGCCATGCTTAAATCTGAATGTCATGTTTTTGAGGCTATGTCAACTTGTTAAGTATTAAGAAATGTCTTCTGATACTCCGAAGTTGTTAGTGGCAATATTTATGATATGATGTGGACTGTGGAGGACTGGAAGCAGAATATCTTGTGTCTAAAAATCGATTAACATAACATTTGTTTTTGGATTTCTATATTTTAAATTCTGAAAGAACTACTCTATTATATTTTTTGTGATCTTTTCTCCTTCATTATCTCTTATTTGTTATACTGTAGTTTCTAATCTAATAATGCCTTTTTTTTTATTATTTTTTTTATGGGATCATCCTGCTATTTCAAGAATGTTGCAAAATCTGAGAGATCCATTTTCATACCTTTTTGTTTCAGGTTTCCAGAGAAAATTGGAGGAAACTTACCCGGTGTGCACTATATTCGGGACGTGGCAGATGCTAACTCCCTTATAGAATCATTGGTAGTTCAACATCCTTTCTGGGCTTAATTTTGTCGTTGATCATTAATAGTACCCTAATGTAGACTTATGAGCTGCTTGAAGCAGAATTTATCATCTTATAACATCAAGCTATTGTTTCAATGCCCATTATTGTCAAGATTCGAGGGTGATCTCTAGAACTCAGTTGTTTATCTGACTTACAGATTTACATATCGTAACTCTGAATATTGCATAAATGCTTCACACGTGGATTTCAACTCTTCAACTTTGGTTATTTTTTAAAAGAATGTTCATGACTATATACATTACTGAATATGGAGTACCATCTTTTTTAAAACCTATGTTCAGGCGCTTCTTGATATCTCCAATTATGGAATTTTACATTCCCTTCCATGACTGTATAATTGTATTTGCTTGTTGTCACTAAATGTGTGCTTTTTTTTTTTCATCATGAAATGAGTTTGAGTTGCTAGTTGTACCAGTAGTATATAAACATGATGTTTCTAATTCTATGCCTGAAGATTAAAGATTGTGTCTTTCATTATGCAGAAGAAAGCAAAGAAAGTGGTGGTGGTGGGCGGTGGCTATATTGGCATGGAAGTTGCAGCTGCAGCCGTGGGTTGGAACCTTGATACCACGGTATGTGTGGACAATATGCCATTTGGTTGAAGTTGTATATTTTAATAGTTGATGCATTTAAATTGTAGAAGAAGAGGAAAAATGAGGAGAAAGTAAGATTTGTTACTTTGTGCAATTGCATCTGGATATTCTAGTAAACTATTTAAGATACCAAGGATTCTTTTGTAAACTGGCTGTATTTGCTTTCCAGTTTTGAATATAGAATTTGAAATAGGGTACATCTAAGGTTAATGTGCCAAGTTTTTCTGCAATATTCTTCCTGCAGTCAATTAATGCTTTCTCCAATGTGTACATTCAATTTGTATTGCTTTGATTTAGCACTGATATCTTTCTCTTGGTTGCTTTGATTAAGTAGGTCATTTTTCCTGAAGACCGTCTTTTGTCAAGACTGTTTACTCCTTCACTGGCCAGGAAGTATGAAGAGTTGTATGAGCAAAACGGGGTCAAGTTTGTGAAGGTTGTCACTTTGTCAACTACTTCCTTGTCATTTGACTAAATTCTTGGTAGATTTTTTCCCCTTTTGGGATAAATTATGATTGATTGTACAGTATTAACACTCAGTGATAATAAATGATATAGGGTGCTATGATTATAAACCTAGAAGCTGGTTCTGATGGAAGTGTGGCTGCTGTCAAACTCGAAGATGGTTCTACCATAGAAGCAGACACTGTAGGTTTGCTTATTTTTTTTTTTTATTTGGTATTACTTGCTTTGAATTTCTCCCCTTTGCATGCATTTTGTTTATAGTCATAATATTTTAATAAAAAATTGATTGATTTACTCCCATATAGAAGCAGACACTTTAGGTTTGCGGTATTACTTGCTTTGAATTTCTCCCCTTTGTATGCATTTTGTTTATAGTCATAAAATTTTAATAAAAATTTGATTTATTTACTGGTGGTTTTTTCTATAAAGAGCAAATTGGAACTTGATTAAATTTATTTCAACCCGTGCACTTATGGAATTAAGGCTTTTGATAGATTGATGGATTGTGCAGATAGTTATTGGTATTGGAGCTAAACCTGCAGTTGGTCCTTTTGAAAATGTTGGCTTAGATACAACTGTTGGCGGTATTCAGGTGATTGCTAATTCTCTTTTGGAACTTCGAAGTACTCCCTCTATTTCAAAATGATGATCACTTAGTAATTGTTACTCACTTTGATATGACTCATAGTTTATGTAGCGGACTTTCTATTCTAGGCGTAAGGTTTTTGTAGCAATATTGTTGGCGTAATTTCATTGTTAGATTGTGCAGTAAGCATGGTAGTCACATGTACTAGGTTTGCTGCATAACTTCATTTGTGGAGCACTGTATTCCTAGATCTGTGTGCCATAACAAAGCATCACTCTCTGTAGATGAACTTCATATATGTAGTCAGGTTCTGGTTTCTTTTAGAATAAATACATTATGAGTGCAATGCAAAACATACGCTAAATTGTGGATTTGGTGTCAGGTTGATGGTTTGTTTCGCTCCAGAGTTCCTGGAATATTTGCCATTGGAGATGTCGCAGCTTTTCCATTGAAAGTACGTTAAGCATTCTCATTCTATTCAATATATTTTTCCCCAAGGCGTTGCTTTCTCACTCAGGAAGTGATGTATACATGTTTGGCAGATGTATGACCGTGTTGCTCGTGTTGAGCATGTGGACCATGCCCGTAAATCAGCTCAGCATTGTGTCAGTGCACTTTTGAGTGCTCGAACTCACACGTAGGCCAGACTATTTGATTTTTTTCTTTTATTCATTTCTTTTTTATTTTTTTTTATTTTTTAATTTTTTTTATAGTTATTATCTTCTTTTTAGATAGGTTATTGTGGTTCTTCCTGACAAGCTATCAGTCATCTTTCTTGATAATATTTTCCTGCTTGAATGTAGATACGATTACCTTCCCTACTTCTACTCAAGGGTATTTGAGTATGAAGGGAGCCAAAGAAAAATATGGTGGCAATTTTTTGGGGACAATGGTAATGATGCTGCTTAAAATAATTGTGTATTCTGCTTTTAACTGCAGCAGAGTTACAATTTGTAATTATGACTTAGCAATCATGTACTTTTTTTTTTTTTTTTTTTTTTTTTTTGAGGGATAATAATCGTGTACTTTATTGCTTATAATGATCACCTTTTTAACAGTTGGAGAGACAGTTGAGGTAGGAAACTTCGACCCCAAGATTGCTACATTCTGGATTGATTCTGGTATGTTCTATTCATCACCTTCCTTCCTTCTGCTGTTTTATTTTCACTGTCACAGACGATAATTCTTGAGCACTTCTAACTAGCCTTGTCTACTAAACAGGGAGACTGAAAGGAGTTCTTGTTGAAAGCGGAAGTCCTGAGGTACTTATTTGTTTCCTTGTAGTTGAATTTCATAAATTTGTTTTATTTTTTAAAGTTTATGTGTGGTATCCCTTTCTAACTGGCATAGGTTGTTCATATGTAATCGTGAAGGCTGAAAAATTACTCTCAGTATTTTTCTGAAATTAAAAAATGATGCTCTTCTTGATTGAAATTAAAGATTGTATTGTTAGGCACTAGGTCTTGGAACTGTATTGCATATATATGGTTCATTGATCCCTCAAATGAGTCAAATCTTTGAAACTACAGCGTGCTGATAATCTCATATTTTAACTTAAGCTTAAGCATGATTTATATTGAAAGACTCGGATTGTACCCATGATTTTCATGAATAGTATTACATTTACTTTTGCCAGTAGGATTTTTTTTATCAGCTTCACATTATCACATATGCATGTATATTCATAGTTTTGTTTTGATTGGAAGTAAATGCTGATATCTTATGATAATTTCAGGAATTCCAACTTCTTCCCAAAGTTGCTAAGGCTCAGCCTTTCGTTGACAAAGCCAAGCTGCAAAGTGCATCATCAGTTGAGGAGGCCTTAGAAGTTGTTCGTCAATCACTTTAGGCTGGGGCAACAGTTTAGGTAGGGCTAGCAGCTGGTTAATTCTGTACTCAGCTCAGCCATTTACACTGGTTGTCAAATTTTATGGACATGTAACAAACAATCGAATTTTTTTTGCACTTGATAGCGAGGTGAGGGAGAGGAGAGGTGAAAGGAAACTGTTGGCGGCAGGCCATGGCTTTCCTGTGTACTACATGTCTATCTAAATAAAAACTAGTTTTTGACCCGTTCAATGAAGGGGATGCTTTTTGTTCATCTATATAGTCACACCTACATGAAGTTGGTATTTACTTTCTAACACTTATATTTGTTATACTACCTCAGCTATTGTAATCAAGAACAGTATCCTCTCCAAAATGTAGAAAATAACTTTTTGTCAAAAAAAAAATAGGGTTTTTCTAAGTTATTCCCCCCAAATTATTGAATTTTTAAGCTATTGAGCATGATGGACTGCCAGCTCAGCCTGTTCAGTTATAACAAATTCTGTTATAACTTTATACAGTCAGCATAGGAGCATTAATTGGTTAGATGGTTGTAACAACCTTTAGTATAAATAGGCCTATTATTAGTTAGTTGGAAATTAATTCATTTTCTGATATTGTAATAACTCGGCATTCAAAAAAGCTGAGAATACTCTCTATTCTTCTCCTCCATTGATGGAGATAGCTTGAGCTTTAAGCTGGATTCTACTACTCTGTTATTGCGTTTTCTCATGGTATCAGAGCTTCGGATCTGGTGATTGTGCTTGTTTTTCGCTCCGCATTTTTCTGGAATCCTTGTGATTATCATTGAGGTACTTGTTCGCTCTTCTTACAGAATTTTCTTGAAGAATTGGTTGTTGATTCTGTGAAATTGATCGATTGCTTCAATTTGTTGCTGATTGCTTGTTTTTTGAATGATTCTGATGGTTGATTGTTGATATTGATCTTCTTGAATCGATTTATCTGCTTGCTTGTGTTTTTCTTTCGAATTGAAATCGATTTGTTCTTGAGTCTTTTAAGTAGAAATGGCTGCTGGAAGTTTTATTGATCCTACAACTGTGCTTGGTAGTGTGTTTTATATTCATCCTTCAGTTAATTCAAACACGAAATTGGTGAATGATTTGTTTGACGGATCTGGTTATAATAATTGGAAGAGAACGATGATGCTTGGAATTTCATCTAGAAACAAATTAGGTTTCATAGATGGATCTGTACCTCAGCCTCTTAGTACAGATCGTACTGCTAATGCGTGGCAAAGGTGTAATGATCTAGTAGTTGGTTGGTTGTTGTTCTCCTTAGATAAAAAGATTGCAAAGAGCGTGTGGTTTTATAAGACTGCTTATGAGATCTGGAAAGATTTAGAAGAAAGATTTGGGCAAACCTCTGCCACTCAGTTGTATTCTTTGCAACAAGAGCTAATAGATATCAAACAAGGGAGAGATGAACCTGTTACTGAGTTCTTTACAAGAATTAAGACTGTTTGGGATGCTATTGATTGTGAAAATCCTTTACCAGTGTGTTCTTGTGGAAATTGTTCTTGTGGTGTTAGTCAGAAAATCATTAAATCTCAGCAGGATCAGAGGTTGATGATGTTCTTGATGAAATTAGATGATAAGTTTGGAATGGTCAGGACAAATATTCTTATGATGCAACCTTTGCCTACCATAAGTTTGGCACATAGACTATGTATGCAAGAAGAAAGACATAAGGAAGTGAGTCAAGTTGCTGCAAGCATGAATTCAGAAGTTATGGCTTTTGCTGTAGATAGGAAGAGGTTCTTTGACAGGCAGGGAGACAAGGGCTACAAACAGTATAGTGGCTCTAATAATGGACAACCTATAAGGAATCAGGTTTATAATGGCAAAGGTCAAACTGGAAAAAGGGTTTCTAATTGGTATTGTGATCACTGCAAAATGGCAGGACATGGCATAGAAAGATGTTTTAAGCTCAATGGTTTTCCTCCAGGGTGGACTGGTAATGCTGTTAAGGCTAGAACAGCAAATCTTGCTAAAACTGATGGTGAGGAGAATGCTGATGTTGGTGTTGAGTTGCAAGTTCAGATGTCTAATGACCAGTATAATCAGTATCTGGCTTTTATAGGCAAGCAGGAAGGTTCTGCCACTGACTTGGATGATAGTCAGACTGCAGGATATGCTCTCTTTGCAGGTAAACTTTGTCTAATGGCTTCTTTTAGTAGCAAATGGGTTATAGACAGTGGTGCTACAGATCATATATGTCATGATTTGAGGTTTTTTTAGTCATATACCTTAATGAATGATTTAGACAATACTATTACTATACCTGATGGAAAGAGGGTAAAGATTTTGCATATAGGAACAGTGAGGCTAAATGATGATATTTTGTTACAAGATGTGTTGCATGTGCCAGGGTTTCAGTTCAATTTGATCTCTGTACATAAACTGTGCAAAGACATGAATTGTGGTGTAAATTTCACAGCTAATACTTGTACTATTCAGGGGCCACATCTGACCCAGCCACTTGTTCTTGGTGATTTGAGGGATGGTCTCTACTGCATTCAAGCTCAACAAAGTTGTGATGGTGTTGGGAAACTTGAAGAATTTTTTGACAAACATGCTGCTCATGTTTCTTCTTCTGCTGCATGTTTGAAGAATAAAGACAAGGAAGAGTCTAAGCTTTGGCATTTAAGATTTGGACACATGCCTTTTTCTAGGTTGCAATTTGTCAAGGAAAATTTGAAAGACAATTGCTTAAATGATTTTGTTTGTCAAGTTTGTCCTGTTGCCAGGCAAACAAGACTTCCATTTCCTGATAGTTGCATAAAGACTAACAGACCATTTGAGTTAGTCCATGTAAATGTATGGGGACCATACAAAACCCCTACTTACAATGGTTTCAATATGTTTCTTACAATTGTAGACGATTTTTCAAGAAATACATGGGTTTATTTGATGAAACACAAATCTGATGTTGTTCAACTTTTACAAGATTTTGTTGCTTATGCTGAAACACAGTTTAAGACTTTGGTGCTTTGTGTTAGATCTGATAATGCAAGAGAATTAACTGAAGAAGAACTCTTACAGTTTTACAATAGAAAAGGGATTGTTGTGCAAAAGAGCTGTACTGAAACTCCACAGCAAAATGGAGTAGTGGAAAGGAAACACAGGCATCTCCTGGAGACTGCCAGAGCCCTGTATTTCCAGTCAAAGTTGCCTATACAGTACTGGGGAGAGTGCTTACTTTGTGCAACTCATTTAGTGAACAGAATGCCTCTGCAGGTTTTGAAGAATGTGTCACCCTATGAGAAGCTATTTGGAGTTAGACCTCAAACAGATTATTTGAGAGTATTTGGATGTCTATGTTTTGCTTCAACAATAAAGCACCACAGAACAAAGTTTGATCCTCGAGCTCAAACTTATGTTTTTCTTGGTTATGTTCCAAATCGGAAGGCATATAAGATCTTGAATCTTCACACAAAGAAGATACAAATTTCCAGGGATGTTGTGTTTCATGAAAAACACTTTCCCTATCACTTTTCTGATGCTCCTACCACACCCTCTTCTTCCACTTTTAAGATTTATTTGCCTGTAAATACTGTTTTCAATCATTCTTTTGATTTTCCTGATATGTTTAATGTTCATACAGATATTCAGGGCATCATACCAAACCAAACACAAAACCAAACACATACCCAAACACAAACCCAAACACACACCCAAACACAAAACCAAACACAAACTCAACAACACATTCCTTCTCATAATCCATCTAGTACTTCTGATGGTTCTGATGTATTGGATTTGTCTAATTTCCCACCTCTCAGGGTTTCTGCAAGACCTACCAGAACCCCTTCATATTTGAGTGCTTATGATTGCTCAACTTCCAGAAAGGGCATAAGGAAGCATTGGTGTAATCTGGTATATTTTACTGATTTACCATCTGCGCATAAATGCTTAATTGCTTCTTCTTCTTCCTTGACAGAACCCAGTTCTTAGAAACAAGCTGCTGTAGATCCCAACTGGCAGTTAGCAATGAAAAAAGAACTTGAAGCCTTGGAGAAAAATAATACATGGGATGTTGTTGATCTTCCCCAAGGAAAGAAGCCCATTGGCTGTAAATGGGTATACAAAGTCAAGCTTAAGGCTGATGGATCTCTTGAGAGATACAAAGCTAGACTTGTTGCTAAAGGTTACAAACAGAAAGAAGGGATAGATTATCAAGAAACTTTTTCCCCTGCCATCAAGATGTCAACTGTGAGGAGTATTTTGGCTCTGGCAGCAAGCAGGAAATGGCCTATTTTTCAGCTTGATGTGAACAATGCATTTCTCCATGGAGAATTGCATGAAGAAGTTTATATGAAACTTCCAGAAGGTGTTCCTAATCCCAGCAATAAAGTCTGCAGACTCAGAAAATCCTTATATGGTCTGAAACAGGCTTCAAGACAATGGTTTGCCAAGTTGACCAGTGAGTTGGTGGCACAGGGGTTTATCCAGTCCAAGAATGATTACTCTTTGTTTCTTAAGAAAGTTGGGTCTCATATCACTTTGGTTGCTGTTTATGTAGATGATATGATAGTGACTGGCACAAACACCTCTTCAATGGCAGCCTTGAAGAAGCATCTTGATATTACCTTCCGCATCAAAGATCTTGGCTTATTGAGTTTTTTCCTTGGGATTGAAATAGGTCACACCTCTTATGGCATCACTATGACTCAACAGAAGTTTACAAAGGAACGTTTGAGTTGTGTTGATATACAGTTAGACAGGAAGGTGGTGACTCCTTTGCCTCAGAAGCTTAAACTTAGTTCTATTGAAGGGGAGTTGTTTCATGATCCTCTCCTGTACAGAAGTCTTGTAGGCAAGCTTAATTTTCTGACAAATACAAGGCCTGACTTATCTTATACAGTTCAGACTTTAAGTCAGTTTATGCAAGCCCCAAGAATTCCTCATTATCAAGCTTTGTTACATACTCTTAAGTATGTAGCCTCTACAGCAGGTCAGGGCATCTTGCTTAAAGGTTATGACAAGCTTAAACTACAGGCCTTCTCTGACAGTGATTGGGGAGCCTGTCCTGATTCTAGAAAATCTATCACAGGGTATATTTTGCTTTTGGGTGATTCTCCTATTAGCTGGAAGAGTAAGAAGCTGCCAACAACCTCTACTTCTTCATCAGAGGCTGAATATAGAGCCATGGCATCAGCTTCTTCTGAAGTTACATGGGCTGTTAGATTGCTGGAAGAGTTGGGAGTGTCTGAACTACAGCCTGTAACTCTTCACTGTGACAACCAGAGTGCCCTGCACATAGCTCGAAACCCTGTGTTTCATGAAAGAACGAAGTATATTGAAATAGATTGTCATTTTACACGTGACAAGGTTCTTGAAGGTCTTATTCAATTAAGCTATTTTCCTACTACAAGTCAGATTGCTGATGTCTTTACAAAGATCCTTCCTTCAGCTCAGTTTACAGAACTTTTGTCCAAGCTTGGAATGGTTGATACCACCCCAAGCTTGAGGGGGGGTATTGAGCATGATGGACTGCCAGCTCAGCCTGTTCAGTTATAACAAATTCTGTTATAGCTTTATACAGTCAACATAGGACCATTAATTGGTTATATGGTTGTAACAACCTTTAGTATAAATAGGCCTATTATTAGTTAGTTGGAAATTAATTCATTTTCTGATATTGTAATAACTTGGCATTCAAAAAAGCTGAGAATACTCTCTATTCTTCTCCTCCATTAATGGAGATAGCTTGAGCTTTAAGCTGGATTCTACTACTCTGTTGTTGCGTTTTCTCATAAGCTGTACCCATGCTTTTTCAAAGTTATAAGCTGTGCCCTCTACCTCATGATATTTTATCAACAATACCCTTTGACAACCATATCTGTTAACGAAAGTTAAGTTATTTCATCAACAATGGTGTCATGGTGTTTTTAATTTGACACGTGTCCCGTTCTAATTGGTTTAACACTTGAATTTTTTTTTAAAAATCAGAAAATAAAATAAGAAAAAAAAGGTTAGTGATAACGTCAAAGGTTATTGTTAACAAAATTTAGTAAGGTTGAGGGCACAACTTAGACGTTTGAAAAAGCATGGGCACAGCTTAGAAACCGAAGAAGTTTGGGGGCATAACTTAGAAAAACTCAAAAAAAATTTAGAAAGTAAAAATTCCATGTTGTAGATAAATCAAGGTCTAAGGCTTGTGGTGGATCTAGTTGTTGAAATCTTTTTATCAATATAACTCGTGAACTTAGAATTCCCATTATATTGATAAGATTCATTTGTATTTAGAGGCACCTTAAATGAAGATAGCATTACATAAATAGGTTAACCTTATAAAGCTCTTGTGAATCTATAATTAAGGGCAAGGTTCGAATGAGGAAAGCCTTAACACTTAACAGTGAACCGAGAACCTAGAGATGTGGAAGGAGCATTAGTCCATAAAATGCTTTGAGGAGCTGAAATTAAGCATAGAACTAGAGATTCCTAAATAGGTCAATCTTTTGAAATTCTGGTGAATCTATAGGCAGACAAGATACAACCTAACAATTGGAAATTTGGAATATCAGCATGCATAGCCACTTTAAATTCTGAAAAATATACAAAAGCTATGTGAGTTGGTAAGGAAGGGAGCCATTTTTTTTTTCTTCAGGTAAACAAGAAGTTACGCTAATTTTCTCTCAAGACTATACCTTAACTTATCAAAATAGAAAGAAAATTTACTATCTATAAATGGATCGATATCTTGGTGAGCTTGCATAAAATGGCCCAAAGAAGCAACATAGTATGCTCTATTACCCTCTCTATAAATGTGGCGCGAATCAATATAGGTAAAATTTCGAATCAGCTTCTTAACGCTCTCCATTAATAGTTGAATTTTCCAAGGGCATTGAACCTTTCCCTGCAAAATATTAATAATAAGCAAATTGTATCCTTCAATAAATACTTTTGAAATATTATGGGCCTACGCCAAAAGAAGACCATTACGAAGGGTCGTAGCTTTAGCAATAAGAGCAGTACTCATACCAATATTAAAAGAACGACAACAAACATTATTTCCTAAATGATATCATAGAACAATGCCTACAACCCTTGAACCATCTCGAACAAAACCATCAACATTTATTTTAATAACACTAGGGGGAGGAGGCGACCAAGAGACACGTATATTCCCAGGGGTAGGATGAGAAGGAAGAGCGAGAGCAGGAGTATCCAAAGCGAAAAGTATATATGAAGGACATAGACGGAAAGTTAGCCCCATAAGACAGAGAATGAGGAACAATCAACTCTACTTAATAGGGAAATTTTTTACTAGGGTAACATAAGTGGTTTTTACCTTCTTGACATCCACTTTTAAGTTCAGATATTTTACCGAGTATACATTTACAAGGCCTTATATAGGGTAGATAATCGAGTAATTGATTGACTAGCGGAGGTGATTCAAGTCCAATAACCCTAAGCCTTTGACGTATTATCCTAGAAGATTTAGTTGGTGTGGCCTTGCCAAGCGTAGTAGTTAATATATTTTAAAATTTTGTTTTGTCCGGGACTCAATCCTTAGTACCAAAAAAAAGGCGTTAAATAGGATGGATAATAGTATATACATCCCTTCAAAGAACCCTAATGACCTAAAACGCCTTTGATACTTCAGTAAACCTTGAGAACCAACTATAGAATATAGATCACTCATTTTGAACTTCGGTTTCATTCAAACCTTAAATGCATAATCACATCATTTAGCATAAAAAAAGCACCGACTCTTACATGTTCATAGCCAAAAAATTTACCGTTATATCACCATCAAAAGTTCAAAGCCAAAATTAGTCAAAAGATTACAAATAAATTACTCAAATAAGCATCTTTCTTGATGTCACAAATGCGTATAAAACAAAATTTAATAAAATTAGCATCTTTTTGCAGATATAATAATTAGTATGTTCTTGAAGCATGTAGAAGCACATTATAGTTGATACTTGATAGTGGCTTTCTAACTGTAGCTCCAAATCACACCCAATTATTATTTATATTTAAAATCTAATTTCCTCTAATTAACTTAAATTAAATTGACGAGATGAATCAGGGCAACCTAATCCTGGTCTAATACATGTTTGGAACAAAAAAAATTGATTAAATTCTTAATCTGCGTTGACTATCCTATAATTGCCTCGCTCATTGGTGATCTCATACGATTCTAGAGCTGGTAGCCAAGTCACACCCACGTAAGAAGTCATTAACAATTATTTTTAGGATTTAATTTTTGTAGTGTAGCAAGAGCTAGGCTAATTTTGATTCAAGGGTCACTACTCACTAGTAATAACAATAATCATTTTAACAGGAAACTAGGAGCTTTTGGTTTTCAAAAAAAAGGAAAGTTAGGGTTTGTTTGCCATCGTTTTGGTTTTCTATTGTTTTGGTTTTTTTTTTGTTTTTTAAACAGTATATGATATACAACACGTTTCTGGTGCGCCTGGTAACACAGTGCGCCAAGTTGCCATATCAGTAACCCTTCTAATAACCCCACTTAAGTAACCCCTGACTGACTTAGTAACCCCTTACCAAGTAACCCCTGACTGACCTGGTAACCCATAGTAACCCCTGACTGATTTGGTAACCCCTAGTAACCCCAAACCTAGTAACCCCTGATCAAGTAACCCCTGACCGACCTAGTAACCCCTAGTAACCCCTGACCGACCTAGTAACCCATAGTAACCCCTAACCGACCTAGTAACCCTAAGTAACCCCTAACCGACCTAGTAAGATCAAGTAACCCCTGACCGACCTAGTAAGATCAAGTAACCCCTGACCGACCTAGTAAGATCAAGTAACCCCTGACCGACCTAGTAACCCATAGTAACCCCTAACCGACCTAGTAACCCCAAGTAACCCCTAACCGACCTAGTAACCCCTAACCAAGTAACCTCAAGTAAAACCCCTAACTGACCTAGTAACCCTTAGTAACCCCCTATCTAGTAACCCCTAACCAACCTAGTAACCCTTGACCAACCTAGTAACCCCTAGTAGCCCCCGACCTAGTAACCATTAACCCACACCCAAACCCATTGTAACCACCACCATCACCACCACCACCAACTTTTCTCATTCGCCGTCCTCAAAACCTTAAACTCCACCACACCACCACCAACTCCCGTACCACTAACAACCATTAAAATTGTTTTTAAAAAAAATAATAAAAAAAAAATCGCCCAAAAAATCATCAAATTCTTCGAAAATTTTGGAGTATAACTTACCTTTGCATTTGAGAACAAATTTCTGTACGAGTTTATTGTTCTTTACCTCATTCCATTCAAATTTTCTTCAATTTGTTCTTTTGTCATAATAGGTTTCGTAGTTGCAAAAATTCTAATCAAATTGGTCAGTTCAACTTGCTTATATGTAAGTTTGACTAAAATTTGTTGAATTTGAGAAAAAGTAGAACAAAATTGCTTGAATTTTGGAGCAGTTACAATGGATTTTAGAGATAAATTGATGGTTTTAAGAGAGAGAAGATGATAGGAGTGTGAACAGTGTTTGAAGAGAGAGAAAATCAAGATGTTTTTTTTATGAGCTTGGAGAAGAAGAAAAGAGGAGAGAGAAAAAGAATTTTAAAAAATAAAAAAAATGTGGCCAGCCACATATGAAACTTTTACTTGATGTTCCATAATGAATCAAAAAATATATGAACTTATTAAAATCATGATAATTTTAAAAATTGACAACAGAAAAGTGAAAACACCTTTTTGTTGTTTCTTGTTTTTTATTTTTACAAAAAACAAGAAACTGAAAAACAAAAATGATGCCAAACAAGCCCTAAGCTTTTAAATTACTTGTACAATATACGAGTATGTTTTTGCAATCATAAAACATAATTTGGTAGAATTGTTATCTTTTTTTATTTATTTATTTAATGAAATTCCATTTTTAATTATTGTTTATTAGCAACCCTTCCAAGTGAGTAAATGTGCAAAAAAAAGTGTTAAATGTTGGACACAACCTAATTTTACTAGCATAATAAAAATAAATAAATTATGTTTATTTATTATGTAAAATGCCGTTAGAATGGTTGAGTTGTATATTTTATAAATTTTAATTTTCTATTATTTTTTTAAAAGAAACGATAGCAAAATTATTCTGAAATATTAATTAAGATCAATTTCTGCCAAAGTGGTGATATAATATAAATTTACTTTTTTACTTTTTTTTTTTGACAAAAATTAACTTTTTACTTCGTATTACTTATAATATGTGGGGGGGGGGGAATCATCCTTAAAGAATGAAAGATTTTAGGTCAAATCAGCGTGTTGGTAAATAATTTGCAATTTCGAGAAAACAATGAAAGTATATTACCATAGTTATCAAGTTTGACTATAAAGTGATCAAAGTCAATAAAATGATCATATGAATTTCAATTTGAGAAAGAAGACAATAGATTTTTGTATATAGGAGAAGCTTATCATCACTACAAATATGTTAAATCTTTGTAGTTCACATATATATTTGCATTGGTTACTACAAATAAAATTGTTAAGTTCAATTGTTCAAACACATGAACAATATGTACCTATCTATCGTAGACTTTGTAAATGTAGGTCTTCGGCTGAGAGCATGACATAAAGTTTGTCTTATCATGGTCTCATGGAAAATTACATCAATTGGTTACCTTAAGAAATGAAACTCCTATTAAATGCAAATTCGACCGTTGATTGGGGACTTGGGGTCCTTTTTAAAAATATAAAATTAAATAAATTTCACTAAATACTTCTAGTGATCTTGAGATAACAAACAAAATAAATGATCAACATAAAATGATAAATTGGAATTGGCGAAGTAGACATTGACAAGATCCTAATTCCTAACTATTCATGCAATGCATAGTTGCATTTGCGGTCCATTCTCACCGATCTTATCTAAATATAATATGGCAAATGCTCATATATATACATATAAACTCCTATATTACTTGAAATACTTATTTTGAGTGGTATTAAGATATGGAATTAATTTATATCCGTATCATTATTTTTTGTGGCTCTCTTTAAATTAAGATAGAAATAGGTCTGTTGGTTGATCAGAAGTTGTTAGTTAGAGTTTTATCATTACATTTGACATGGTAAATAATAGAGTTACATGTCTTGGTGACTACTTAAGTTGGAGCTCAGACAAATATACTCCATATTTATTTTTTGAAGCAAACATATATACTCCATATTAAAATAATCCATCTAGCTAGTTGGTGCGTCAAAGGCTCAAACAATGTCTCGGGTTGTTGCTACATCAATCAAGAGATGAAAAAATTTAGTATTAATTAGAACCAACTCAACCAAAAGTTTAAATTGATGGAAAAATCTTCTTGATATTATACTTTGATTTAAATATTATCCGATAGGATGAGTAAAACATTTCTACAGAATTAAATAAAGTGTTAGATACTGTAAACTCCTCATATTGGAGTGTTTTCCATTAATCAATATATATAGGGTTACAATCGGGAGTCCTAATCACGTTAGGAAACTCAAAAGATATTTACAAATATTCACAAAATATATCTCCTACTATAACAGAATAACTAGAATATATATCGTATATTCTATCACACCCCCGCAGTCGTAGCGGGAGGAGGGCGTACGCTGAGACTGGATCTGAACTCTAAAAATAGTTGTCGAGGTAGGCCTTTCGTGAAGATGTCGGCAAACTGATAACGAGATGGAACATGTAGGACCCGTACTTGCCCCAACGCCACCTTTTCTCGAACGAAATGAATGTCCATTTCGACGTGTTTGGTGCGTTGGTGTTGTACGGGATTATGAGATAAATATATTGCACTGACATTATCACAATAAACAACTGTAGTCTGTCGTAGTGGACAATGTAGCTCCAAAAGAAGATTACGAAGCCAACAAGCCTCGACAACAACATTTGCGACGCCCCTGTATTCTGCCTCTGCACTTGATTTAGAAAGAGTAGGTTGATGCTTCGAAGACCAGGAAATAAGATTGTCCCCAAGAAAACAACAATATCCCGAGGTCGAACGACGAGTGTCCGGGCACCCGCCCCAATCTACATCAGTATAAGTAATCAAGTTTGTAGGAGATGAAGGATATAAGTGTAACCCGTGATCAATGGTGCCCTGAATATATCGTATGATGCGTTTCAGAGCATCATAATGAGCCTGTCTGGGATCATGCATGAATAGACAAACTTGCTGAAATGCATAAGTAATATCAGGGAGAGTAAAAGTAAGGTACTGTAAAGCACCTGCAAGTCTGCGATAGAGTGTTGGATCATGAAACTGGGGTCCAGAGTCTGCACTGAGTTTGGATTGAGTATCCACTGGAGTTGCCGCAGGTTTACAACTGGCCATACCTGCGCGCTCTATAATTTCCTGTGCATATTTCTGTTGTGACAGAAACAATATATTCCTCATAATATCAAGGCTGATTCAATTTAAAAGTAGATGGTTTACCAGAATACTTCATAATAGTGAAACTTTTCCTCTTTTGACGTAGTTTTTCAGGAGATTGAATTGTACTACGTTCTACGGTACGTACTAGGGTTGATTATTCTTCACCATTTATTTTCTTAAACAAAGGATTCATGGTACTATACAATAGCTTAGGAAAGATCAAAGATACTACGTATCATTTAGAAAGTGAAATTTATTAACAAGTCCGACTTTTTGGATTATGTATCATGGTTTGATTATGCTGTAATGTTAGTAATTAACCTTGGATGACATTATAAAACTAATTTTTAAATACAAAATTTTCTTGTTTGGCTTTCAATTTAGATATTAGATGTCCAATTCCAAATTGAGATCAAATGGGGGAAGGTAAGGACGACATTTCCCTATCCGAAACAAATATAAATGACAAGGTATTCGATCAATCAAAATGGTAACATCAAGGTCACAAGATGCGTTCCCACCATATTCTTAATTGACATTTAAAGTATGTTCAAGTCTCAACGTATATACTACATTCTTCATATTTTTTTTATTTTTTTGACACACTTCATATATTATCTTATAACTAAAAAAAATACGGAGTAATAATAAACAAAAACAAAGTGTGTAAAAACGTGAGCAATTAAGCTAACAAGTAACAACTCTTAGAAGGAGTTAGAACAACGTTTACCATTTTCCATGCCTTAACTTCATATTATTAATACGAGGAACCTACTTTCAACTTTTGAATCCACATGTAAACGTTGTTCAACATACGTCATAAAATTATTGAATGAGTCGTTAGATGCAACAAATCATAGCCCACCATACCATATTCGAAGTATATATATTAAATAATAATTATCATATTAAATTTTTAAAAGACAATTATTAGTCTCTTTCTATTGTTCATATCCATAATTATATTTATATCATCCAAAAGTCTTTATTTTTATACGTATTAGCAAATTGCAAAATATAATACCAAAAAAAGACATTATGTTAACGACTTGACTTTAAAAAAATCAATGTATTTAGGAATTTTCTAGCCGATATCAAATAAAATTTACACCATAAATAAATAAATTGGATGACGACGTCTTTGTATTACCTTGAAGTTCAAGGAAATTGTATAGTGTTTTCCCTTGGTTGAAAATTCAAGGACATCTCATCTTATAAGTTACAACTTCTCTCACTTTCTCTCTCACAATTTGTGTTAAACTATACAATTGTGTCTATTTAGAATTAGTCATCAATTCTTGTGATATCACCTTAATTTCTTTTATATTTGTTAGCTAGTCAAACTGTGATCTTATTTGCAGAAGCAAGTCAAGCAACTCGATCTATGGAAATCAAGGTAATAATTAATACTCTAATATTCATTTCTTAAGTTGATAGGTTCATTTATATTTTCTTAATTGTGTTGTTATTTTCAGTGATTTCATTCAGTGTTTCTTATCATGTTTCCCTTACATCATAACAATTATAATAAAATGCATATATATATATATTATAGTATATGATCTCTCTTCCTCTATATGTATGTTATTACTTTGTCGCGAGCTAGGGGTATGTCGTATGCCCCTAGCTAGATCGAGTTTTTATATGTTGACGTTATTGATGAGATAGGTGGATTAGACCCAGACTAATATGTGAATACGTATTTGGTTGATGTATTGTCGGTATATGTTGCTTAAGAGAAAAATGATGTGATGAAATGAAGAAATAAACGAATTAATATAAGGCAATAATGATCATTAATCTGGTTGTTGGGTTGTTTGTGTAGAAAGTGGTGATGAAGTTGAACATCCATGATGACAAAGACAAGCAAAAGGCCATGAAAGCAGTCTCTTCACTTACAGGTTGGTGCTCTTTCCTTATTTTTCTTGACTCTCAAACTTTCTTTTCCTTCATGTTTTTCCAATCATTTTTTTCTCATGCGAATATAATTGTTTTTTCATTTATTGTTTAAATTTTATGCATATACTTTCCTTTGGGAAAAAACAAGTTAATCTGTCAGATAAACGAATTTTTGTTAATCTAATGACATTTTTGTAAATATATTGAAAAAGCAGGGTCATTTATTTAGTACTTTTGGTGAGTTGTCCAATTACTATTTGTTTTTTACTTTTACTGTTTGGTGTGGAAATTACACATGTACCCCTCAACTAGTATATAAAAAGACACATATACCCCCGCACTGATACTTGAAAAGACAATTATACCCTGGGATAAACAAGTTTTGTTTATCTGAGGAATTGACTGAGTATCCCTCCTTTCCTTTTCTATAACTATCAAGGTATATAAATTCATTAAATTGTGTAAAAAAAGAAATTCATATATAAGACGGGAGATGGAGTGATTTTGTTGTTTTTGTAGAAGGTCTTTTGACACGGTAGATATTGTTCATAAATTAAGATAATACAATTGAGGCAATAGTATATTTTTTTCATGGCTTAACAAAATTACAATTTACAACAATCATGTACAAGGAGTATTTTATTGATAATCATAATATTAGCTACAAAAGGTGACTGATTGGTAATATCAATAGAATATTTTGTAACATTGAATTATAAAAGTTCAATTAATAAGTTGTTGATTTAATTTAATCAAATAATATTACACTTACTTCGTACTATAATTAAGTTGTTAACAACAATAAAAACAGAGGAAAACAGGGTATGTAAAACAATGCTAATCAAAGTTTATGATGGTTAATTAATAATGCAGGGATTAATTCAGTGGAAGTAGACTTGAAGGAAAGTAAAATGACAGTGATAGGAGATGCTGATGCAGTTGACGTGGTAAGCAAGTTAAAGAAACCCTGGAATGCACAGATTGTAACAGTGGGGCCCCCTAAAGAGGAGAAAAAGGATGATAAAAAGGGTGACAAAAAAGATGATGATAAAGCCAAGAAGGAGAAGGAAGAAAAAGAGAAACAAATTGCTGAGCTTCTTAGACTTCACAGATTACATAACCCTCCTGTTTACTATTGTTATCAAACTATAGAAGATAATAATCCTAATACTTGTGTGATTTGCTAATTATGTGGATATAGTTTGCTTTAAATGGAAAAGACTTGTGATATTCGCCTGAGTTGAAACCTGTAAGGTGTAAAGCGAATGCAAGATGATTGGACGTACATGTTGTTATGCCCAGTTGTGGTACATGTTGTTATCATGTTGTTATGACCGCTCCTTGCTTCTACTTTGAATTTCGACTACTTGTATCATAACTCAAAAGTACATATTTTTCAAATGTACCTAATAAAAAGAGTTTGGAATAATACCAAGTATCTATTTTGTTGAGAAGCTTTGATTGTGATTAGTAACCGAGGTTATGTTCTTACACTCTTGCAATTGCAGCTTCTATCAAAACCATGGTTTATTAGAAAATTGTTTTACATTTGAGATCTTTCCCTTGTATATGTATGATTTATTATGTATTCATCAAAAAATTGAAGTGTGCTCAAGAGATAAGTTAGTATTCTTCATTGTGCTAGACTTCTTGCCCTAGTTGCCAAAGTGTGGCTTCTTCTTCTTCCATTTTACAATTGTATTATACTTCGTACTTATTTGTGCATAACATCCATACTAAAGTCGCATATTTTATTAATCATTGTATGTTAAAATAAAAACATGGTATCTAAAGTATCTCAAATTAACTCTATATATCTATGAAATATGGTGCAGCTCTCTCTATATAGTCAACAATTCTTTTTCCCAACTTTACTAGTCCACATATATAGGCAAGTCAATTTAAACAATACACATGATCCACAAAAATACATGTGTACAAAATCCAAGTCACTATATTAAATTAAAGATGGGAACTTTTTATAGCATATAAAGAGTACATTGCATCTAAGTATATAATGTCACAATTTAAAAATTAAAACATCTAGGAGCATATGTCAATTCTCATAAGTCATGAATGTCCTCTAGGCTAGGTTGTTGATTTAGACCACTTAATTACTAAGTGAACTTCTTCTCAATATTGAATAGGGAACAATTTATACTAAGCCGATCCAATTGTGGGTGTCGTGGGTGGATCATGTGTCAAACTTTTTACACACAAGCTTAATTGGAGTGGGGAATAACTAAGATGGTTAGAGCTACTTTTTCAGAGATTTTGAGATTGATTCCTATCACCCACCCTTACAGCTCTCTGAAGACCAAAAAAAAAAAAAAAATTAATAGGACTCCATCCATCTACCTTGATCTAACTCAATGGATCCACTAGTTTATTATAAAATTTTCAAAATAAAAAAAATATACAAAAAAGTGACCAAAAGATGATCTATTAGTTCCCTACTTGGATCAATCCGAGAACCAACCCCCCGAATTTGTAATTAATATTGGTTTGGTCCAATTCATTGGCCCAACCAAAACTAACCGGACTACCCATTTGTGTAAGCCTTTTCTAAGCTGTAAGATAAAACGGGCCAGGCCCAGTATCCAGCCCAAGATCCAATAAGAAAGTTAAGGAGCCCATAAGAAGAAAGACAAGTGTCCAAAATTGCCACCAAGAAAATCAAACAGTTCCTAACAAGACTTCAATTATTCGAAGGAAAAAATTAAATAATAATAAATAAGTAGAATAAAAAGGGAAGTAATTATGTGATCCATATCTACACAAAAAATGACAAAGTTCATGTGTTGTCTTCACATGATTTTTCAAGGATAATCATCTCAATTAGCAATTAAAACCGACTTCTAGAGACACCACAAACCTTTAAAAGTTTATAACATAATAATGTTTCACAAAGTGCTTAAACTTTTGTTCTTTTCCTTGAATTTCTTCTTGTTTATATTTACTATACCCATATAAAATTGTAAAGTAGGCAAAAGACGATGCAGTACCTAAAAGAAATATTTAGATCTTAGTCAAATAATTAACCATAAATATAAATGATAAGATAGTTTAATTAAATAGAACAGCCAATTAAATTCCATCTTTCACATCATTATGTGTTGTTTAGCTTCCATTTTCTTTGCTCAATTGTCTTTGTCTGTTTATGCTTCAAATTAAATTAAAACTGTGTCATTTTTATGCAATGGTTGGTAGCGTAGGATACACCTACTTTATCTTTTCATAGCTGTAACTTGTCTTACGTACTTCGGGCCTTAATAATGCATGAAATATGCATTATGAGTTTATGATCTTCTGTGCATGCACATACATACATGGTATCTTGGTATCAAGCTAATTAAGAGCGATTTGTACTTGTAAGAAATTAGTACTACCAGTTGTGCATGAATGTTTTTGGTGGTTGGATGGATTATACCACGTGAGAAGTGACAATGCTCATTACAGTTAATGGATATCTGATAATATGATCGATCCACTTGTTTAGCTTAATACAAACATTTTTTTAGAGCTAACTATGAGTTGAAATAGTAGAGAGTTATTTTTTTATTTATTTATTTTGCAGTTTTCTTAATATGAAAATAATTTGACACATATTAGTCACTCAACCCTAGAAAAGAGACAAATTAAAGTGCTATGTAGTGAAAGATGTGTATTGTGTACTAAGCTAGTATCATTCCAAGGCAGAGAATCAGATGATTTTGTTCTTTTGAATTATTTAATTTGCAGCTAGTTTGTTACAATTTGTGGTAGTATATTTACATAGTACAAAATGAGATATGAGTTAATCAATCAATCAATTTCAATCATTAAATTTCCTTTGATTGCTTGATAACATTACAATGAATATTTTTTTCTAAGGAGATTACAAAATACATTTTTTTTTTTTTTTTTTGTAATCTCCTACTCTCATTACTAGATACAAACAAATGATCATAAATTTTACAATTCAGTTATGCACACAAAGTCACAAAAGATAAATAATCTCTATACTATAAACATTATGATCAATTTTATTTTTCCAAATGATACACTTTAAACCATGTTAATTAAAACAACTAATTAAGTCTGAGCTCGAACGAGGGGAGACATGGGTGAGTGTGGAGATCCATGTTGTGATGAAACTCCCATCAAATCCTCCAACCTTCGAGATGATATTCTGAGCTGAAGATTGGATTGCCAGCACTTCCTTTTCGCGGCACCAGAAGATTTAGGCTTAGCCACCTTCTGTGCCGCGAATGTCCTAATCCTTTTCAATGCCACCTCCATTGTCTCATCATCCATGTTAGCAATACAAACCCTGAACCAACCTGGCTCATGGCAATGGAACGAACAACCCGGCGACACATTGATCTTCACTTCGTTGATGATTACTCGCCACAAGGCTAGCTCTCCTTCCATCGTTAGATCTTGCTCGATGAGTGGTCGTAAGTTCATCCACACAAAAAGTCCTGCATTACTCTTTAAGCACTTAATTCCTACTTGGTTTAGCCCCCAAGTGAATAAATTGTGCCTTGTTTCGAGTCTTTTGCTACTTTCGACCAGAAACTTCTCGACAAACTCCTCATCTGATAGCATCGAGGCTATTAGCAGTTGTGTTTGAGCCGAAACTAGCCCGAAACTCGACATTTTTCTTGCAACATTTACAACTTTATCGTTGTAAGAGTACACAATCCCTACTCTAAACCCTGGAAAACCTAAATCTTTTGATAGACTGTAAACGATATGGATTAAATCCGGGTTGTGGTCTTGTTCGAGCATGATCTCCGCTATGCTGACGAAATTTGGATATCCAAAGACAGTGGCACCATAAATTTCGTCACATACTAAGTGAATGTTTTTCTCATTGGTGAAGGCTAATATGCTTGATAAGGTCTCTCTGTCTAGGACTGTGCCGAGTGGGTTCGAAGGGTTTGTTATTAGTACACCTTCTACTATAATGTTGTCTTCTTGAGCTTTGTTATATGCTTCTTCCAACGATTTTCGAGTCACTTTGAAGTTATTCGAGCTATGACATTCAACTGGGACAAGTTCCACCCCTGTTCTCCACCTTAAATCACGATCAAATCTGCAAAATTCGTGAATAAAACATAATTAGTTCACATGAAATAATTTATCGGACCCTCTAGGTAGACCTAGTAAAGTACAAATAATAATTAGACCGTCTAGTTATTAGAGAGAATCTTGATTTTTTATGAGAATATTCTCGATCATGCATAACTTTGACTAGTTATGTGTAGAATTTTCGTTAATGTAAAAGAAGACGAGTATAATAAAATGTGTCCAAGTGTACGTACCCAGGATAGTAAGGTGTAGGAACGAGGAACGCTTCACCAGGGTTAGCCAAACAAAATGCCATTAATTCATGGGCTCCAGTAGCTCCACCACTCATTACTATACGATCAGGATCAAATGTCACCTTATTTCCTCTCACTCTCTCCATGAAACTTGCTACAGCCTGTTAAAAAAAAACAAAATAATCAATAATTAGTCACAAATTAACCAAATTAATCATGAATTATATTTAAATAATATTTAATCTATAGTATATGGCTGCTATGTTTAGTCAAAGTGTGACGTGGAATTCCAATGTAATTTATAAAATTACTTCATTGGTGAGAGCTACTCGAGTTGGACTTGGCCAAAACTTGACTCGAATCAAGTTCGACTTTGGTTTAATATTATAAATTTAAGTTAGACTCGACTTAACTTGACTCGTAATAATTTGACCAATGAGGATGAGAATAGAAAATTACATTTCTAAAAGCTGGCAGACCATGGTAGTCTTGAAAGATGGCAATATCCTGAAATTGTTCAATTCCTTCAGCAGTACAAATGGAAGCACCAGGATTTTTCAGAATCCACTCTTTCACCAAATCAAAAGAAAGCTGCAATTTTAAAAAATAAATAATATTAATCAATATTTTCACAAGTCAATAAATTCCATAATATTCAATGTTGACAATATTTATAAAAAATGAAAAATAAATAAATAGTCATAATCAGATTATTAAGAGAAGGATTAGCAGACAATTATTACCTGATTTTCAGCAAGACCCATCTGAATAACACCAGTAGGATTATTAGCAGGGTGAAAAGGGTCATTTTCATAGGCTTTCCACCCATCAAAATAGGCAGATTCTTCACCATGCCCATTTCCAGCAGCAATTCTTGACAACAATTCAGCCACCATTATCTTGAATTTATATACTCAAATGACAATTTTACCCTTGAAAGGCTTAAATTCACAAGAAATAAAAGTTTCCTTATTTAGAAGTAAGTAAATACAGTTGTTTTTTTTGTGGCTTAATTTGTAAAAACAGAAGCAAATGAGGGTGCTATTTATAGGGGTGGAAAAGGCAGGGGAATGAAATATAATTGATGATGTTTGAAAGATCGTTTAAAAAATTAGCTGGCACTTGAAATATGTTTTGAATTAGTTGGACATTAATGTTTGGAGTTGGTAATACTCTCTATATATTAGTATATTTATACTAGTAGCTAGCTTAGTATAAACTAAACTACTTTTATTATTGGTTTCTTAAGAGTTAACAGGAAGTTTCGTTTTGTGGGGACCTCTCTTAATCCTTTAGGGTTGTGGAGGTGCTACAATAAGAGGATCTGATCTCAATTTTTTTTTTTTAAAAAAAAAAAAAAAGACGAGTGTACTTTAATTTTATCGGTGATTATGTGAGACAAATCCTGCAGCAGACTTTATAGTGATTATATTGTATTGTAATTGATTGTGTTTGTTTTCTTTTTGTAATGGTATATGTTTTTTGAACTATTCGCTTTGAGGTTAAATAGCAATAATAATCTTGGTTTTAGTCGTCAAATTTGATTCAAATTTGGATAGATAAGAATAGTTTAGACCTTAAGAGAATGTAATGAGGTTGTTTGACTAGGAAAACTTAACCAAAGTATTTTTAATTTTAACACAACATTTAACTAGTCAAACATAAAAGATTCAAATTAGTGTGCAATGCCAGACCATTTTCACTTGGGTTGAAAAATTGCATGTTCAACATTTGAGCATTTATGGTGAGACAACTAGTACTAGTCTACCATAGAGGCCTTGACTCTTTTCACTCTTGAAATTTTATTGGGAAATTATAGGAAATCAGGCGGAGCTTACTAAGAAAGCTTCAACCCAAAACATACATACAAGTAAATTGCGAGTTTGCAACAATAATATATGGAGATCCTTTTGGCAATCAATAATTATTTTTAAAATAAATTTCCTATATAATTAATAAAAAGTAAATTTGATGATTTAAAAGTATATATATTAAAATGGATAATAAAAAATGAAAGTGGAATATCAGAATAAAGTAAAAGTTCAAACTAAATAAACTAAAATGATGGATAAATGCTCCATATGTAGAAAGCTCAAGTTTTTACTCTTACTTTTAAAGATTAGATGACGTAAAAATATTTTCTTTCAATTTAGAAATAGTCAATAGGGAAAAGCCAACAAACGCTCTGGAGACGTTGGATAAGATAACTAAAAGTATAAATATTAACTACACCGATCGATGCAATGAAAATCCCAAATTAATACCATTTTAGGAATAATTTTAAAGGGTTATCAACGACACATACGTTCGTTTGCAAGATCATAATCAATAATGTATTAGGTTATTATCTTCTCAAAAGAAAATGTATTAGGTTATTACATAGATAACATTCATAACAACATGCATGAAATAAATGAACAATGGACCTTTTTTTAATTAGTCTTGAAACTAATAAGGAGTATTTTTTTTTCAATAGAAAACATATAAGAGTACAATTTACAAATCTCAATGTTTCAATCTACATGTTCAAATGTTTGAATAAGATTAAACAAGGATATATTGTACATAACTCTCTACTAGAGACCAAATGTTCTTGGAAACATAATTTGACAAGCCCAGTGAGTTGGTTTTTTTAGTATAATAAGTATGTAATCGATTCTAGTAAGATGGATGGAGTTAAAAAAAAAAAAAATATTACAAACATTTAAAAAAAAAAAATCGAATTTGCAGGTTTTGAGCTCATCATGTATACAAATAAATCTCAAACTTTATAGATAAATTAATTTAATTTGTAATAAATGAGCATTGACCGAAATTATTTACACATGCACGTACGGAAATATATTTGCCACCCTGAAAAATCTTTACGACAGAAATCTCCTAACCAACCGGAAATAGCCTAGAAAGAATTGTTTCATAAATAATGGAAATCCTCCAAACTTTAGAGTGGGACATAAATTTATTTCTTTATTTAATTTTTCCGAGTAAGTTGAATAATTAGCATTTTGTATATTTATTACACACGTACACACTATTATCTTATTTAAAAGTTGCACGAATAATACCAAGACAACCTAGATATACATTGCACGGTTGTCTGCTTAATCTTAGATAATTTCCTTTTTTATAAAAACAATTTGGTAATTGGTTTCCCCTTTATTGTGGCACAAACAAGATAATTAACATTTTTAACGTGTAATAAAACATTTCTGCCAAACTTTACTGCTAAAATTGAAATTTATTTAACTTTTAGTTGTTTTAATTTGTGGGTTTATGTTTATTTTTATTTTGATACTCGTAACTCGTTTACAGAAATCAGAATTGTTGAGTAAATCGTGTGTGTAAATGTCGACGTCAATTACATGCAGATATATGACTAGATTCAGCCCCCAATAAAAACATTCTTCTTTTTTATGGTCGATAAGTTCGGCAAAAATTCAATATCATGAAAAAAAAGTGTCAAAGATTATAGTCTGCTGCTTTATATACTATGATCAAGAAACAAATTAAACAACCAGTAATTCACATGAAATAAACATGTATTCTAAAATACTCTTAGCATTTTAAAGATAAGGTCGCATCCTCTACTATATACTTACCTTCGTTTTTTATTAGTTGACACGTATTCCTTTTTAGAAGTTTTTTTTAGTTGACACGTTTCTTTTTTGGGTAAGTTTTATACCTTGCTTTTTAAGTATACCTCACTTGCTTTATCATTCTCTCTCACTCTCTCTCCTCTCCTTAATATGTGTGCCTAAATTGAACGTGTCACTAAACTAAATAGAAACGGAGGAAGTATTAATAGGCTAATAGCCACATATTCACGTTAATAGTGAATTTGAACTATAAATACGGAATATAATACGGCGTATATGATACAGAGTAATGAATTTTGGATGAAGTGGGTAGTATTATAAAGAGTTTTGAATGAGTAATAATGTGATAATTTTATGTAATTTTTCTATTTTTAATAAATGTAACACCTTAGTTGCCAATAATTTGTCAACATACACAGTACATAATGTTGACCGATAAAATATTTACTACCTCCATTTCTTATTATGTGTAACAAAATAATATTTTATATCTCGAAAATAATACCCCTTTGTTGCACATAATAAGAAACGGAGGTAGTAATTGTATATAGGTAAAATATAATGCTAATATAATAATTTGAAATATAATACTCTTATCGACTTCATCTACCCTCCCTTATCTCCAAATTCCACAGTTCAACATTGTTCTTTTTAAGTAGATAGTTTTTTACAAATTTTTTTATCGGCTTTTAGCTCTTATAGTCTTATCATTTTTGTTAGCAGTTTAATATTTTAGATGATTGTGTTAGTCCTTGGCTGATTTGACCAATTCATTGTGTATATTGAATATTTAGTACAAGTATTTAGTAATAACGTGGTAGGGATTTACTATGTTTTTTTTATTATATTTACTATTTTTTATTATTCTTTTTCTCATGTATATGTGTATAATGTGTAAACTGAATAATAAGGTTATTGGGATAATTTATTATGGCTAGTTAAGGAGAACTATTCTGTAAGAAATACTATGTATGAAGTAGTAAATTAATCTTTTGAACCAAACAATCTTATTAGGGGTTTTGGACTAGGCATACCTTAATTTTGTTCCAAAAGCCTAGCTCTATTATCACTCTGAATGTTTCTCAACCAAACACCCCAAAACTAAAATTATGTTTGATTTGATTTAAATGAAAAACGTTTTATTTGACTATTATCTTCTTGAGAATTGGTTTTGGCTTTTTATCTATAACAAAGTTGGTAATTTTTTAGAGTAAAAACCAAATACTGACTTTCACCAAACACGTAATGACTAATTTTATTAGCTAATTCAAATAAGAAACAACATCAACCAGCATAAATATTGAATACAAATGAACAACCTATCAAATCAGATTAGCACATTCAACAACTGCTTGTCAATTAAACTCATCGTTGAAGGGGGGCTCATATAAGTTGAAAAAAGTATATCCATAATTTGAATTATACTAATAGAAAGTTTACTATTCAATAATAATACATAAAAGCTAGCATAATATGAAAATTATATGCATGAGAAAATACACATGTAAAAGGTCAATATGCACATGGGAGGCCAATTTTAATTTGCTTGTCAAAGATGGAAATATTCCTTGGTAAGCAATTTTAGTCTAAGACTTCAAATTCAACCTGTAAACGTCGACCATTTTTAGCAGACTTTGCGTATCTAATACAGTAATTAATATATAGTGTAACACCCTAAATAAAAAGTCGTATTTCCCCTACTCAGTCTTCTTTCAATTTATTTTTGTCAGGGTATATTTAGTGTTTGACGACACAAAAGCAAGTCAGCCGTAGTGCATGCTCATCTACGCTCATGTAACTTTACAAATCCAAGCAGCATCATGTATATATGTAGAAAATTCAACTCGTAATGGATAAAGGCAAGAAGATCTTGTTTCATAAGTTTCAATCCTTTCAGTTACACACTTAAACACATCTAGCTATAGAGAAGTTAATAGCCTGCAAATTATATAGTCTTATTGGCCCTTTTTCAGATACATACCAGTAGTTCGTTAATTTTTCTACTTTCTTAACGAACTACGAGTATAATAGATTTGGTCTTAGTTTTGAGAAAACATAGACCTAAATCACCTAGTAATATTCGTGTATCTATCTTTTTTTAAAAAAAAATTACTTTTATAAGATCAATATAGTAGGTACGTATGGCGATATAGGCATATATTTTTTAGTAGGAATGAAGTAGCTGTTCATTTATCAGATCAATTATGTATTTATATTTAAAACCTCGTGTATGTATATTCAATCTGAATTAGTGGACAAGCCCCTATACATACATACATAAAAGAAAGAAAAGATAAGAGAATCCTGGCGGCCTCTCCCTGGAATGACACTAGTAGAAAATGGACATATCATCCAAAACCAATTAGCAATTACTACTTGCCAATATAATAAGCATATGCTTTGATTTTGTTCTTCAGCAAACCAAAAGTTCTTTTGACTAGAAGAAATATACGATATATATTATATGTAGACCTTCTGGAGGTGCATATATTATCATTATGTCACATCACACTTCACACACATAAAACAATTTTTTACTTCAATATATTCCTTTTTTTTTTTTTTTTTTTTTTTAATTGTAACATTGCGTTATTGCTGACGAATTAAGGTCACCAGTAGTCCAATGCAATGAAATTTACAAGAGAGAAGGGTTTTTATGGCTTCATATTGCAGTGGGAGATATGTCTTTATTAGGAAGGAATTTCTTTTCTTTCTTTCACGTAATATTCTTTTGAAGAGTTGAAACTAAAGCTAGGGTATCCTTTTGTTTCAAAATGGTCCATATTATGGCCAGCTGTTCTACGGAGACTGTAGTACAATACTAACTTTTAAGATAGTACGATACATTGATATTAAACCCCTCATAATCTTGACTTATACTACGTCTTATAAGACCTGTGATTTTTATTAATGGTTGTGTAATGACTCGTCAACTTTTACAACTTGCTTAGCTTGATAGCATGAAGGTAGATGGAAAATAAAAGATTGAAAAGTAAATTAAAATTGTCTCATGGTTGATTGAGGAAACATTTGATACCGTATATTGCAATTGATATGAAAAGACAGCTATCTTTAATACATATAAAGTACGGAGTAACTTTTTTTCTTTAATAGTACTTCGTATCTTTTTAAAATCGAATAGTACAATAAGATATTATTAATACTACCTCCGATTTTTTTTTAGTTGCAACTTTAGAATATTTTATACTCTATATCTCTTAAATAATACCCTAAAGTTGTAACAAACAAAAATCGGAGGTAGTAACATTAAATCATTAGGTTCATGAAATCATATACTCTATAATAAACCGACCAAAGAAAATGAATTTCCCAATTATAATTTCAATTCCTAGCTAGCTAGCTACCATTTAAAACAAACCACAATTCTAGTTACATTCCAAACCACAATTCTAGTTACATTCCAATATTTTCTTTTTCCTTCACTTGCTCCTTCTTCTCACCCTTTATTTTTCAATACCCTTGAAGAACTAAATAAGTTGTTAATACCATAGTTATTAAAATTAGGATTCAAATCTTTGAATTTTGCCATTTATAATTCATGTATAGCCATACAATTCAACATATTTCTCTTAACTAATGAAAATTTGACAAATCTAAAATAAGCTTAAAAAACATTAATACAATAATCATATATTGTCTCTTTTTACTACAAAATTGAATCATGATTTTGATAACTTTAGTCGATACCTTTTCTCCAACCTTACTATCAAATTCATACCAATGATACCACTTTCTGTCGTTCTTAAGAGGGTTGTCACTTAATTACTCCGTACCAATCTAAAATTCACGAGGACACTCACTTAAGTACAAAAAGTGGATGGTGGTTAATGTTACATTTCTAAGGTGTATAAAACAGGAAATCATACATAAAACTTTTGAGTCCATCGTTGTATTATATTACTTGGTATTTGTACGTATAGGAGAAATTTGGCATTATCTCTTCACACGTCGCATTATAAATGTACATTCGATGACAAAACTTAAAGTGGGTTGTTTGGGAGCTAACCCATTGATAAGCTTGTTGGGACACACACACATTTACAATGTCAATTCACGTCACTTTCGTAGGGTCACAAATCTCACACTACAAAAAAGGGTGTTTGAAGGAAATTGGCCAAATTAATGGTCATTTTAGCCACGCAGATGACACGGCTTAAAAGTTAATAGAGAGTACCATTAATATGCTTAAGGCTTACTCATTCAAACTTACATTTATCATGCACAACAGTTATTGTTGCACTAACATTTTATACTAGTATTTTTAATAACATTATACTGTACTACTTTGACATGCAAATGATGCAACGTATGATACTATGATATATATCACGAAGTATAATTTATTAGGGATTTAATCATATGTGAGTTGAGATTAAGGGCCTGTTCTAATGAGATTAATTTCAGCTCAGATCATTTCAGCTCTAATAAGTTCAGTTCAGTTCAGTTCAGTTCAGTTCAAGTCTAATAAATTTAGTTTAGTTCAGTTCACTTCAATTCAGCTCAGTCAATGAGAACTGGCCCTAACGGTCTCATATTCCGTATAGAATAATATAGAGAGAATTATTACTCTATATATGATACGAAGTATATCACTCTTGATTTTAGATTGATACTTGGTTGAGTTCGTTTATATATACTCATATTCTCCTTCGGCCTAGATCATGATATAAATTGCTGGCATAGGCGCATTGCGCATAGTAGATAATTGTAGGATTTGTAAGCCTAAACTTTCACGGCGTAGGGTTGGCAATGAATAGCTAAATATACTCATGTTTGTTATCCAAAAAGTTCAGTAAGATCATGAGGTGGTGAAATTTTTTTTACTGATATTCAACAGTCCATATTTAAATTATGCGAAGTAATTAAGAAACATTTTGTTTACTCCATAAGTGTTATATATATGCTATTTTGTGTAATTTAAAAAGCGAATTTTAATTACAAACTTAGCTTCATCTTAAAGAATGTGTGTTCATTCTACACACAGATATAAGCACAAAGGCCGGAAAATATAATAAGAGTGTAAAATTATACGTACCTCATTACATATATTTACATGTTGCTTGGAAATTGTCATGAAATTTAATTTCAATTAGATTGCATCAAGTTTAATCAAAGATAATGAGTCAAATGTTGCTTAAGGTTGTGTCAGTCCAACATCAACATGTACTTGTTTATCACCAAAAATGACTATAATTAAGATGTGTATGTACATATCCAAACATGGTTTGAAATCTAGCTTAAACTCCATTTCATTTCACATGCCCCCCCACCAAAATACAATCACGCATTTGACTTTTCAAGATGTTAACTTCTTATGTTTGACATTTACTTGTTCAAGCGATTATATATTTATATTGATAATTGATTTATGATACAATAACAGCCTTAGAAATTCAATTCAGCAAAATTTCAACAGCAAAAAAAAAAATCAATGATAGTTAAATTTGTCTCTAGTTCTCGACTAATTATTTTGGTCAATTAGCTAGATTAGTAAATAAATTAAGATATACATATATGTGGGATGCATACAAGTGAAGCAATAAGTGATACTCCAATTTAAAAAATACACCTAAATAATGTCAACTTCTATTTTATTATACACGTAAGTTGTTGAATTTTAATCATAGATTAGTTCTTTGTTTTGATAAATTGTGTCCCAACAACAATTTTAGTCTTTTAATTTGGCAGGTGGCTCTTTGTTTACTATTTGATCCTGGTTTTTGTCGGCGAAACCGAAACCAGAAACCAGTCACAGACTTAGACATGTAGCTGCTACACAATACACTGTTAGTATTAGATTGATACATGAATGCATCAAGCCTTCGTTGAATGAAGGTCGAGATAAAAATGTTTAAACATGAACTGTTTAAACGCTATACAAGATAATTTGCAAGTTATATTCACCAAAAACCTACCAAAAGAAACATATCACACATAAGATTTTTCAATAGTGATGTTGATCTTCTAATTGTGGTTCATGATGGTTCCTTTACTTTTTCATCAATAGAACCACTGTATGAGCTGCAATACTTCTATTTTCTCCGAGACTATCAACCTTCTCATGGGTTTTCGCTTTCAGATTCAAGACGGAGGTATCAACCCCGAGCAGAGCAGACAAGTTGGCCTTGATTGCTTCCTTGTGTGGGCTAACTTTAGGTCTTTGAAGAATTAAGGTGGCGTCTAAATTGCCAAGCTCATACCCAGCCTCGTCCATTAGTCTTACCTGTTGTTACAAAATTTAGAGCATAAGCATAACTTAACCATATCAAGGAACTCCAGCATCATTGCCTCAAATAGAAATGCAAGTAGACAAATCATGCAGGAGTTAATAATAACACTATATACAGTTTTCCCTTGTTAGTTGCTCAACTATTACACAATAATTGGACCACTTGGAAATGATGATACTAAATGTACCACCATGTCAGAGTGGCCCCTTCAGTGTAATCGCCAATCAATCACAAAGGAAAAGAACAAAAAATGGTAGAAAAATTAAGGATTGGGCAAATATAGCTTGGGACCATAACTATTGAAAAAAAAATCATGAGATATTCTCATTTTAGAGTCTTAACCACAAAGTTAGAGGTTTGTAGTTCTTCAAATGGCATCACCAAAGGTTGGCCACTCCTACTCTTGCCACGTACACCGGTTAAGCTAATTGGATAATAGGATGGCCATTTCTCCAATTGTTGACTAATGGCTACATGTACAAATTAACTTCAGAGAGTCTCACATGTAAAAGTTCAAAAGGTTGGTTGGGGGTGGGGCAATGGCAGAGTGACAGTGTGTGTGTGTAGAAGGGGACGAACGCGGCGGCATCACAGTGTTGAAAAGAGGGCTACTTCGCCCACTTGCAACGACAAGTGTCACTAGCTGAAAACCACAAAAAATTTATTGCATTTCTCCTACTGGTACATTTTTGTCGTCGTTTTGCCTTCTTTTAGCCAAGATAGGTCATTTTGTAGCCAAGCTACCAAAATTGGTAGCCTACTTTCTCTATAATGGCAAGGAGTGTACAAGTCAGTGAAGTGCTCATAAATGCCATGTCCCTTCTAATCAGTGTAATAAGCTGGTGGGGTACTAATATGCTCTAAGGTAAAGATAAAGAAAATTTGTAATAACTCCGATAAGAAACTGCAAGCGTACCATTCAAGGACATGAAGTGGGCAGACTGGACACTATCCTGCTTAAGCATAATCTTGGAATATATCTATCAAGGAACTAACTCACATAAGAAGTATACTGTCACTTCTATCAGTCAATTTATTCAAGCTTTCACACTTTTAGCCCACTCCCCACTGCATCACTTACTAACACATCCGATTTTGTAAAATATAGTCATTTCACCTAGATGTCCAGGCTTCCTATCTGGTAATGCAACAATGCAGTTTTCATTGCCAGTTAAACATAATAAACAAACAAACAAATAAACAAGAGATGAAAATCTGTACTAGGATCTATAAACCCAATATCCCATTGCCATAGGCTGTGCAAGCTACAGCAAGTTTCAGCTTACCTAGGGTATTATGCAATATGCTACCCTTTGTAAGTGTAAAAATGAAACATAGCATATTGGCAGTGATAAATTTACTTTTAGTATAATCAAAGGATAAAGTTTCATTACTTAGCCTCACCTAAAATCTCGTCTATTAGTGCCATCTTGAAGCACTATTTACCAACAGCAGAACAGTAATAGGATTTAAGGGAAGTCCTAAGTTTGTAAAAATATGTCATGCACAGGGGCGGACTTGGCCTTGTGCCTGGTGGGTCAAATGACTCACCAGGGCCCAAAAAAATTTCTAAGTCTTTTTAAAAAAAAAAAAAAAATAAATAAATAAATAAATATTAGTTTGTTAATTTTAGTCTTGTCAATTTTAAGCTTGTTAAATGTTAGTTAGTATTGTAATCTTGTCAATTTTCTATTTGGATGATCTTTGTAAATAATTTTTTTTGGGAATTTTGGTAAAAAAAATTTTTTTACATATTTGGTTATCGATTGTGAGTTTGTGACTCACCGGTCAGAAATTCTTGGGTCCGCCACTGGTCATGCACAAGAAACAGTCAATATCAAGATTAAACACCAGTAATCCATCTCATCTACTATAAGGGCATTGGGGAAAATCTGTTAGGAGTCCAAATTATCACTGAGTAATAAATCTAAGATGTATCACCGAGTATGACAGCAAAATCAAATGCAAAAGTACAGCATCAGCATGCCTACGTTTGATCTACTTGATTCTCTTTACAAATGATCCACTAAAATTCTAAACTAGCAGTCAGTAAAGTTAATGAAACAACATCCAAAACTAATCATCAAGAATTTGTATCCCTAAAGTTGATCAACTTAGATTTCTGACTTATTGTGTACTTAACTTTTCTATACTCCTCAATTTAACCAGAAAAGTTTCTAAGACACCAAATCTCACCTTACATAAGATTGCATCGCCATTCGGCACATAAAGTTGTCACTTCAATAGTTCAATGAATAAAAAATATTTGCTGCTAAATCATCTAACAGGTGAGATAATGGATTTACTACATTCGTGACAGCCACAAAATGCGTGTCTCAAAACTCTCAATGCCTCATGTCTCTGTCATCTACTTGACTTAGTTAAGGTCCTCCTTAGCTTATAGCCCAACTCATGTGAATATTTATTCTTGTTAGTATTGGTCTTCCAGCCCATCTCACTCTTTTATTCTTTCCATTTTTTCCCTTGTGGCTGTACATATATTTTTTTGTACTAAAAGAATAGTTACTTTAATGGTGATTTTCTTCATCCCATACAATCGATTTTCTTCATCTAATTTTGCTAATTTATTTGCTACATGCCTCTTATAAGCATTTGGACTGAATAGACTCCCCTCTCCATCTAATTAAGTTCAATTATTAACCTAACTTCAAATCACACAAAAATCACATTCTGTTCTTTCTAGTCTTTAGTTCTTTACCAAGTGATTTATATCAACTACCCTCCAGCCCCCTCAATCAGTCAATCACCCCCCCCCAACACAAACACACACACACACACACAACCCCCCCACCCCCCACAAAAAAATTAAAAATAAAAAATAAAATAAAATGAAAAGTATTTGCATTTTGCAAAATGAAAAATGAACCACAGTGAAAATAATGCCAGGTTAATAACATTAATATCGACCAGATCATATACTTACACAATTAATCTATGCTGAAAGCTGACCATCCCAACTACAGCCTAGCTACTGTTCTACTAATGTGCCTAACTGTCACTGGTGGAGGAGGTCTTATGTAATTTCTTAAGGACAAAACAAATCAGGAGTTGTAATGGTAACATTTGTAAAACCCGGCTCAAAAGTTCGCCAAGCAGCAATAGGAGAGGTGTATGGACTGGGGTAGCATGTTCACATTCTGGCTAAATATATACAGACCAAAAGACATTTTATCCAGTCTGTGACTTAGGAATGACCTGATAGATAGGTATGCACACTACTTCCAAGGAAATCTTTCTGTTTCTGCCTATTGCACAAAACAAGGATGATTACTCAGAGGCCATCAATTCACCTACTCACCCTCGCTGTTCAGCTATCGTTCAATTGATACAAAACCATTAGTTAACACAATAGCATAAGGGCTCCGACAAAAATGCTTATTTATGCAGGGTCATTCGAGAAAACATCCCTAATACAACTCTACTGACCAAGTTAATCAGATACCCTGCTTCTTTGGTGTCAGATTCAGCAGCAACGATAGCTACAAATTACAGCAAGAGATAGCATCCTCGAAAAAGTAGCAATGGTAATGCGGGGCACACTTTATACGTTTATATCCTTGATTCAACAATCAGCAAAATCGAATCCAAAGAGCCTAAGATAATACCCTTCCCCCCTACTTGTTCAGAAGGAGCCTTCAAGGCTTTATATGGATGGAAACCAAGTAAACTTTTGTGACCATTGTAAGATTGATTATAAATAACAGAAAGGCGCTTCAAACTCTATGATTATCTACCTGAACTCATGGCAGGAAAGAGTACAAGGCTTGCTGCATATTTCAGAATTACACTGGATCATGATGACACTTTTTCAACCTTAGATTAAGTAACAAATTCAGCACCAAATCTCATACTACAGCAACAGTGACATGCCAAGATCTCTCCACACCACTAGTGTCACAAGGAGAAGAAACTTCCACGGATTTCTAAAAAGATAAAAAAGCTTGCCTTTTGACACAACTCCTACTGGCTCATATATAGTGGGCAACATACTACATTACTATTCGTTTATCTCAGTTCAACTCTTACATTAAGATAACACATCCTGACAACCATATTACAATACCAAATAGAATAGAAACCAAAATCCACTGGTCAGCTCATTTATTGACATTATTTTGAACAAAGTTCTTCGTGTGCCTGATTTTCCTTACAAATCTCACCTCCAAATTCCACCTCACCCTGCAATTAATGAGGCCTATTAATCACTCGAATCATTCTCTGCTCCTGTCAATTCAAGTCTCACACCTATCAGGATATCGTTCCTTGATTAATACTTAGGCTATCGAAGCAATTTGGTGCAAAATTATACAGTTTCCGCAGTTTCCTGTCACTCACAATGCCTTAGTATCATGCATTGGTTCCTGCAGAGAACCTACAACTAAAGCCTTACAAGACCTTTGAAGGTTCGATGCAATGCAAAAGGGTTAGATGCACTGGAATGCACAAGTTAACAACCCCCCAGCAGGCAAAAGACCCATGGATTGCCAGTGGGTAATTTTAAAATTAAGCTTAAGCCAGACAGAAACATTGAAAAGGTTAAAAGCAAGGTTATTGGCACTCAAAGCTGCTGGAACTGAATTCCAAATAATTTTTCGCCCTGAATTAATACGTCAATTATCAAGTGCGTAATAGTGTTATTACAGCATCAAGGGGGTGGAGACAAGAGTTTAAACCAATTGTATGTAACTAACACCCTGCTATAAGGAGAATTGCATGAGGAAGTTCAAGTGAAGATGCCCAAAAACATACCAAATTGACAAAGTCCTAACATGGATTTAAATAAACAGCCAGACAATGGTCTGCAAAACTAACTCAAGCCTTGTAAAAAGGAGCTGCAAGCAGTCTAAGGATGACAAAATTGTCTTCATCTGGTGGAAGAGCAACAATATTACCATCTTTTTAGTATTTGAAATAGTGCAGGTGATACATAGGTGACAGGCACGGTGACTAGACTGGAGGATTGACAAATGGTTGGGAGGAAATGAGTATGATTTCCAAACTGGAAACATAAAGACTGATGATTGATCAACCTAATTTGAAACAAGTTCTGATGCAGCCCTAATTGTTCAAGTCAGAAATTATCTCATCCTTCTTAGTACTCAAGGTGCAATCGAAAGAGGAGGAAAAAGATCACAGGTATAAAGAAGAAGAGTAAGAGAAAATATGAGATCCAGAAAAGATAAGGTAAGACATCATTGCTGAACCTCATGCTGTCCAATTTTTACCTCCAACAACTCTTTAAGTCTTTAAGACCATACCTTCTCCCTACTGAATATTATGATTAGGGGTTTATATCCTTGCCTGATTTAGCTCCACCTTATTTTGAATAATATCTCTAACTCAAGTGCTTAGACTAGAATTTTCAAAAAGTTCGAGTGTAGATATTGGTGCTATCTCACCTAAAGCATCTCAAATAATCACACACTAATGGAATGTGAGTTACACCCACAATTCATCTCATTAGCTGAAAATGATATCCAAAGAGTTCTAGTTCATTGGAAACAACCAAGAATATTCCTACATGAATTACGATAGATAATAAAAGGGAGAAGTAAACGAATCACTCACAGCTTCTTTGATGAAAACAGAAGAAGCTGCACCCTTCCACTTAGGATCATTATCAGGGAAAAGTTGCCCGATATCCGGAAGCCCTAATGCCCCCAATATAGCATCTACCACACAATGAAGCAGCACATCTCCTACAATCATAAATTAAAAAATTACATATAATTACAATTCACCACTTTAAATTTCCTAAGTTCCTAACTATCAAGTAAAATATTCCACAAAAATCCGAATCTGCCCAAAATTATTCCAACAAAACTGATAATTCACCCACAATAACGCAAAAATGCCCAACACTATTCAATACAAATCCCATTAAAAAACAAACAAAAATCTATCTAGCACTAGCAGAGAAACCATCCATTTCAGCACCCCTTCAAATTTCCAGATAAAAAATCCGAAATTGCCCAGAATAATTCCAGCCAAGCATGTAATTAATTCACAACAATGCAAAATATCCCAACATTATTCAATACAAAATTCAACATTCAAAACTAAATTAAATTCTATAAAAATGAAAAACAAAAAAACACCCAGAAATGAGAGAAAAAAAAAAATACCATCAGAGTGAGCCTCGCATCCTTTATCATGAGGAATGTCAATGCCACCAATAATCAAAGGATAACCCGGCTCCAAGCGATGGAGATCGAACCCGTGACCGACCCGAAAAGGAAGGATTTTAGGGGGTTTTGAATTTGATAATGAAGTGGGTTGAGAAGTCTCAGCAATTGGGGTAGAAACTGCTGAAATTGAGAAAGAATTGGTGGGTTTTAAAGCTGAATTGTTCAGGCATTTGGTGTTGAGAGTGAAGGAGGGAAGAGAGTGTGAGAGGTGGGAAGAAGAGGAGAGAGAAAGTAGATGTTTTTGTGTGGTGGTGTGAAGGAATGAGCAAGCGCAGAGAGCAGTTGTCATAGCTGCCATTGATTAACCTTCAGAAAATTGGGAAATTGAAAAAGGAATGAGCAAGAAATGAGGGTGTATTTGGTTCAAATAAACAAATACTCCGTACTCCCTAATGGTATAAATTTGGAATGAGTAATGAAACTACGTTGGTATGGGTTTGGTTTGTTTGGTTTTGAGTTGAGAATGATATGTTTTTCTTTTAATTTAAAGCTAAAGCCTAAAGGTGTGACCATATGGGTATGACTCATACCTACCTTCCCCTTGATTTTCAAAATCCCGTACCTTGGGGGGTTTGAGTATGGGTTTCAAAATTGAATTTTGTAAAAATAAGCAATAGGTATGGGATTTACTCATTCTAAACACATATCTCATACCTTAGATGCTTGAACCAAACGTCTTTTTAAGAGGTTTTCCCATTAGCCTAGACTCGTTGAGATTGACGCATGTGGAAAACAAGAAGCTTATTATGTTGTTATTTGGTTAAGTACATGCATTTATGAGTGGTGGTGTACTCTAGGATGCATGGACACTTCATCCAACTACCGTGTTCATGTCGGACACCGTGTCAGACATCGACACCCACGACGACATGTCTTGGACCGTATCGTACTATGATATAGGGTGTTCAACTTTTTTTGATGAGAAATTTTAAGTAGAGGAAGATAAATAAGGTAATTGTTAAATAACATGGGTGCCTTCATATATAGCTCATTGTTAATATGATATTATATGATTTAATGAGAGGACGAAATAACAAATATATGGTCAAATTCTTTTTAAAAAATATATTTTATGAATTTTAACATCCCGTATCCGTATCCCTTGTTGAGATAGACATTTTTCCATATCCGTGTCATTACCCGTTCTTGTGCAACCTAGGGTGTAACTTATCAAGAACAGAAAGATTTGTTCTCTTCAACTTACTTCATATACTTATTCCTTAATAGATCAGAACTTTTGATTATCAATTAGTTATCGTTAATTGTGCATTAAAAAAAGGAAAAAATTTCACTTTTACTACCACTCAAATACCCCTACTTCACTTTTGCTACCCATCTAAAATTTTATTTTGCTACCCCAAAAGGCAAAAAACATATGTTTTGCTACCACTTAACATAAATGGTTACTATTTCCGTTAGTGAGGTCCAACCACCGTCCAGCCACCCTTCCCTCCTTCCAGCCACCCCTGCTCCCTGCTCACACCAACAATCAACCACCAACGACCACCAATCACGCGCACAACACCTCCCTCCACCATCACTTCCATCACCACTGGCAATCAACAAGCGGCAGCGACATCAAGCAACCAATTTCCTTCCCTATCCCCCACCACGCCGCCCTACTCACACACCAATTCACCAACCCAAAGGCAGCCTCCAGCCCGAGTCAATCTTCCTCCTCCCACCACCGCAACAACCCACATACACCATAAACCACCACCGCAACAATCCACATACACCATAAACCACCACCGCAACAATCCACACCACAAACCACCACCACAACAATCCAAACCACAAATTACAGCCCAATCCAACACCGAAACCACCACAATCACCACCTAAGTCAGCGCCCAGCAATCACCGCCCAAATCACAACCTACACTCCGCAAAACACAACAACAATTTACCACGGAAACCCAAGCACGACTACAATCGCAACCAATCGCGGCCAATCGCAACCAATACCACCCTAAACGGGTAGAAACAGAACCCTAAAACCCGTTTAGGGTGGATTTACGGGTGATGTTTAGGTTTAGGGAATCAGGGGTGCCGGTTTTGGGGTGAGAGAAATGGGTCATAGGCGGCGGGGGATAGGTAGCCGGCACGGAGGGGGGAGGGGGAGAGGTGGCTGACGGGGCTTATAATGGCTGGGATTTTTTTTATTTTTTAAAAAGTTATTTTTATATAAATTAAATTATTATTTAATTAGATAATTGGTCCCACTTAACGGAACCCCTAACAGATTTTGTTAAATGGTGCAAAAGCTATATGATGGAACTTTTGGTGGTAGCAAAATAAAATAAAATTTTAGATAGGTAGCAAAAGTGAAGTAGGGGTGTTTGAGTGGTAGCAAAAGTGAAATTTTTCTTAAAAAAAATTAATAAAAATTACATATTTGAAAAGTTCATAATGAGACGAATCTAACAAGATCTTTTGATAATGTTTTTCTTTATAGATTACTATTAAAATGTGGTTAAAGTTTAGTCAAATTGTTAAATCAGATGAGACCAGACCGGATAATAAAATTTCAGATCAGACCTTTAAAAAATCAGATCAAATCTACTTGTTTCAGGTGAAGAGAACAAGTCCTAAGTTGTTACAGAATATTGGGTTAGTACTTGTATTTACGGGTGGTGGACTGACATGTGGTGTAGTTCTACTCGCTCCATCTCAATTTGATGTGATTACTAAATATGGTAATTTAAGGAGACATTTGTCCTAATATTAGCAAACGTAGGTTATTCTATTACAAAGTATATTTTTTAGAATACTATAAATAGGGTCCAATAGGCATTAGTTTTATTTTCATGAGTAACTTTGTACTTATACATACATGCATTATTTTTATTAACCTGATGATATTAAGGCTCTTCCTTAAGCTAAAATGAAATAAAAATTGAATAATAAGCTAAACTTAATAGTACTTTGATGAAATAAATAATAGAATTTAAATAAGTTCAATCAAACAAGACCTAACTACTACAAATTGTTGCGGAATATTCATGATATGACTCCACTTTACATATGCTATAAACTATTATACCATACCAACACTAGTCACCTTCAACCCAACCACAACCCTACATCGATCACCGCCTCTTTCAAATTTATGTGAAATATATATATATATATATATATATATATATATATATATATATATATATATATATATATATATATATATATATATATATATAAGCAACCAACTTCAATTTGTCAAAATTTGATATAAAATTATTGCATAATTTTAGCATTCTGATAACCTTAAAATCATTATCAAAATAAACAATTCACCAATCCCTTGTATACTTATTTTTTGTTTTAAAATTGCAGTAGTATGCAGTATAGTTATAAACTTATAATCCTTTATATCACTTTGCCACTCTAACTCGATAACACTTTTTTACTTAGTTCTATGTTCGACAATTGTGAGCGTGAACGTTAAAAAATATGGTGAAATTATGTCAACATTTGCTAGTTTGGAATGAAAAATAAGGAGTTATAATGTTGATTAGATTACATACAAATAATCAGTGTGTGGATTATATTTGAATCTGAAATGCTAGTAAAATAAGATATTGCAATCAATCACTATTATATCACCAAAGGTGAAGGTTATGCAAAAATAGTTTTTACATACTTGTAATTCATTATAAATATAATTTTTTTTTTCTACAAAACGATGACATATTTATAATTTTTTGGAAATTTTGACTTTTGCTACCTCTAAAACACATCAAATTCATTTTTGCTACTTGAAAAAACTTTTATTTTATTTTACTACCTATCAAATCCTTGAAATTTAAATTTTGCTACTAGATAACGGAATCTGTTAATAATTCCGTTAGTGAGATGGCGCCTCCTTCATTACCACCTTCCGGCCACCACTCCCTCCTCAAATGCCTCCCCGACAGCCACTAAAAAAAACCCTGCCACCAAGCCCAGCCCCCTCCCCTTACCGGTGGCCGGCGCCGACGAACCATGTCCCTGTTCTCGCTGCCCCGACCAGCCACCACAACGAACCCCTTCCCTTTCCCGTTCTCGTTGCCCCGACCCCCACCCCAAACCGAAAACTAACTTTTTTCCCCTCCTTCCACCGGAATCCGCCCCAAACCACGTTTCCCCCACCAAAATCGACCCCCTCCCCTTCCCCTATCGTTTTCGGCCTTCCTTAACCCCAACCACCACCCCAAAACCACCCAAAACGAAACCCTAAATTCGTATTGGGTGGTTTTGGGATGGTGGTTTAGGGTTAAGGAAGGCCGAAAACGATAAGGGAGGGGGAGGGGGGTCGATTTCGGTGGGGGAAACGGGGCTGGGGGCGGATTCCGGTGGAGGGAGGGGGAAAAAGTTGGTTTTCGGTTTGGGGTGGGGGTCGGAGCAGTGAGAACGAGGAAAGGTTTGTTGGCAGCGTAGGGGTGGGGGAAAGAGAGGGGGGTGGGTTCGCGCCGGCGACGGCCGAAATTCTGGGCGCCGGCCGCCGGCAGTGGGAGGGAAGCTGTGGCAGTTGAGGGGAGGGGTGGCTGGGGCGGCTGGGTTTTTTTTTTTTAAAATTTTTAATTTATTATTATTATTTTAAAAAAAATGAACTTTAACGGAATTATTAACAGATTCCGTTAACTGGTAGCAAAAGTTAAAAAAAGGGCTTAGGTAGTAAAATAAAATAAAAGTTTTGATAGGTAGCAAAATTGAAATTGAAGTGTTTGATAGGTAGCAAAAGTAAAAAAATCCTAATTTTTTTTTTTTTATCATTATTCATATACAAGAGCGATTTCCCTTAATATTGTTGGAATAAAAATAAATTCCTATTATGCTTCGTTTTGAAAACAAATTCCCAAACTAATGTCCACGTAGGATTGGTTTTTCGGTTCAGCTTAAAACCGCGAACTACGTTAGCGGTTTTGCAATTTTTAAAAATAAAGTCAAAGAGACTTGTTTTTTATTGAAAGGTGGTCTCTTTGAACTTGTAAGTATTATTACCAGGCTGTCTTTTCTACCTTTAGACTAAAACTTTAAAACTAACCAAGGATGCAAAAAGACCAGTTATTAGTTAGGTGCGGTCTCTTTTCTAGAACCGCTAAGACTTGTGAATTAACAAGGACGCAAAGAAACCTGTTATTAGTTAGGTGAGGTCTCTTTTCTAAACCACTAATGATGATAGCGTTTTAAGCTGAACCAAAAAAAAAAAAAATTAAAGCCCAACACCGATCCTATGTGGACAATATCTAGGGAATTGAGAATTTATTTTTGTTTTAACGGTGGGAAATCGTTTCATACACAAAAACATAACATTTAAATAATTCAACTAAAACAATTTGTATTGGATAATATGTATTGTATTAAATACTGAATATAGAGTAGATATTAATGTGTGACTTTAACATTTTTTTTTATCAATGTTTAATTACATATATAGACAATCATATGACAATATGTGTCAAATTTATCTATGTATTTTTTCTTAAATTGAAGAAAATTATTCTACTTAATAATTTTTTTATATCTTTAATTCACAATTGCAAATGTCGACTTTAATTTATGATGAAATATACTCATAGTGTCCTTTAGGACTTTTTTTTTCTTTTTGGATTTTTCAAAATTATACCTGAGGTTGTTGAGTTTCTAAGGCATGTCCATGTTTTTTCATAGTTACAAGTTGTGTCCTCTAACTTTAGGTGTTTAATCAATTATACCCTCTAACTAACGTGCACTCAATGTTAGTACTTGTAAAAAAAAAATGGGAAGTAATGAGAAATGGTTGAGAAAAAAAAGTACATTGAGAGCTTGACCATTTCAATAGTTGCTTTTAGAAAAGGAAACAAGAAAACATGGAAAAAATGATTAATGTTAATCCCCTTATAAGACTTTAAATCAATTTGGCGGTGAAAGTTTCTCTCCAAACTAGGGTAATCAACAATACTATTAACATTGGGTTAATGTTAGAGGGTATAGTTAAATAAATAATTTAAATTGGAGGACACACCTTGTAATTTTGAAAAAGAATAGGCATACGACATACCTTAAAAAACTCGACAACTATGGAGTTAGGGGGTATATAACTTAGAAAAACCCTTTCTTTTTAAAAATAAGGGCAATTGTGAGCCGTTAGATATTGTACACCAATAAACCCTTACCCAACACCTTCAAACACATTACAATCAACATTCTCCTTCTAAGTAATTACCATTAACCCCGCAAAACCCTTCTCTTTTTCCTCTTTCATTTCTTCTTCCGAGAGCAGCAGCAGCAGCAACCAGCAACCAAGCCATGGCTGCTCCCGAAGCTCCCGTACGCTACGTCGGCATCGACCGCCAATCCGCCGCCTTCCGCCTCATGAAGCAAATGGTTCTTCACTTTCTCTCTCCTCCAATCCCTTTTTTCATCTTCAATTTGTTCCAATTTCCAATAATCTTGGAACTTCGATTTCTAGGGTTTTTCGTTTCATCGGAAGATAATTTCTTGATTGATTTGCTTTACCTTCTCAATTTAGGGTTGGGAAGAAGGCGAAGGTATTGGGAAAGATAAGCAAGGTATCAAAGGTTACATCAGAGTTCAAAACAAACAGGATACTTCTGGTTTGAATTTCTTTCTTTCTCTCTCTTAATTTCTAATTTCCTTTTATTTTTAATAATCTGTGAATCTGTTTTTTTTTTTTTTGTTGAAATTGGTTGTAAAAATGATGAAATTATGTGAAATGTTAATAGGTATTGGAGTTGAGAAGCCTAATCATTGGGCATATGATACCTCACAATTCGATAATATATTGAAAAAATTGAAAGTGGTGAGCTTACATGATCAAATTTTTTTCTTCGTTTGTTTATAATCATACCCATTTAATTAAACATCATTAAATTATGATTTCTCTAGCTCATGTTATTCCATTGATGTATGCTTTTATACGATATTCTACACAATTTATTATAAGAACGTCATGCAGTTATTATAAGAACCATCCATTACTAATGATAAATGTAGCTTGTTATTTTGATTCGTTGATTATTTTAAGTCTTAACATTACTCTCATAGCATTTTTGGGTGTCAATATCTTGGGTTTTCTATGGTGTACCTTTGTGTCTCTTTAAAATCTGTATTGTACTCTAAGAGGGTGTTTGGATTGAAGGAAATGGAGGGAAAAGAAGGGAAGGGAGATGGAGAGAGGGTGTATCTTTCATTTGGATAACAAATTAGGGATGAAGGGAATTGGAGGGGAGGGGGGGGGGTTAAATTTTAAGAAAATGATCTCTCTAACATTACCCAAACGATCCTGATTCCCCGTTACTTTCAAAATTTTATAAGTTTTAATTCTGCTGATGAAACCAAATTAGGTATTTATGTTAGTTAATGATTTGTACCATTTAAAATCAAATTAAGATATTTTAGTCTTTAAAAAAAAATGATAGTTTAGAGAATATCACTGTATAAAAGGCTCAAGATGCACAGTGGCAATAGGGATCCTATTCAGCATTTTTTGTGCTTAAGTGCAAGTGCACCTCATTAAAATGATCTCGCTAGACAAAAATAACACTGGACCCCTATTGCATAGGTGCCTTTTATACATGGGACTGTTGGAAATATTAATATCTTGTTATCAGCATATCACTTAACACAGTATCAACTGACCCAATCCTCCTTGGGAGATATGGTGGCTGAAGAAGAGGAGTGACTAGAGGAGGCTGTAGATGAGGTAGGGAGTAATTAGAGGCTGACAGAGAGGAAAAGCAGGATAATGATCGGTGGTTTGGTTTTGATGTGGTGGAGACTGAAGACTTATGCTTTTGCACCACTTTTGCTAGCCTACAGAAAGATAGATCCCAAAAGATAACGAGTGAGGTACATGCACACCATATAAAAACCCATATCTTTATAGGTATTAGTATCACTGCTGAAATTTGTAGAAGCAGGTGTACAACATAGATTTTCAAAAAATACAGGGATACATGGCTACATGCACACCATTAAAAAAAAACCCATATTTTTTTAGGTATTTGTATTACTGCTCTTTTTTTTTTTTTTTTTTTTTTTTTTTTTGCACGATTTCTTTGTAACATCCCTTGGTGTTGCTCATAGTATTATTGTGTATGCTGTTTTTTAGTTTCAATATCCTGTATTCATAGTTGAATTTTTCACAAGCCTGATTTTTTCTCCATCTTGCAGCAAGCAGCAGAGACAAATGTAGAAGGTATTTGCAACATTAGAATATTACGTGTAAATGAAACATATGTTGTTGTTCATCTGATATAACTGTTGTGGAGTTTAATTCGACCATTTTTTTTTTCATGCAGTTGAAGAAGATAAAGATAAGCAAGTGAGTACTGAAATTTGTGAAACTGTTGTCACAGTGAAATCAGTAAAGGTTACTCGACCTCAAGGACGGTATGTATTTTTGGCTTTTTGGGGTTGTGGTGTTTGTACTTTGTAGTTACTGCATGAATTCAATTAACGTTGTTCCAAGGATACTTTCTACCATGTGTATTTATTTTTTTTAAAATAAATTGTTCTTAATGATTGTTCAGGTATAAGAAGAGGGAAAAAGGAAAGCTAGTTCACAACTATTCTTCTCTGGATCTTGAAGGAATACTTGTAAGTATCTATTGTTAAAAATCTTAATGCTACATGTGTTGCATCTTGAAGTCTTTAGTTTTGTTGTTGGTAACTTAATTTTCTACTTCTCATTAAAATTTAAAATTAAGTTTTAGAAATTGTAAATGCTGATGTCAATACGTTGATGTACTGTGATCTATTTGACCAATATGTTTAATCTCAATTTTCATGCAATTGGAAATTGTGTTCTGTAGGGGAAGAAGTCTGAGGAACCGACAATTCCCACAGAAGATGAATCAGATACAAAAGTTTTTGATGAGCTTCCTTATGATGCTGAAGGTAATGTTTGGATCTATTTAGATCCTATTATATATGCTAACTGTCTACATCTGTTGCTTTAATTTTCCACGAATGTATAACAAAGTAGAGAGAATATTACACTATACAAACGGTGTTATTCCTACCCTAATATTTTTCTTAATATAAAATTTCCATTTCTTTTCTGTATCGGCAAGAGAGGTGTATTGGTTTGATTTGCTAAGCTTGTAGAGTATTGCATTTCAGACCTTCTCAACTCAGTCTACAGATTTCTACAGTTGATTATTTAGAGGCTTTGGTTGGCTTAATCTACTTATCATAGCCTTGGTGTAAAATTTGTGCCATGTTGGATGTAGAAGTTGTGCATTTGATGGAGGTAATTTAAATGAAGAGGAAACATAATTATGTAGGATTGTAGGATGTGCTCAATAATTTTTTCAACCATGCAAGGTGAACCCGCTTATTTAATGAGATTAAGGCACTTTAGTTTGATTGTCATGCAAGGTGAAACAAAAGGTTTAAGAATTCAGTTTGTCTTTGTCTTTCTGGGCTTTCACAATGCAAGATAATTTTAGGTTTTTGGTTCCATTTGTGGAATTATCAAGATTGGATACTGGGAATTTGCTGATGAAGCCTATAGGAATGTAGTGTTTGAGGGTTTTCTGTACTATTAACCTTTTCAGAATTTATTCATTAGTTTTACACTTGTGAGGCGGTGAGGCCTTGGCCTTGAGTTGTAAGGCTTAGGTGCCAAAAGTTCCTTGTTCTTTTACCTGATGTGTTTTTTCCAGCCAAGACTTGGATTTTAAAAAGCACGCCTAATAGTTTAAGGGTGTTCTTTTCTAGTACCTTTCCGGCCTACTCAGGCATGACAGCTGGTGCCTTAGCTATGTTAGGCTCAAAGACCTACATAAGGCGTGCGCTTATGTGCTTTTTTTTCTATGCTGGTTGGGCGTCAAGCCGTCAATAGCTAATGTGTAAGATATTTTTTAATTATATAAAAACGCTATGGGACTTTGTGATGGTCAGGTATACTTTAATCCTGGAGGAGAGAGAAACCCCATATCCCCCGTATCCATTCCCAAACCGCATGACCCTTTCACCTTTTCTCTAAGTTCCTTAATTGACTTATGGAACATTGAAAAAAATTAATAAGTTTATTTTATTTTATTTTATTTTATTTTTTATATATAAATTCAGTGTGCAATGCGCCTAACCTACAAAGACTTTTGCGCCTTGGTGCACTCCTTATGCCCTTTAAACTAATGACTTGAAGTCTTTTGACTTCTGTGCTTCAACCTATGAAGGCCATCTAAAAGTGGTCATCAAGGGAGGACAAACCCCCCCCACCCCCCTCCACCTCCTCTCTTCTCAAACAAAAAAATTCCCCAAATATTGCAACATGGTAGTGGGACACGGATTTTAAGAAGGGAAGAGGGATAGAGGAATAAAGATAGGGATCCATATGATAACGAGAGAGAAGAGAGAAAACATGTGCAAATAAGGAAATTTTGCAATATTTGTAAAACTTCCAAAAATGATAATTGCAATATTTGCAGAACGGAGAAAGTATTAGAGCAAATCTGTCTTACTCGAGGAAAGGGCAAAGAAAGTTATGACTGCAAAACAGCCAAGAGTAGGGTCTTTTGTCATGGCTTGTGAGAAGAAAATATCAAATGATATTTAGGAAAGTATTGTTGCTGGTAGCTAGTAGGATGACATGTATTCCATTATTGGCTACTAAGAATTATCGTCTTGGTACTTGTATCGGCATAACCGATCAATGGCTAACATCATTATGAGATGTAGTGATTTTTTGTTTTAAATTGTCAGAGCTTAATGCATTTTTGGGGTGTTCTGTAGCAAATCTAAATTCTGCTTTAGTGGCTTATCTATGTCAAGTTATTCATTTCTGGTTGTTGGTATGTTTATGCTGATGTTGCAGTCTTAGTGCAACTTGCTGGTCTCTAGTGTCTTTGCACCTCTCTGATATTGAATTACAATGATTGGGGGAGCAATAATAAAGACTTGCCATTTGTGAATTTTTTCTGGTACAAAATGGTTTCTATCTCTGGCTAAAGGTTACATATTATATTTGTTTACAGTAAAGGAGATTGTTGAATACCCACCAGAGTGGTGGGGCTACAAGTATGGTTTTGTTATTGGGGGTTTTCTTGGAGCCAAATCTAAAAAGAGGAAAGCGGCTGATGAGGCTTCTACTGGTAACAAAAAGATCGGTTTTGCTGAAGAAGATCAAGAGAATTTATACAATCTTTGTCAAGTGAGTAATCATCTTCCAATTATTTCGTCTATGATATTCTATACAAGATTAACGCATGGGACAGGTTATTATTATGACTCAAGCCTGGAAACAAAACTTCAAAAAGAGTAAATAATGACCTTTGGTACCTGAATGTTGCATAATTAATTAATTATATCATAGCATTGACTTCGTAATTCATATACTTCAAGTCTTCAATCAATCTTAATTATTTTTATAAGAATTTAAGCATAATATAGTATTTATTTGGTAAAAGTATGCAATAATCTGATGTGTTGCTTTTGTACCTGAAATTTTGTTCAAATGCTCAATTGAATTTCAGTTTTTTCCCCCCCTGTGGTTAAGACTCTTTATTTGTTGGGTTAGGTATGGAATTGGATTTTCTGGTACGTTGCATATGGAAGGCATATACTAGTAAATATTTGCAGACTTTATACAAGGAAGATCCTAAGGTCAAAGGCTTGCCAAGGAGTATTTGATGTGAAAGAGATCCATGTGATTCTTTTTCAGATCTAGCATGTATCTCTAATGAGCATAGCATGCTTGGCCCTTGCTTTGTTTTGTTTTCTACTGTTATTGAGAAGTAGTTCTTGAACTCCCTAGAACCATGCATATTGGCAGGATCAACGATGGCTGTTGTTTTCTTGTTGTTTATGTGTTACAATGGCAATTGAGGGAAACCACCGAGTAAAATTGAAGGAAATGAAAGTTGTGGATTAATTTTTCTAAGTGAGATTTCGTTTATTTTCAGGATAAAAAAACAACTGGGAGACAAGGTCTTGGTATGAAAGACAGGCCTAGAAAAGTTGCTGGTGTTCACTTCGGAGGGAAAAAGACGACCTTTGGTGACAGTAATAGTGATGATGAAGATTCTCAGAGTGCTGGTTCTGTAGAGAGAGAAGAACATGATGAGATGCCTGAAACCGACAGTGGTAGGGAGCCAAAAGTGAAGCTGAAAAATCTGTGCCGCCAGTTGCTTCGCCAGGTTTGTTTTCCTTGTATCAATAAGCCTTAAAGTAAATATGTCAGTTTTGCTGAGAAGCTAGGTGGTTGTTGCAGGTACCTGGAAAAACTTTAAAGCTGAAAGAGCTGAAAGCTATGGTAGATCAGCACTCTGCTACTGTTTTCTCTAGTTTCTCTTCTAAAGCTGACTCTCTTTCTTTTCTAAAACAAAAGGTATATTTTGAAGTTTTGATCTGTTGAATAAGTATTTCTGTTTATTTGTTTCATGCCTATTGAGGGAAGTTTTGATTGTAACACTAATGTTTGCATCTCATCCCCTCCCAAATGAAAAAAAAAACCCTAGAGCCGAGTAGAAAAGAGTTTCATATGAAGATTCTAATTTCATCTTCCTGTTTGCTGTAGCTTGAAGGAAGTTCAAAATTCTGCGTGGAGGGAAAAAGAGTGACCTTATCGTCAAAGAGAAGGTAAAATTTTGCAGATGTGTCATGAATGTAACGATATGTACATTGCAGATCGGATGCAAAGCCTCTACTACAGTCATGCAAATCTCATACTACTGTAAATCTGCAGTGGGCTGGGAGGTTTTAATTATTCTTATTTATACCTACTAGTCGTTATTTCTATAGATGTTAGTGGTAATGTTTTCCACAATGAGAATGTAATTCTTTTCTTTAGAAAGTAACAAGTGAGCATTATATTTATCGGTATCAAGTCATAGCATGCTTTCAATATGAAGGAATTAGGATGATATCATTGTATCACTCACTTTCTACCAGTAGTATCAAATTTTGGCTATTTGATTTGCTCTTTCATTACATGTCAATATTATGCTGTAATTACTATTTTTTTCTTTCTTCACTGTTAATATGACTACTTGATATTTGTGTTCTAAGTAAGCACAACTGCACAATCAGATACCGAGTCATTCTAAATTAAATTATCTAAAATATTATTGATTTATGTCTTATAATTCTGGATTTTAGTGAGAATAATTTCATCGCAAATAGATATAACATTAGATTTTTATTTTATTTTTATTTTTTCTTTCTACTGGAATGAAATTTGTTAAACGTGGTTTAGGTTCACATAGCAACCCTCAAGTGCAAATTAAAATTAAATATATATATATATATAAAAAAAAAAAAACTCAATTTTAGTTTGACAATGACAACTACAATTTTAGAAAGACTTAAAAACAAATTATCAATTGCATGTCTACAACAGTAGTAACTCGGTTTAAAAGCTTGTCATTATAAGTTATAAAACTAACTCAGCAATTATTATATAGATTGCATCGTATAATCATATCATATGTAGACATTTTTTTATGTCAACTAAAAAGAAATGGAGGAAGTAATATACTTGTATTAAGAATAAATAAATACTCTGATAAAATCTTACTAGTATTAAAATATAAACCTACATTGGATAGGATTAACACTAGTTCACATTAAATTAAAATAGAGCAACTTTCCAAGTTGGTCAATTATAACATTATATGATAGGAGACTCAATCCAAGTAACTGGTGTGCGTTTGCCATTGCAATATTTGCGACGAATTGACGAGCCATAGTCTAACTTGTACCACCTCCCATCCGTTAAATTGTAAATACAAGTGTCTGAGCAATAAAATTTACATCCAGACCACTTCTTTGTTACACGATCATCAGTGTTGTATATGCAATTAGGCTTAAACCCAGACACACCAGATACATCCACAGAAAACGAAGAGTTCATACCTACAAAGATTGCTCTGTTCCCCAAACTTTGCACCTTCTTAACTTGACCATCTTTGACATTAAGCTCAAGGACCTCAAATCGCTTGGTCCAACGACGAAGGTTGATCTTATCAATTATCAGAGCCTGACGAACAACCAGTAATTGACCTAAAGATTCAACCAAGTAATGACACCAACTTTCAATGTAAGAGCCTCCTTCATTGTCAAAATTAGTATCCAACTTGGTTACCATTTGATAACGAGGACTACCTTGTGCTGTACCAAATTTCACAATCATTCCACGGAACTCAACTCCATAAAACTCACCTTGATAAAATGTTATATCACGGCAAAAAAATCTAAGAAAACTATTTAGATAAACTAAGGGCCTTCCTCCTACTTGTGTAGAATCCGTCACTGAAGTCCATGTCTTGTCGCGGCTCCTCCAATAAACCAACAATGGTGCACCATTTATACTTTCAGGTGCCACAGAAAGAAAAACAACAAAATCAGAGGTAGTCGACGGATTTGCTGACAAGATGAGTTTGTCAATTGAGTATCCAAGAATAGGGGTTAAAGAGTACGAGTTTTCTTCCCAAGACAACAAGTACCCACCCATGTGAAGATAGCACCATTTTCATGATCTTAAAATTGTCTTTGGAATGAGGGAGATCAATGCAACGGACCTTGCCCCTAGAGAAGCTATATAAATGTCGCCTCTTCGAGTAGTTGTTTCTCTTTGGCGGCAGCATCAGCCATGGAACTCTATGCTCATCACTATTGACACAAGCTCTATGATGAGCCTCCTTGGTGGCTAATCTCCAACTAGAACAAATCCAACGCAAAGTCTCGAAGTCTTCATAGAGTTTTACATGCTCTGCAATCTTAGTCACCAAATCTTTTGACATATTAGCCCAATTTGCCATGTTTGAAATGAATTCTCCAAGCAAAATCTTGTTAAATTTGACGGTATATATTGTAATTTGTTAGAGATATGAAATAAGGTTTATGGTTAGGTTAGTATATCTCTTAAAAATATTGTTTATGAGCATAGGATAATTTTTTGTTAACATTTAAATTGTTTACATTAGTAAAGTAATAGGTAAATTGTGCAAAAAGTCAAACTGCATCAATTATTATAAATCAGTTTTTAAAACAAATGTAACAGCTACCCATAAACGGAAAAGGGTCTTTTGTTAAGTTTGACAGTGGAGTAATATATTAAAATTGTTTGTAAATTACTTTGGCTGGCAGCAATTCTTCTCAATAACTATAAGAACATATCAACATACAATACATGGAAAACACAAATTTTAAATCAAGTTAAGTTGTGAAGCATTGGGGCTTCAATATCCACTATCATGTGATTCATCTCATCGGGTTTAAGGCCTGTTCACATTTATTTAAGTTCAGTTCAGCTCCAATCAATTCAGTTAAGTTCAGCTCCAATCAGTTTAGTTCAGTTAAGTTCAGCTCCAATCAGTTCAGTTCAGCTCATTTCAGGAAGTGACATCCGCCCAGAAATTCCGGAAATTCCAGGCGGATCCTCCATGGAACATCCGGAATTTTTGGGCGGATATTTCAATTTTTTTAAATTTTTTTTTTGCCCGTTAATAAAATTGTTAATTTTTTTTTTCGGATTTTGTTTTTTTTTTGTTATTTTGAAGTGTTATGGTGATTATTGTTATTATTATTGTTGATATTATTATTATTGTTGTTGTTATTATTATGGTTAGTATATTTTGTAATGTAATTATTTTTAAAAATATGATAATTTTTATTATTTTGTTGATATTAGGTTTTTATTATTAATGTTAAGGTTATTGTTGTTGTTGTTGTTAATTTGTTTTTTTTTTTAGATTTTGTTATTTTTGTTGTTATTTTGAAGTGTTATGGTTAGTATTATTATTATTGTTATTATTATTATTATTATTATTATTATTATTGTTATTATTATTACTAAAATCGGATTTTTAATTTTATTTTATGTAGATCGAGGGTTCTGGTGCTCGACATGCAATATCACGACGTCTGAATGCGTCTGTTAGGAGACAGACATCTCGATCTTCACCGCTTCAGCGCGAGCAGCAGCAATACGGGTCTACTAGTGGTTGGTCGAGAGACCAACAATCTAGTAGTAGTCGGCCCTTGTACTCTGCAAGTGGAGCACCCATATCTGACGAGGAAGACGAATGTTCGGCTAGTCATGCTGGTGACCGGGATGAAGAACAGGACCCTCAGGATTTTCATATGTATATAGGGGTCAGTTTGGGAGATTTGTTGGTAGTGGATCGAGTCATCCTACTTCCAGCTCTGCAGAGGCATGGTTAGTGCAGGAACCGATGCCGGGTGGGCCTGAGGATGGGTCAGTTAGTATATCTGGATGCCGGGTGGGCACGTAAGTATTTATGCTTATTATTATATTAACAATGACTTCTATGAATTTTTGTGTTTATAATATGTTATTGTTTGATTTGCAGTGGATGGGTCGGTCCATGGAGATTCACCAAAGAGCACTAGCTGAGTATCTTGAAATGTCGAGTGAGACTCGAACAATGACTGAGCAGCTTGTATTTGATTGGAAGTCAAAAATGGGACTTTAGATTATTTTGATTAGATGTTCTGTTAGTGGTTTTAATTATGTTATGAACTTCTTTTTATTTATTTTTTTAAATGTAATGTATAAACTGGAGACTTATTTTATTTTATATTTGATGTTTTGTTGCATATCATGTTAGATTAAAAGCAAATACATTTAAAATTAATTTCATAATTCTAATTTTCTTACAAATGTTCAAAGTTAGTGAATGTACATTACAAACTACCTAACTAATACATCCCACATGTCCCTTCTCAATTGATATGCTTGATCCCATCCATTGACACTATCCTCGTGGTGTTCCGTCCACCAACCGGCGATCGGCGGGAGTGGTAAATCAAGTACAAGGTCAAGACGGATAAAATGTGATCCACCAACTGTAGCAATCACAAACTCTCAAGTCGGTGACCGAACCCCGTTGCGTGCCCTAAGCGGTAAGACTGTGATGCATGGGTAGTAGCAAGTTGGTACTAGGCCTACTCTGAGACAAATCACCCTTGCGTTGAACCACGTAGCAATAGGAAATAAATCTTGAATTGTAACCATCCAATGCCGCTCCCCGACAGTCCCACCATCCCATCGAATACGCTCCACGTTCATCCAAAATCGCCCAAGCTCGTAAATCCGTTCGTACAAATCAGGATGACCAGTGATCTCGTTCGCTATTGTTTCCCGAGCGTCAAACCACTGTTCATGGACCTGGTAACTCAAATCCCGCATCCTTTTCGTCTCCTTATCCAGAACTTTCAAGCAATGTTGAGACACTTTGCCATTTATACGTGACAGTGGCAACTGTCTGTACATCTGACCAATTTTAGACCTTGATGCCTCCAAGTCATTACGAATTTGTATGATGCGATTACCGATATGACAATGGACTCGGGCCCATACGGTATCCAAAGAACCTGCCAATGATTCTAATTAGTAAATTCAAATACAATTACAATTAATACAATTACAATTACGTAACAACGAGAACAACTAATAAAATAATACAACTAACCTGTGGATGATTCAAACCAAGTTTTCACTGCTGAATGTTGGCTCTCAACTCTGCAGTTGGTGGTGTTACCAAAATGAAGAACCTGGTTCGTCCAAAATTTCACAAATTTCTCCTTATGACAAAGCCATGTTCTCTGAACATACTGAATCACTTCTGGATATTTTCCCCACCTCACTTGCATGGCAGTTAGAGCACGATCATACTCCGCCTGTGTTGTTGCATTCACGATTTTGAACCATCTCCCAGCTCTAAAACTGACACCAACCGTCTTGTTTCCAAACATCTTCGTCACCTTAGCCTCCACATCTCTGTTAATGTGCCATAGACAGAGTAAATGTGACGTCCCTGGAAAGACTTCTCTCAAAGCCGCACATAGCCCAAGATCACAGTCTGAAATAAATACAGATGGCTCTTTATCAAACCCAATCAACTCCCTTAATCTCTGCAACACCCACCGATAGCTAGCCGTGCACTCGTCGCGCATGAAAACATATCCAACTAGAAAATTCTGGTTTTTCGGTGTCACGCCTACTATCTCAAAGAAAGGCATGTTAAATCGATTGTTCTTGTAAGTAGAATCCATACCTATGACATGTGGGTATGTGTGGAGTATGTTGACCATGATCGGGTGCACCATAAATGCATGTTGCAAAACGTTGTGATCATCGTTCGTGACCCAGTCAATGTATTTACTCTCTCTCGCCAGATGAAGAAATTGCTGAACAACTCCTCTTCCTTCGGACATCTCCATCCTGAAGTCATTTCGGAAATTGTAAATGTGTCGGATGTTTGGATGATCATCAGGAAATTGCTCGGCAATAGTGGACATGATGTTACGGGGAGCAACCTTGGACTTTGTCATGTCCCGCACAACCTGTTTTGCACCCGGACTCAATCCGTTCACTTTACGATGACCCTCTGGGTACACAATCATTGGGTGGTTATGTGTCCCGGTGTGATCATTTTTCGCAATGATCTTCCAACTTTCGGTGCTGACATCATAATATATCTTGATGTAGAATGGACAACCATTAGTTTTGGTTTTGGTGTCCTTCCGTATCGCGTTCTCCAAATCTCTCGGCTTGCTCCTTCGTGACCGATCACATCGCAAATACCGATACGGCCGACCATCTGTGGTTTTGTTATAAGACGATTTCACCAATATAAATCCCAATTTTATGGAAACACCATCAGCCCATGTAACTGCATCGTCAAATGTAGGAAAAAACGTATCGGTGACAAAATTCCCACTATAATTCACACCATCACCGCCTTCCTCAGATTCCATATCCTATACAAATTAAACAAAACATGCTTTATGTCAAAATAATAATAATAAAAACAATAATAATAATAATAAAAACAATACTATTAATAATAATAATAATAATAAAAATACTAATAACAATACTAATAATAATAACAACAAATACAAAACAATAACAATATTAATGATAATAAAAAATTATAATAACAACTACAAAACAATTTATAAGACCATAACATTAATTAATTAATAAATAATAATAATAATAATAATAATAATAATAATAATAATAAAAATAATAATAATAATAATAATATTAAAATTATATTTCTACTAATTAATAATAACAATATCAACAACAACAACAATAAAAATAACAGCAACAACAACAATAATAATATCAACTACAACAACAACAACAATAATATCAACAACAACAACTACGATAATAATAATAATAATAATAATAATAATAATAATAATAATAATAATAATAACAACAACAATAATAATAATAATAATAATAATAATAATATTTTCAATAATAATAATAATAATAATATAAATAATAATAATAATAATGAAACAAAAAATAAACATATTACTAATAATCATATTAATACAACAAAATTACATTAATTATCAAATAATAAATCACAACAATAATCACAAGACCACGAAAAAAATACATAAAAAAAAACTTAATAAACATAAAAAAAATTATATAAACGTACTTAACATTTTTTAAAAAAATGAATAGGGACATCCGCCTAAAATTTCCGGATGTCCCTTGGTACATCCGCCTAAAATTTCCGGATGTACCATGGAACATCCGGATTTTTTAGGCGGATCCCATCTTCCGCTTGAAATTTCGGGCGGATGTACCAAGGACATCCGGAAATTTTAGGCGGATGTCCTAATTACCGAAAATAAAAAAAAACTTACAGAATGATCCGACGTATTCTCCAGCGTATGTATGTTCCACTCGCCGTCCATGACTCAAGACCCGTCGGAAAGTTTCACGATTTTTTAAAATAGAAAATTTAGGTGGTCGTGGGGACCGATTTGGTTGCAAGGTCGTGGTGACCGATTTTGGGAGGCTCGGGACAACAATGTCGTGAAGTGAGGGGATTGTTTCATGTATTGTGTCCAAATGGGGAACAAGGTCCTTTTTATAACACAAATTGCATAAAGGGCATAGTGGTCCATTCAAGTCAAAAAGGGAGCGTTACCTGGTAAATTGGGAGCGACATTTAGCAAATAAGTAAAGTTTGAGTTAAGCTAAAATAAGGTGCCTCAACTTTAGTATTAGTAGCATTTTGGTCCCTCGTCTTTCAAACGAAGCAAATTGGTCCCTCAACCACCCATAACTTACTTTTCCGGTGGAAAAAAGATGAGTCACCAAATTTTAAGGACCAAAGTGCCCATGTGGCAATAAAATAAAATAAATATTTTTAAAAAAGTTTAGGGACCTATCCTATTTAGCAAAAGTTTAGGGACCATGATTAATTAATTTTTTATTTTATTTTTTTGTCAGCTTTTTTTTAAAAGGGAATCTTTTAACTGACATTAATTTTTTTTCCATCAACATTAATATTTTGGTTATGATTTGTATTAATAAAACTATAGAATTTCCAAAAAAAAAAAAAGGATTTTCCACCTTTTCTCACCCTGCATCACCAACAACCTGCCACAAACACACAACCCCATTTCCACCAGTCTTCAGCCTTACCACCGTAATTTATCAACCACGCAACCTAAACCTCTGGTTCAGCTGAACTATATTGCCAATGAGCCTGTACAGAATTAATTAAATCAGGAGGCCAAGATTAAATCACAAAATAAAACAAAGGCTGGAATTAAAAGATGGTGATTGCTGATGATCGTTAATGAGGTGCAAAGTAGGGGATTGTTTCCCCCATTAGAGCAGCCAAATCGAAAGAGAAAAAGAGAGGGCTTACCCTGTTTTTTTTTTTTAAAAAATTTCTTTATTTTTTCTTTTCCTATTTCTTTAATTTGAAGTATTTAATTTATTTTTCTGAAAGAAAGTCGAAGTATTTAATTTTTTAAGTCATATTTAATTTTCTTCTTTAATTCTTTAAATCATATATTTTTTTAAAAAGTCATTAATTTTTTTAAAAAGCAAAAATTTTTGGTATGTTTTCTTTCATTTTAATCAAAGTTTGTACATAATAAAAAATAAATATTAATTAGTAGCTGACAAAAAAAAATAATAATAATAATGATTTGTAATCCCTAAACAAACGCTAACTAGGATAAGTCCCTTAACTTTTGCTTAGTTGGCAGTACACAAACTCAAACTTTGCTGAGTCATAAGTTCCTCCACCAAAGATGGTGAGGCAAGGGTGGTAGAGGGACCAATTTGTCTCATTTGAAAGATGAGGGACCAAATATGCAACTAATGCCATATTTCAGGGACTGTAATTTAACTTATCTCCTTAAAGTTTACTACGAAGTATTTTTCAAAAAAGAATATGGACCTTTTTCATACTTATTTTAAAGAAAAAATATATAAAAAAAAAAGTTGTTGAAATGATAAATATTATAAAAATCGGTAAACCGTGCATTGCACGAGACCATGACTCAAGGAACTAGTTTGTACAAAATAAACTTTAAGAAAAGTATATATACATTAATATCGAAAAATAATAGGAAAATTTATCATTAAAATCTTTTAAAAGAACCATTTTGCAAATAATAATTGTTTCGTACAAGCGAGTGTACCATGCGAATTCTACACCATCACCTTATGGATAAAAGAACATTAATTATAAATAAAATAACATTAATAATAAATAAAAGAACATTACATATAAATTAAAAAAAAAACATCATATATAACTAATATATAAAGGAGATTGCGACACTTGGCGTTCCAAATTTTCGCCAAGTTCAAGTGTCGCACCACGTTGGATAGATTTAAATAGAGTTCATAAGATAAAAAAGTTAATTTAGACTTCTATTTGGATAAAATTTTAGGATAAAATTGTTAGTTTAGAGTTTTATTATCGATAAAATACCAATATTTCATATGTACAAATTGAATTATAATTTTATTTAATAAAAATATTGTATTAGATTCTAATTATAAAAAATTATCATATAAATTTAATTATATTTTATATCATAATATTTTTTGGAGCGAAGGAAGTAGTTTAAAGCGTAAAACATCCATTTATAATATATACTAATCGGTTAAAATTATATAATTCATAATCTAATAGAATGAATACATGTCAATTAGGGTTGGGTCATGAGTTATTTCGGATTGAGTCAATTCAGGTTACGAGTTAAGAAATGTTCAACCCTTGCCCAAAGTTTTGTGTTTGGGTCAATCCAACGTGCTTTGAAAATTAATTTTATTTAGTTTATTTTTTGCTAACTTTGTTTTATTTTTTTAATGTATTAATTCGAACATTTTCATCAACATTATTATTATTAGTCATTACATGCATCTTAGATAGCAAATCGTCAAAAAATCACATCAATTCCTAACTAATTTTGTATCAATGATATATTTTAAAAATTGACATATAGATTATAAATTTATCTTAAAATTCAATAAATAACCCGGGCATCGCGTGTGGCACAAAACCAGTTTTTTGCAATATAATTTTATTATGTTGCATATATATATCAATATACTTCACAAAAAATTATATTAATATTATAAAAGGATGTTTTACGTTTTGAACTACTTCCTTTATTAAATGGCACAAAACGTAAAACATCCATTTATAATATTAATATACTTCACAATCTAATATAATTTTTTTGCAATATAGACCTATCAATCAATTAGGGCCAGGTCATGAGTCTTCTCGGATCGAGTCACTTTAGGTTACGGATAAATGTTCAACCCTTACCCAAAGTTTTGGGTTTGGGTCATAAGCAACCCGGGCTCTGCACGGGGCACAAAAATAGTTACTTATATAAAAGAACATTACATATAAATAAAAGAACATTACCTATATAAAAAAAAATCAAAGTTATAATAATTTATTATACATTATAAACGAACATTAATACATCAAAAAGAAGGTTACATATAAAATAAAGAATATTACATATGAATAATGGAAAAATGCTACCACCCAAATCCATGGAAGAAAAACATGAACGACTAACAATGGTAGTGCCAAAAATTCAAACAATCAAGTAATTTCATGATGCTATTAAAAAAAAAAAGTAATTTCATGATAATAAAGCTTCATATGAACAACAAACATTGTCCTTAAACACAAATATAGATAAAAATAGCAAGCAAAGAGAGTTCACCATTGAAGCACAACCTAGGGTTTCATATTCATGAAATATAACAAAGATGAACAACAAAAGAGAAATAATCATACCTCAAATGAGTAAGAAAACTCTTATAAAGTGAATTAATAGTGGAAATCAAGCAAGTAGAACACTCAATTGCAAGTTCTTTCGCCAAAATAAAAAATACCCAAAATTCTCAAATCATGAAAAATCCAAAAATTTGATTGTGAAATTCGGAATTTAGAGTGTAAAATCTAGTAAAATTGTGTTTGTAAGTGATGAATTAAGCACATAAAGGCTATAAAAATCAAGAAATAAAATGAAAAAAGAAGTTAGAGGGAGAGGAGAGAGAGTGTCGAAGATAGAGAAAATAAAAGGGAACCTTGCATATAAAATAAAGAACATTACATATAAATTTCTTCCAAAAAATAAAATTACATATAGATAAAAACATTAAATTTTTGCCATACTTATTATGTGCTTAGGCCATGTACCTATACTTATAATAATGCACTGTATTAATCTTCCTGGTAATTTTTAAAAGGCACTTTCTCTAACCCTTGTCTTCTAATGCTGCAAGTAAAATTAGAGACTCGTTTCATGCCACTCCTCCCCCTAGTGCTTTCTTAATGAATTTTGTATCCTAGTTTAAGTATAACAAACACCTAGAAATCTTTTTCCTTGAGTGGGTTTTCTTTAGCATAATTGTTTTCATTCGCTTGATTATAGTCCCTACTCACGTGTTATATTCAATCAGTTTTAATGGAGTAACCTTCAATGTGGCCAAGAGGTACCTTGAAAATGTCTATTATGCCCCCTTTGTTCCCAACTAATTTACACATTTGCCGTTGTCACTAAGTGATTAACTGAACTCAACTGAACTGAACTGAACTTATTAATTAGTGATTTTTAACTACGGATTAGTGATCTTTGATTATTTATTACTATACATATGTGTATATACAAATGTACATATTATTAATATTATTATTATTATTATTAATTATTATTATTATTATTATTGTTATTATTATTATTATTTATTGATTATTATTATTAGTATTATTATTTCAATTATTATTGTTATTATTATTATTATTATTTATTGATGATTATTATTATTATTTATTACTTATTGATTATTATTATTATTATTATTATTATTATTATTATTATTATTATTATTATTATTATTATTGTTAATATTATTATTATTATTGTTGTTGTTGTTGTTGTTGTCGTCGTTGTTGTCGTTGTAATAAGAGCTTAAAAGAATGAAATTTGGCTTTATATCATTAGCAATATCATTAGACGTAAATTAAGAGCTGAACTGAACTGAGCTGAACTGAACTGAATTGAACTGAACTGAACTTATTAATTAGTGATTTTTAACTACGGATTAGTGATCTTTGATTATTTATTACTATACATATGTGTATATACAAATGTACATATTAATAATAATAATATTATTATTATTATTATTGTTATTATTATTATTATTATTATTATTATTTATTGATTATTATTAGTAGTATTATTATTTCAATTATTATTGTTATTATTATTATTATTATTTATTGATGATTATTATTAATTATTACTTATTGATTATTATTATTATTATTATTATTGTTGTTGTTGTTGTTGTTGTTGTTGTTGTCGTCGTTGTTGTCGTTGTAATAAGAGCTAAAAAGAATGAAATTTGGCTTTATATCATTAGCAATATCATTAGACGTAAATTAAGAGCTGAACTGAACTGAACTGAGCTGAACTGAACTGAATTGAACTGAACTGAACTGAATTTCAACGGAAGAGAACAAACCCTAAGTTGATTTGAGAGAGCCAAGGCTAACTGAAATGAAACTTGAATCTATACATTGTTAGTGACAATGCTTTGTCTATATTCTGTGGAAGATGGATTTTTATAACGTTTTATTGTAATTTACAAATCATTTAGGTGAGCAATTTATTAACTAACATTTTTTTAGAAAGAAAAAACTATTTTATGTGCTTATGGTACCAGAAATAGTTTTATAAGAGTTTTTTTTTTTTTTTCCACATAGTACCTCTCCCGCCGTCCAGCCACCACAACCCCCTTTTGCATCGGAAACCCACAACCCTTCTCCCGCCGTTCAGCCACCGCTACTCATCCCATTGCCCACCAAAACCCCAGTTGTCCTCCCCCCTGAACCACCACCCTCAAATTTCCCCTGCCTCGTCTCCACCGTATTATAACAAAGCAGCAGCCGCACCAACCACCAAAAACCACTGTCGGCTGTTCCTTTCACCTTCAATTATCCATCATCAATTCCCACTCTTCCACCAAACCGCATACATCAGCGTAACCACTCCCGAAAACCCCAAAAACTTCCATCAATAAATTTGTATTACTCCCAACATTTCAGAATTGACATATATAGTTTGACTAGGCAACTAGTATTACTAATTTAACAACAATTCAGATGACAACATTTGAGTTGTTTACCTTAGAGTTAATAGATAAATTTGTGCAGAAAATCAAATTGTGTCAATTATTTTAAAACAGATGCAACCCATAAATTGAAAAGAAACAAAAATCTAACAAGTTCTTTTGTTAAGTTTGACGGTTTATATATTGTACTTGTTTGTCAATTAGCTTGGTTGGCACTTGGAAGCAATCCTTCCGAATAAACTACAAGAACATATTTCAACACATGGAAAAACACCAATTTCAATCAAGTTGTTTGGTTAAGTTGTGAAGCATTGGCTTCAATATCCACTACCATGTCTTCAGATTTAACCACTGGAAAACTTCATTCTTAAGCAAGTTATATTTCATAGTTTGTCCCAATTTGTTAATCAAACATCTTCTCTAAATAGTCAGACATATTCATGTGTTGTCCATTATCAAGCTTCTTAAAATTGAAATCCTACATCAATTAATTAAACCCGTAAATTAGGGGATGCTCCAGTGTCCCATAGCAAGAAACAAATTTGTTTCACATATTGCATTTTTGTAAATAAACCAACAAGTTTATTCAATATTATTCAATTATGGAGCCCTACAAAAATGAAAAAGTTATTGATTTATCCACGAAAATGAAACAAGAAATTTCCGGTAAACTAGACCCTACACACAAGTGCATAATGCGCATATATTGACGATTATAGAATGTGACAGCAACAATGAATTGAAACATGAGTATTTTTCTCCGTCGTTCCATATTTAGGTCTAATTTCATTGTTCAATCCTAACGTTAGAGGGTTACGTTGTGCAATACATTAGCAACCAAATTTAATTCAATTATCAATCAAGCTCAATTAAATTAAACCCTACACTGTGACATTGATATGATGATTACAAAAAAACAACTACTCACCTCAGAAGCTGCTTCAGTGGGGGGATACAGGTATTAGAAGTGCGCTGCAAGGGAGAACTGAGATACAGGTACCGTGCAACCGGTAACAATCTCTCGAGATATAAAATTTGTGATGATCCCAACACAAAATTTTACTCGCTCCGTTTTTAAATACTTGCTCCACTTTTCTTTTTCCGGCCGTTTTTAAATACTTGCTTCATTTTCTGTTTTGGAAAGCTTTTACAATTTTTAATTCATTTCTCATACTTAGCGGACCCAACATAATACTCTCTCTTCTTTTATTCTTCCACTACTTTTGCTTTTTACAATTTTTTATTTTCTCAACTACCCCCCTACCTTCCTATTTTATTACTTTCTCCAATTTCTCTTAAAACTCCGCGCATGGAGAAATGGAGCAAGTATTCAAAAACGGAGGTAGTAACAAGTACTCCATATGTTAGATCCCGTACTATTATAAAATCAATATCAATCAATCAAATCACCATGATTATCCCTAAGGGGAGTACTAAATGTAGGACAATTTTACCTAAATGCAGAATAAGTTATTTTTTTAAAATAAATTATATTCCAATTTTGTCCTTGTTTTAACTTAATCCTGTAAACTTTTTTTAAATAATTAAAATTAAATCTTGTACACTCCTAACTATATAAATATATAATCATCTCAAATGTTTAATTTACAACCATATTCTAACGTATTCAATCTTGTATCCTATTTAATACATAGTATTCAATAAAATAATGAAGTGCACTACGACATTTTTTTGAGGTATGAAAATTATGTGCTGTAATAGATGAACAATCAAACAACATAAAATTTCCATCTTATACGGCTAAGATATTAGGAGTGCGATGCAAGGGAGAACTGATATACAGGTACCGTGCAACCGGTAACAATCTCTCGAGCAATTCAATGGGTTGGAGACTTCAATAGGTTGGAGACTTGGAGCCCGTTTATAATAATATTTGTAATTATCCCTAATACACGTGTCGTGTTCTCATTAAAAAATTTCTCGTCCAAAGTTCGTTTGCTCTAAATATGAAGATTGGATATTGGTTTAAATTGGTATTATCTCTTAAATAATTAATAAAAATAAAACACTTTTGATGATTTAAAAAAAAGGAAATTCTCAACGGTAACCCCCAACTTTTGCTACGAACCAATGGTAACCTTCCCTTTTTTTAATTATACAAAATGACCCCAATTAACAATTTTATCTCACTTATGACATTAATGAGGGTTAATTAATTAAAAAAACTAACTATGGTTAGCTTTGAAAAAAAAAAAACTAAAAAGAAAAACCACCACCTCCACCCTCATCCCCACCAGATCTAGCTAGCACCACCACCTCCACCCTCATCGGATCCACCTCCCACCCAACCCCCTCGTCTGAAACACTAACCTCACACCCAAACCGCCGAACCCCAGGCAACAACTCTCTCGCACAGCAGCCCGCGACCAACCCACCTCCCTGCCTCCACCGTTAGCCGTCGAATTAACCACCAACACCTCCAATTGGACCACAACATCCACCATCGCACTCAGTCCACATCAGAGCCACCACAACACCGTTTAGAGCCGGCGCTAATTCCATAGAAGCGGTCACTCCTAGTTCGATCTACAAAATCCAATTCGTGTTTGGGTTCAGCGGTGTGGGGATGGTCAGGGTTCCGAGATCGGCGCTCTAGTGGGGTGACGATGAGAAGGAGGAGAGGGAAGGAGGGTTGTGGCAGGGGATTTGGGAATCTGGCTTGGCGGTGTTTGAGGTGGAGTTGGCGCACCGGCGGTCGGAGGAGTCTGGGTAGCATCGCCGGCGATCGGAGGAACTTGGTGTGGTGTGCCGGAAGGGAGATGGTGGCTGGGCAGTTTGTGGGTGGTTTTTGGTGTTTAAGGTTAATTTTTTTAATTTTTCTTTTTTTTTTAAATATAAATCTAACTATAGTTAATATTTAATGAAATTAGGTTATGAGTGAGATGAAATTTTTAACTAAGGTCATTTTGTATAATAAAAAAAAAGGGGAGGTTACCATTGGTTCGTAGCAAAAGTTGGGGGTTACCATTGAGAATTTCCCTAAAAAAAAGGTTTGTTTCACACAATCATCATACATCGATCATATAATTAATATATAAGCTAAAATTTTAGCTAGGTCACGAGGCAGTGACATTTTGCGTTCTAACTTTTCGCCAAATGTTGCGCCATGTTGGATAGATTTAAATAGACCTCATAAGATAAAAAAGTTAATTTAGAATTCTATTTGGATATAATTTTAGGATAAAATTAGTTTATTTTCGATAATATACCAATATTTCAAATGTACAAATTCAATTATAATTTTATTAAAAAAATTATTAGATTATAATTTTTAAAAATTGTCAAATAAATTATTTTTTGTATCATAATAACTTTTGGACAAAAGAAGTAGTTCAAAGCGTAAAACATACATTTATAATATATACTAATCGGTAAAAATGATATACTTCACAATCTAGCAAATCATATAAAGATCAAAAATTTATTTTAAAATTCAATAAACAACCCGGACATCGCACGGGGCACAAAACTAGTAAATTATTAAAAGATTATTTTTTTATTTTTTTTTTTACATTTTTTTGTTATGTTTTAAAAAAAAGTTTGTTACAGTATAATTGGGTATTGCTTTAAATTGGTAATTATCTTTTAAATCATGAAGATAATTACCAATTTAAAGCAATACCCAATTAATAAAAATAAAAATAATCATGAAGAAAATAAAACACTTTTGATAATTAATAAAAATAAAAGGTTTGTTACTATGAACTTTTGATAAGTACAAGTGTTTGAATTAACAACAAAAAAAAATTTCTCCAAATTTTTTTTTTTTTCATTTTTTTCCCTCAAAAAATAACATGATGATGAAAAGTTACAATAATTTATATTAAAAAAAGTATATTAAAAAGTGTTTTAAGGTAGACATTAAATGAAATCAAATTATTTTTACAAAAAATATTATATAACTCATTCCATTTAAACTAACTAACTTTAATTTTATGATTTACAAGTCTTATTATTATGTAAACATGCATGGCACAGGAAAACAAACTACGTAGTAATTTGTAATATTCCCAACACAAAATTTGTAACAAGTGCTACCTTCGTTAAATATTATGTGCAACTTTGGAATATTTTATATCTCACAAATGATACCCCAAAGTTGCACATAATATTTAACAAAGGTAGGTTAGATTCCATATTATATATGCACGGAAATATTTAATAATTATATTTCAATAAACACTGTATAAGTAAATTTACATAAATATTATAATGAATTTATTATAAAAGAGCTTATTTGTCAAACATATATTTTAAAGAAAATTTGTTTAACGCATGATATTTTTGTAAATAAACCAACAACTTTATTTAATTGTGGAACCTACAATAATGAAAAAGTTATTGATTTATTCACGTAAATGTCACCATGAGAAACAAATTTCGTTTTACAATTTGAGAAACAGGGAATTTTCTATTTTAAATACGCGATTGACTATGTACAATACTAGTTTTGTTTCCAGGCGATGCCAAGATGGTTGATAAAATTTTAAGATAACATTTTTACTAAATACAATCAAATAATTCACTTTAATAATGTAGGATATTTAGGCATACGGTATCATATGACTTAATTTATACATGAAAGTACTTTTTGTAGTTTTATTTGTAAATAGATATCTATGTTATTATTGACCTTGAAATTATTTTTATTGAACTTTAATTATTTTCACTAAACTGAAAGTATTTTTACCGAACTAAAATTATTTTTACCTATTAATTTTTTTTTTCGATTCTCTAATATTTTTAAAAATAAACTAAATTACAATGCATTTTCTATGCGGCTAGCCACACCATTTCGTTGGACAAAGTAACCCCTTTAAAACTAATTGATTAATCCTTGTAATACAAACTAAGTAATAACCTCTAACGCTTACTAAGTAGCCCCTATTTATAACACTACTTGAGTAATAACCACTATAACACTAACCAAGTAACCCCTCGACCTGTAGCACTAACGAAGTAATTCTTGTAATAGTTAGTGACACAGTTTGGCCAGCTACATATAAAAGTTTGTAATTAAATATATTATAAATAGATCTTATTTTAAAGAAAATTTTGTTTCGGGGTTTTCTATGTCCCTCGGGAGAGTTACGTCACCAAAACTGGATTCCGAGCCTTCTGTACATGCAAAACAACGGAAACTCTGGTTGGACAGAATTTCGCCTCCGACGATCAAGTTAGTCGAGGTTCGGAGTAAAAAGATGCGGAAAAGTAAATATCCTCTCGCATTTCGAGATCAGGTGTCTCTTTGTTTTTGAGAGTAATAAATGATGTAATGATTGAACATTGCCCTAATAATGGGGGAATCCCCCTATTTATAGGATCCTACAAGTTTGTGCCCTTGTCTTAGGGTTTGATGACCTAGGAACATGGGCTGCATTGTTTTGCATGCGGCGGTCTCGGGAATTGGGTCTTGAAGACCGCCAATTCCTGATGGGATATCTTCCTGCCATGTGTCGTACTCTAATTGGTTCATTTAGAGACCTTCTTGGAGTGACACATATCACGCTCTAAGAGGTTCACGTGGTAGGGTAAAAACACCCAAAACACAAATACTCTCACCAAATTATTCTCAATCAATTTGCTACTATACTGAAGATCTATCATTTTCTCATTCCCTTATTTGTTTTAAATCTTTATATCTTTATTTTTTTTTCAATCCTTGAATTGAAATATTTCTCAATGCTTTTGGATTGTTTGGAAAAAGAAAAGTCACCACTCCAATTCACCAAGCAAGCAAACTAATTGTATACAATATTTCTTTCTTTCTGATTTTCTTAAGGTTGAGATCAATGGAAAAATTTAAAGCATTAAATTATTGTTTTTTGGTACTTCATTTGGTAAATATAATAACAATAATTTTAATAGTATTCTCTTAATTTTATTTATTTATTTATTTATTTATTTATTTTTATTAGGGTCCAATTTTTAAGATTAGAACATGGCCTTACCTCAAAAATGTATAAGATGGCCCTGAAAATAAGACACAATAGATTTAGATGTTTACTTTGACATTTTTTTTTAATAATAGTGGAGTAGTGTCGCCTTTACGTCAACCTAAATCCGCTTAAATCTGAATTACATGCTCCTAAAACCGAATACAATATCAAGTATTACACTTCAATCAAGTTATCCAAATCAAATAGCCATTATATTCTTATGATAGGTTATGTGAGATTAAGCTTTTTTTTTTTTTTTTTTTTTTACAAAAGATTAAGCTCACTAATCACTCATCAAGTCATCCCTCAAGTAGGATTCTAGATGCTAGTATATGTTACTATGTTAGTCATATTGGCCGTGACAATGGGGTTTGGTCCTTGATTCTTTTTGACCCTATTTTGTTTGTTTTCTTTTTGTACTATTTGGTATATTGCCTTTTTTTTTTTTTGGTCTATTCTCTTGCAATTATTGGCCAATTTTGGATTGTAAATCAAAAGTTTTCAACACGGTTACCGACTAAGCATGTAGCACTCTACGTGCAAGTTGCACTATAGAGAAGCGCCAACATTGTCTGACCATATTGACTTTACTTCAGGGAGAAACTATGTACAAGTAGTATTGGGGTAACCATTTTTAAATAACTCCAACTTGTTTGACAAGCTAGAATAATTGAGAGAGTTTCTTTTAGAAAAAACTTCTTTTGCTAGTCTACTCTCAAGTAGAATATAATGATAATGAAAGAGCAAAGTATTTGTTTGGAAATAGAGAGATTCCCTTACCTCAGGCAATCAGGCCCTTCTTCTATTCTTAAGTGTTGATTTGTGGAACTAAGCTGGCTTAACGGTGTGGAAGGTGCTGATTTAGTATGATTCTTCATCTCAATTTAAAATAAAAAGATTATCATGAGTAAAATTATGAGGTAATCCGGTATACATATCATACTATGAGATTATGGAGCCAAATTTCATTGTATTTGGTAGCCTGACATGCTAAATGGAATATTCAATGAGATAATGACATTTTAATTGTATTTTAATTGGTAGCCTGACATGCTAAATGGAATATTCAATGAGGTATCTTTAGGGCCTGTTCCGATTTACTGAATTCATTAAGATGTTAGTTATATTGGGCAACATATTGTCTTATGTTCAGGACCTCCAAAAATCGGGAGGGATGCTCTAACCACTTGAGCTATTCCTCACTCTCATATCCACCCTATAATTAAATTGACACCTATACTTTTTAAGTTGAAAATAATATATTATCTTAAATTATAACACCAGTATGTATTAATGAAAGTAATATTATAAAAAAATTATCTAATTATCTTGTTGATCATATATTACTAAGGGCCTGTTTCGCATTAGCTTTTAACGTAGTTGTTAGCTTTTAGACCTAGTTAAAACACTACCTTAAATTAATATTAGTGTTTGGTGAAGTAGTGTTTTAAGTAGCTGTTAGAGGTAGAGGTAGCTTTTAAGTACCTGTTGTTGAAAGTTAGAAAAGATAGCTTTTGAAATTGTAAAGTAGCGTTCAACCTTTTTTTTTTAATGAACTCTTCTTTTTTTTTTTTTTTATGCTTTTATCTTTTTGGCTCAGTCTTATTTGTTTCAGTCAACCATAATATCAAAATTTTCTATTCATATCTTTTTTTCTTTTTTTTTTCCTTTCATTTTTTGAGGAATATTTTTTTTCTATCTTATTTTTTATACTGGTTAGTTATTAGCAATATGTATTATACATGTAATATTTAAAATAATCAAACATTTGATACATAACACGTCATAATAATAATAATAATAATGACTGTATTTTATAGTTTCAATCCCTACTTTTACCGAACACTCATAGTATGAACCGCTACCTTACACAGCTGACCTCTAACAGCTACTACTTGACAGCTCACAGCTACCTCTACAGCTCAAAGCTACTCAAAAACTAATAGCCAACAGCTACAGCTAGTTTTGCCGAACAGAACCTAAAAGTCTAACACTCAATCCCACTTTTAAAGTTATCATAACTTATAAGTAGTGAGAGTTTGAGAGCAATCATTCTCATCAAACTTACAAATTCCTTAACTACCAACTTATAAATAAATTGATTGTTGGCATTTAATTACCCTCTAGTGTCACATTGTCACTTATTCAACAAATCATTACTTGTATTAGTTTATGACAAATTAGGAGGAAATAGAGAATAGAATGGCTTGTATTGCTTATTATTCATCAATATACAAAACCTAAAATCATAAGATTGGAAACAATCTTCCTAAAAGATATCTACCATAACCATATATCCTAAATATTTACTAAATATTATCTTTAATATAAATAATAATACTAATTATATATTATTTTTCTAATCATATCTACGGAAAATATATCACATATATAATTTTCGATATCCTATATCGTAATAATCCTCCCACAATCGTAACGACAGTAACATGAACGTTGCGATTGGAAATTCCTCACTTTGTCGAAGTCGATCGAGATGCAGTACTCTGTTGATTCGCCCTCTTTTTTTTCTTTTTAAATGATGAGAACGTTAGCAAAATTGAGTTCTAATCAAATGTTGATTTTTCAGAGTAAACCACACTCGTTCATTCAAGTAACCTCTATTCTTTTATTTTAAAAAAAAATAAAAGAATAGTTCCACTTATTTAAGAGAGTATCCCCTTTTTCTCATTTAAGTAACCTACATACATTAGGTAACTCCATTTGCTCATCAACGTAACCCCATATTACTTAATTAATTGTCTTATACTCTTATATATGATTATATAAAGTGGTCACACCATGTGGCTAGTTACATATAAGAATATGTGAAGTAGTAGAGTGACTTTAGACCTTAGTAATCAAAATCCAACTAATTTATCAGATGTATATCGAATATTTGACTTGCATGCTCCTCAGATCTCACAAGCGACTAGGGTAATTAAGCTTGAATCAATCTAGTAAATAATTAGCTTGAATTAATCTAGTGAATAATTAGCACAAATTGCGGACTGTACGGTCGCCACATTATGACATAGCCATGGGACGACAAACGACACAAAGCAAACACAAAGTCATACATTCAAATATTACGTTGTTATTATTAAAAAAAACAAACAAAAATCAAACTCTTTGACAATTTTGACAAGTCAACCAATTATTATAATCAATATTCAAATAATTCGGTTATTACTTCCAAATTCCCATTTCTTTAAAAGCCACAATTTATTTCCTCAACTATATTTCTACATAAATAGATAAAAGAAAGTTGGTCCAATCTAATCCAATATTATTTCTCATCACAAAAGTCCAATATTAGATATTAATGAAAAAATTGTTGTAAAAATTTCCAAATATGATGAATGAGTTTAGTTTAGATAAAGCTAATGAATGGAGTTTACAAGCTATTATCAAAGGTGATGGTTCGGTCAGCACTACTAGTAGTAACACCATGAACATGTCACCTTGTTATGATGCTTGGTTTGAATCGTTATTATTAGGCCTCGATGACAATCAAGGTGGTCAAGAGAACACGATGCTCATCTTCAATGAAGAGCTCGAGCCACTTAATCATAGTATTTCATCTAAGTCTCCAAATAACATTGTTGATAGTTCCGTGTTGATGAACTTTGATGTGTACACTAGTAGTCCTACACGCGAGCCAAAGGAGAAGGCAACCGGTGTCTCATATGTTCATGCTCCAGCAACCATATCGAAAAGAAGGTTTGTTAGAGTTTTCATCCATTCAATTGACTTTGAAATAACTATACATGGTTACTCGCTCTTTTAAATTTTTTCTAATGGTTTCTTGTATTTAAATAGGAAAAACAAACATAAAATCATAAAGGTGGTTCAACAAGCAGGAGCTGATCGCGTTGAGTCTGATAAATGGAATTGGAGAAAATATGGAGAAAAAGTCATCAAGGGTTCCCCATATCCAAGGTTTATTACTTATTGCTATCTATCAAACCCTTTCACATACATAATATTCAAATCAAATATGCTAGCTTTTTGTATTAATTAAGATTGAGTTTGTTGTTGGTCAACTTATTATTATTTTTACATGTGATCCAGCCTAAAGAACTTCAATGATGAGTTGATGGACCTTTTCTCTTACAAATTACGCTAATTTCAAATTATTATTAAAAAATAGAACTAAACATTAAATCAAGACTTCTAGGAGTGTCTTAAAATTATCTCATATACTATGTAGTTTGTATGTTGCAACTTTTTGAATAGATTAATCAATTAATTTTTCTGTATTTTTGAATGAATTTGCTAAGCATAGTCTTAATTTAAAAAGGGTAAGTATAAATGTTGGATTTTTAAAACTTCAATTATTAATGCTAAATTGTGTGTTTGCCTTGGAAAAACAGGAGCTACTATAGATGCAGTTATACAGGAGGGTGCTTAGCAAGAAAGCAAGTGGAGCAAAGCATTAGTGATCCAGGATCATTCCTGATAACCTACATGGAAGAACATTCACACCCTTATCCAACTCGTCGCCATTCTCAAGCTGGCCGTTGTGCTCGTAGGTTTATTCGTTCTTCTCCAACCAAAGTTGTCGCGACAAGTGAATCACAACATGCCTTGGTGAGGACTATAACCTTAGAATCATCAACTAAAATTGACCGAGGTTTAGTTGTGCAAGGTAATGAGGATGATGGAAGCATTACAGATTATGTAGGAGAAGGTGTTTGTATGGGAAATAGGGTGCATGAAGATGATTTTTTTGCAGGGTTAGACTATTTGGAAGAATTGAAAAATGGAAGTTTGTGATTAAATCTTTCTTGGATAATCATTCAATTTTGATCTAAGCTAGCTGTGTGTTTATTTCAAAGGTTAAATATAATGCAATGATGTTTTATCTCAAGTCATATATATGCCCTTGGATCATTTGTAAGCATCTATGTATATTGTACTAATTAGATGTAATTATGTGTAACAAGAAATTTTATCTTTAGGGATAAAGTTTATATTATGATCGAGTTTCAAAAATTAGTTTATGTTTTTGGTTGAATTAGTATTCTAATATGGAACGGATCTAGAGCTAGGGTAGTCCTCGGACATTTAGAAATCAAAATCTTATGATAATTTGTTCATCCAGCTAGGCCATAATTACTTTCATCTAGTTAATTAATTTGAATAAGATGAGTAAAATACCTAAATGAAGAGAGGAATCTAAATAATTGAATTCACAAACACTCAATAAAAAAATCATTTATTTGAGGAATAATCTAAATGCATGCTCCCAAATTGAACGTCAAATCATATTAGTTACTCCGTATAGTATATATCAAATACCAAGTATTAGTTACCTGTATATATATATACATTCCCTTATTGAACTAAATAATACAAAGTATATTCTTCTCCTTTGACCTTATTTTTTTTCTAAAAAGAAAGTAAAGCATCTAAATGAGAAGAATATAAGGAATTACGTACTAAGTAATTAACACAAAAGAGAAGCAATTTTGAACAAAACAACTAGAATAATTATTGCAATTATTTAAACATGAATAGCAAACATCATATATATATGTTGTACGTATGTATGTATGGGTACAATGTATACAAGCGAATATATAAATAATAATTTTACAACCATCCATGCCTAATATTGTAAAATTTAACATGTTACATGTATACAATATATGCTAATAGAATAATCTTAGCTTATATCCTTTCATGTTTTTTGCAGTCATCCATGCATGCTATACTAGTTATACATGCTTGATGCCCAATTCAATTATTTTAAAATGATATAGGATTATATGTATATTACATTGTCTCGGCCACATCTGAGGTCTCATTAGTCTTCCTCAAGTTCAAACATTCTGCTGAATGATCACCGGATAGCAAAGGCGCTATTGAACCAATAAAAGCAGCATTTAGGTAAGTAGTGGGCTCTGAATGGGTGTGGTCTGATCTCACATCCTTGAACTGATCGTTTGCATCGGGTCCTCCAACGACGGCTCCAACGTGGACATTAGGGTTCGGTTTGTTACTGTTGTACCAACTCGAGTAGCCCTGGTTGCAACCTACCTTAGCTGGTTGAGCCATAATGGATGGGATTGAGGCACCTCTGTGGTGCACTTGTTGTGGGAACTTGCTTCCAAATCCCACCATGTAGGACATTTTATTAGGGTTATTTCCTAGAATATAATCCACCTACAATAAAAAGATGGCCACGTTACCCTTAATAATTGTTACGGAGTATTTTAAATGTCAAAGCACACATTATTATAAATTCTATATCAACATATACCAAATACCAATATATCATTACTTGTCAGTTTTAAATACCAATGTAATAACTGAACACAGTATCTCCTAAAAAGTTGTGCAAAACCTTTATCGTCACATATAATTAAGAGAAAGCAAACCTGTGATTTTGTGAAGGCTGTAAGTTTCGAAAGAGCTAGATTAGCCGAGCCACATTTGACACCAGAAATATTCGCCTGTTTCAGAGCTTTAGTATAGATTGAGATGATCATTGATGCACTTGTCACGTATTGCAAATTTGCGGCATCCCTAACAAATAGAAGTCCCCCTGATATCCAGAAATCGAAGAAGAAACAAATCAAATCAAACAAACATCTTTGCATATTAATTTGAAGATATAGAAGTTTAAATACAGCTATTATTGGTACATACCAGGCGTTGTTTGAAACTGGGCAGAACCACTTTCAGGCACAATCGAACATACGAATGAGTCTGCTTTACTTTTATAATCACTCAGCATCCTCTTGCCTGCCAAGAATTCCTGAAACAATAATGAGAGCCTTGGTTTATTTTCAATTTGAACTTGTACAAACACACGTACACGTGCCTCGTGCTAGGCCAGCCACCTATCTAAGGTGTCAACATCCTCTGCCTCTAGGGAGGAACGTGATCGAAGTTGTTATCAACTCAACAATCCTAGAATCTCTTATTATTCAATAATATATGATGAGATATACTCAAAAGGCTTAAATTAATGTTTCGTACGAAATAAGCCTTTGATAACATTTAAGGTTAGTATAGGACTGAAAATCTTGTACACAATTTGAATGATAGTTGGTATATATATGTACCTTGGCTAGCAAAATTTGAACCCCGGCATACTTGTTATCCCAACTGAATTCCGAAACTGCCTGACTCCATCCTTTATTGCTCGAAACGTAGTTCAAGTATTTGCTGTTACCACTTGCCTTATAGAGCCATGCTGCAGCCCATAGAAGCTCATCCTACACAAATTAAATTACACAAGCTATTATCAATGTTACGTCGAAATTAGCATGATATATTCGAAGGATCATGTAATAGACATACTTAATGAGTTAAACTACCTGATAACCAGAATAAGAGCAATAAAAAGGGCAAGAAGCAGAATAAGATCCTCTGTACTTGTCTGCAAAGTCAAAGAGCTGCAAAACCAACAAACATACGTACGTGTGTACAACTTAATTACTACGAGTACTTCGAGTTATTAGCAGTATATTTTATAAAATGGATAAGTTTTTGCAATTTGAGCTGTTTCTTACAGATTGTGAATGTTGTAAAAGCTTAGAAGAATAGGTGGAATCAACGGCTTTGAACACAATTGATGCAGCTGCTAAGGCAGCAGAGGCATCTGCGGCGGCTTCTGTTCCGGGGGACGAAGACGTGATCTTGTAGAGTGTTCTTGGTGTGTCCATGTCTTCTGGGCGTTCCCAGCATGCATGATCTGCGTCTCCATCTCCTACCTGCTTAAATTTATCACTTCAAAATTATTACAAAGTGATATAGTATAAAACATATTCTTGGGCTTCAACCATCAGCTTAAGCTTGCAGTATTTAAATTAAAGTTTAAGTAATTTAATTTGGAACTACGCTCACTCCACCATATACCTTCTTTATCCCACGCCAAGTTTCAAAATAATTGCAACACTAAATAATTAATTAAATTAGCAAACATGCCTGTGTGTAGAGGGTGGTAGACGAGGTATGAGATTTTAAGATGAAATCGGAACCCCAACGAATGGCTTGGCGAAGGTAATCAATCTGTTTGGCTGAAGAAATTTCAGAGTTATGCTCAATTGCTGCCCAACTTAATAAGGTTGTTGTAAATGACATTGGCCACCCAAACTTCACATTATCTCCTGCATCATAGTATCCTCCTACCAAGTTCACCTGCCATTTATATTGAAAAAACAAGAATTAGAATGTAGGACGTACGATTTAATTAGTTTCTAGGGTACGATTATAAAGATCTACCAAATATGTTTCTTATGAGCTACATACAATTCAAATACGAGTACATTGAAGTGTAGGACATGGCACTACATGTCATGATATCATGTTGGGGCTAAGGTTTGATTCCTTAACCTCTCATATGTACGGATAATGAGCATAAAAAGTACAAGATTTTTTATTGTGACAACACTACGTATTAATAATATGTATTATAAAATTAAAACTCTAACCATTCACTATGTGGACTATTTTGCAATTTAAATTCAATTATATATATTATGCTTATTTTATTATTTTTATTTTATACTTGCATATAAATAACTCAACGATAACTAATCATTTTTAAAGGTCAATTTTATATACAAATAATAACTAGAATATATCCTACAAATTTAAGCGCAACCTAAACAACAACAAAAATGATGCTGGCAAGTTTGTAAATATATATGTATGTATAACTTACATTATCAGATTTGCCATCATTTAGGGCAGAATCACCTCTCCACTTGACTCTTCGGCTCGCCGGCAACTTACCCGACCGTTGTCCTTCAAAGAATAAGATCGCTTTACCTAAGGCATCTTTGTAGTTAGAATTAGCTTGATTGCACACCTTATCATTTTGCCCCTTAACTAGCTCTACACAACCAAAGAAGGTGCAAAAGAATGTCACAATTATCATTAGCATCATCATCATTAACTTAGCCATGTAACTAACTCTTAAATTTAATGAGTTTATTATATTATTGTACTTGTAAACCCATATTTCGTTAGCATCATGTATTTATAGGACTAGGACCATACCATGCATGATTGTACCACGTACATGTAAGTCTATATTTAATTAATTTGTCTTTAATTTTATTTTTCAAAGGTGTATGTAAGATAGACGTACTTTTTCAGTTTTACCCCAAAGTCGTTAAATAATTATGAAATGATGAAGTCATAAAATATGTGAACGTAACGTATGGATTTGGGAAATGGAAACTATTTAAGTCACACTTAGATTTTTGCTCTCGATCTGTCGCTATATTATATCAAACATGTTATTAATTAGGCTAGTATGGTATGTACCTAACAAAATAGTTGAATAAAAATTAATAAAGCATTGTTAAGTTGAATATTGAGTTAGATTTTTGACCTTTTTGGCTTAAATTAACTGTTTTAATTCCCATGCATGTACCGCGAATAGTGCTCCATGCTTTTTAGTTAATTACCAATGAATTGAGTACGATCATTATCAATGACGCACAATTGTACATTGTAAACATATTTACTACAAATATTGAAATATATTGCGGCATGTTCAACATATAATTTAGAGGTGATCAATAATGATCTGGTATGATGGTCCGATCTGACAAGTCTAAAAAAATAAAGATTTTTATGAATTCCTATAAATACATGTTTTTTTCTTAAGAAGTGTGTTTCGATCGATCACCATCGCCTTTGATTGGTTAAAGATTATTAGGCTTCAATACATTACTAGTAGGCACTCGCATTGTACAATAAAATAATTGCGTGTTCACTCTAGTTTGTAATTATGAACTCATGAGTGCATAGTGCTCTTATAAGTGCATGATAGTCCAGAATTGTTAATTATGAGGGCTATCATTACAATCTAATAAAAGTATTGAGATCTTATACTCTACAAATTTAACCTATCTAACATGTACCGTTCAACTTGAAGATCAATGGGAAAAATGGAAAATGTTATTTTTTACTCCATTATAAATTTAAAGGTTTATCCTATGCTTTTTTTGGAGTGAAGGAAAATAATTCATCAATGAAAGTGGTAAGATTAGATTATAGGTCTTCTAAAAGTAAGATTCTTTTTTAGCAAACAATTTTTTGCTGCTGACGCATTTGCATATAATATTGCCCATACATTATCTTTCCCGGCCTCCCTTGATTAATTACGTACAATGTATGCACAATTTAGTATATCAGTAGAAAAATTCAATAATCATTCCTTCAAATACTTGTATATGAATAGTTGAAGGTAAGGACTAATAGATGTCAGCAATGCATGTGGTTGTATGGAAAACTATCACGTTACATTCTGCTGGTTTCGTGAGGATATGAAAGACTAGGTTTATAGCATAGGATGGTGTAGCGCACATATGTTGATAAAATTAATTAAAGGAGGTATTTTTTGTAAGCATTATATTATCCGCTATATATGAACAAAAGATAGTTAAATTTATACTTAATATTAGAATGAAAAAAAAAATTATCGCCACTTAAGCAAAAGCCACGAATGATCTAAGTAAATAGGTAAAGGGCGTGTTCGACAAAATATAAATATGGAAGTAACTGTTAAATTAGTTGTGGCTAGTAGCGTCTTTCTATAAATATTAAAAAAAAAAAAAAAAAAAAGTTGTGGCTAGTAGTACTTCAGTGTACAAGTAGTTGTTAGTTGTGGACTTGTGTTAAATTAGATGAGTAGTAAGTTATTACTCCCTCTATTTCAATATATGCTACTACCTGACCTATTTGGAATTTTTTGTACTCCCTTCGGCTCAAAATAACCTTACTTATGCAGATAATAAATAACGAATAATGACCAAAATAATCTTTTGTACTCCCTTCGTCTCAACAGATTATTTCAATATATGCTACTATCTATTTGTACCAAAAATAACTGCTTGGGTTATTTTCGAGTCGACTAGGGTCAGTTTTTGAACTCTACTTATTATCAATTAGAATGAAACCCTATCAATCTAATATGTGTGTTAGATCTATCTCTGGCATAGGTTCGTGTTCAACCCAATGAAAGTTTATCCGGAGACGAGAATAAATTAAAGCTAAGTTTTTCAATAAAAAAAATGAATTTAAAAAACTCTAAAAAGTAGCACATCTTAAGAATAACAATTTAAAAATAGTAATTGAAAACAAATTTTGCGTACATATCTAGGTTTAGCACAGAAACATCACGTCACTAAATCATTTACTATAATTAAGAGATTTTTGTATCATAAATGAAGTTGAGAAAATCTACAACAAAATTTAACGAAATAGATACTTGTGATTCAAGTATCATTAAGAGAGCATGATATGCAATAATCATAGTGTCTAACTTGTACACCAATAAAAATCCTTTTCTATTATTTAAAGTTATATATTTCTTAAATAGCCTTGTTTCGATTTCTTGTTTCTATAAACTCCTTACGTACCAATTCTAATTAGCCCATGCTACCATTTTTTCTAAACAACTTGATCCAATTTGATAGGTTTAAATTCACCTAAATCAACAAAACTAGAAAACGTGTTCCTTAATTAACCATTTGATAAGCTTAACTAATTAATTAAACCCCCCTTGGTCGCCAAACTTGTTAAAACATTCTTTTGGGTCAAATTATATGCATTTTTCAGTTTACTTCATCAAGAAGCTCAATTCATATTTGATCAACTAGAGACAAGATAGGCTATCCAATATAGTTTATGTTTACAAGTTATTCTCAAACTAAGATAAGATTTTATTTGATTTTGACATGATAATAAGGTGTTTTTAATATTATGGATATATACCACTTATTTTTGTTGGTTTCTTTTACTATTTTTTTTTATGTATAAATGGATTTACTGATATCTAGTAATTTTACTAATGATGCATATATGATGGTAGTAGGGTACTAATAATGGGAACAAATAAAGGTCATATGAGGATGAAACTTCTATGAAATTTTACACCGGTTTAGTAATTTGACAATAAGTAGATATTAATGAAATTTTTTTAAAAAAAATAAAAAGTTATATAATGAAACTTTATACCAATATGTATCTGATAACATATTTTATGATAAAATATATTGTTGCTACGTTAATAGTACGTTAATAAAAAAAACTATAGTCAAAGCAATTATATGAATAATGAAAAAAGTCCAACATAATTGTTATTCTCGGACAGAGGCTAGGGAGTATTAGGTAAGACAGTAGGTCAACAAGTAAAAGTTTGGGTGCAATGAGACGAGCTTGCCACATTTTTGACGGGTGAAACGCATTCTAAACTTAGACTTCCAAGTCTGAGATCCAGCATCTGAGATTCAATATTGCCCAAACTCTGACTAGCTCATTGCTGCCTAAGATCAAAGACTCATTAACCCAAAATTATTAAGCCAAGATCTTTTCACATAGTCATTGGTAGCTCACCACTTATGGTAAGCCTACTAAAACATCGCAACCAGTGGCGGAATCAGAAGAAAATATATATATATATATATATATATATATATATATATATATATATATATATATATATATATATATATATATATATTAGGATGGCCAAGTTTGATATTAATTTTTTTTTCACTAAGGCCAAATTCTTTTGGATATGAAGGGCCAAGTTTGAAAATATATTTTTAATCTTTTTCTTATTACAAAGCTTAATACTAATAAAAAATGAAAATTCTTTTATAAATCCTAAAGCCCAATAACTATTTCTTATGGTGAATAATTAGTAACAATTTGCAAAATTTGTTTAAAAAGTAAGCTAAGGGGGAGGGTCGGGAGGCCATGCATGGCCTACCCCATCCCCTCCTTGGCTCTGTCGCAACGCTAGCTATAGAAAATAGAAGGAAATTTGGAGAGAGAATCTGTAGGATTATATTTATGTAAAAGAGTAAAATGAAAATGTACCAATAAATGATGTTCTGACAAGCCTATTTATACAATGGTTAGTTATAACCAACTAACTAACTAACTTAATATTAAATATCATCTTTTACTCCCCCTTCAAGCTGGACTTTATTTTGTAGTCCAAGCTTGGAACAAAGAAAGTCATGTCTATTTACAGCAAGAGACTTAGTTAACAAATCTGCTAGCTGATATTCAGTAGAAACATGTTCAGTCTTCAGAAAACCAGCTTCTACCAGATCCCTCACATAATGCATATCCCTTTTAAGATGTTTCGTTTTCTCATGAAACATGGGATTTTGAGCTAAATGTTCTGCTGAAGTATTATCACAGGACAAAGTTACAGGTAACTCAATCTTCACCTGTAAGTCTTCCAGCAAATCATGAAGCCATTCCATTTCACTGTTAGTAACAGACATACTCCTGTATTCAGATTCAGCAGAAGACTTGCTTACACTCCTCTGCTTTTTGGTTTTCCATGAAACCAGACAAGAACCAAGAAACACAGTGTAAGCACTTAAAGATCTGCTGCTAAATTGACATCCACCCCAGTCTGCATCACTATAACCTTTCATCTCCAAGTCTGAATTAGCATAATACCAAAGACCAGAATTCATTGTACCCTTTTAAGGTACCTTAAAACATGCAAAACAGCTCTCAGATGAGGAGTCCTTGGGGCATGCATAAACTGACTGAGATGCTGAAACTAAATAGACAAAAAATCACTAACAACGTTCACCACTTGCATCTTATTATGTAACAAAGATGTCCAAGTCACCCTGCTGTGATCATCTAAAATAGTGAGAAAGTAAGAAGCACCATTCAAGGCCTTAACCCTATAAGGACCCCATAGATCTATATGTAAAGATCAAACACTGCATCAGCTCTACTAGTGCTAACATGAAAAGGAAATTTATGTTGCTTTGCATTGAAACAAACAGCACAATTATATTCCTTTAAACCAGTACAGTCACAAACATGTAATTGTTTCATCTTGGACAAGGATACATGTCCCAATCTAGCATGTAAAACATCCAAGCTAACCTTATTCTCCTTACTAATGTCACCAGTAGCAGTCTTATTTGGCAAAACAGAGATCTGTTTATTACCAACACTATTACAACAAACTGCATTGTTCTCATTAAAAACACTACCTGCAGCTTCAGTCTTCTCTGTCACCTCCTTAGTGAAATAATACAGACCATTCTGTCTTCTACCATGTCCAACCATCTCCTCATTAGAAGGGTCCTGAAAATAACACCCATTTCCAGTAAAGAAAACCTTTACTCCAGGCTGATCAATGAGTCTACCTATTGATGCTTAAATCCATCAACAAGCATAACATCTTTTAATGTCAGATTCCCATTCAAACACACATCACCCACCATTTTAACAAACTTGTATGTTCCATCAGGCAAAACAACTCTAATAGGTTTATCAAGAAACATCTTACACACAAACATTCTTTCATCAAATACCATATGATCAAAAGCACCAGAATCAACAATCCACAAACAATTTTCACCAGTTTTACTAACAGCACAAGTAAGAGAATCATTACCTGCAAAGTTAGCAAAAGTTGATCTAGTTTCACCAACTGACTGCTTCCCTTTCATAGTCTTCATTACTTCTTGACAAATAGCACTCAGCAAATCTGAACTGATCCTAGAATTATCAATGTTACCATCAGAATCAAGAGGAGAATCAGCATCTTGACTAGCATGAACATTTGCAGCAAACCTTTGCCCATTGGACTGTCCTCCAACTCTTTTACTACCCTTTATAGCATTATACCAATCAGGATAACCATGAATTTTGAAACAAGAATCAATAGTATGTCCTGTCTCTTTACAATGATCACATCTCTTACTGAATTTCTCCTTCTTCCAGTCTTAGAATAATTCTGACCAAACTTCTGCACACCATTCCTTATCATTCTCCGTGCAGCCATTGCACTAGACTCAGTAACATGTTCCACAGAACCACTGACTTCCTTTTGTTTCTCAATTTGTTGAGTAATTGAGAAGGCACGATTAATAGTTGGCAAAGGATCCATAGACAGAATATTAGTAATAGTTGAATCAAAACCACTATTAAGTCCAAGTAAAAACTGCATCAAACGATCTTCTCCTTCAAGATCAGCTAATTTCTTCAGAAATTGACAAGTACACCTAGTAAGAGCTCCACAAGTACAGGTAGGAAAAGCTCTCAAACTCTGCAATTCATCCCATAATTTCTTAATCTTGCAATAATAAGCAATAATACTTAGATTTTCTTGTTTCAAAGCATCAATCTCCTTCTTCAATTGATACACCAAAGGACCATTAGACTGACCAAATCTCTCATGCAATTCAGACCACAGTTCAATAGCAGAATCAATATATGCAAAATCATCAGCTAATTCAGCACTCATAGAACTCAAAATCCAACTAACTACCATATAGTCAGCTCTCTTCCATCTATGATAATCACTATGACTAACATCAGGTTCCTTCAAACTTCAAGTAATAAAGCCTTCCTTATTCTTAGCAACTAAAACACGTTTTACACTTCTACTCCATCGAATAAAATTTTGCCCAGAAAATTGAACAGCAACTAAAGAAGAAATCGGATTATCAGACGAAGCAATGAAAAAGGGATCAAGATTACCTCCAGTAGTCTGATTGCCACCATTATTACGAACCTGAGCTTCTTCAGCCGCCATTAAAACAGCTTCAAGTAAAAACTTCAAACAACTTCAAGATCGAAGTACAATCGAAGATGAACCCTAACTTCAAGAAATCCTCAATAAAAAAAATCACCGAGAAATTCAAGATACGCAAGAAGTTTCAATCAAAAAAAAATCGAAGAAACTTCGCAATCGAATTTCAGAAAACCAATTCCAGAAAACAGAGGAATCGATCAATGAAAAAAACGCAAACCCTAATCTCAGCTGAGATTAAAAGCTCCGATACCATATAGAAAATAGAAGGAAATTTGGAGAGAGAATCTGTAGGATTATATTTATGTAAAAGAGTAAAATGAAAATGTACCAATAAATGATGTTCTGACAAGCCTATTTATACAATGGTTAGTTATAACCAACTAACTAACTAACTTAATATTAAATATCATCTTATACTAGCTAATTTATTTGATTAACCATTAAGAAATGCAATTCCATTGCAATACCATACCAATTGATAGATGGATATATATGTAGATGTATCATGTATATATAGTAGTAATTGGTCTCAATATGATTGAGTAAAAACTAGACAATGTTTGCACAATTTTATTTTATTTTTTTTTTTTTAGGATGTAAAGTGAGCTGCAAGGGCAGTGGTGTCAAAGAGATTTGATCTATTTCAAATCTTGTATACCAGAATACCAGATTATCACCCTCAAGACTTAAACAAACTACTACCTCCGTTTCATATTATTTGCAACGATGACATATTAAAGTAGAGATGAAAAATGCCTAATCGCTGCAAAATAATTTGAAACGGAGATAGTATGATTATATCAGTAGATAATGTTAGGTTCAAACTATGAGATAGAATATCTAAAATCTGATTTATTGCTCAAAATGTGATATTTGTCCTGTTATTTTCTTTGTGAGACGTGGTTACTACAATACAGTGGCGGTTCTGGGCCGGAGCAAGGTGGTCGACGGAACAGGGCCCCCAAATTTGGGGGCCCCAAAATTTAGATATATATAATTAAGTTTGGCATAATATCTTAAAATTGTAGTTGGTGTAGTGGTTAGAGCAATTGTCTTGTGTATCCAAGGTCTTGGGTTCAAGACATGCATCAATCAATTTTCTAAATTTTTGGGTAGCTGACAGCTGGCTTGATACATTGAATGTAGACATGTATTCAATAGTCTCAAAAACTCCGCCCAAAAAAATCTGATTTCCTTTTTCGGTTTTTCCCCAAAAAATTTCAATCTATTATTTCAATTCCAAAAAAAACTCTACATCTTCTAAACTTTATATTTTTCATTTACTTTCTTTTTTTATCTTCTTCATTTTCTACAATTATTCAATTAATTTTCAAAATTTTCATCTCCCAAAATTAATTTTCCCAATATTAGTTCATATTTCAACGGTTAAATCTTCAATTTGAAGATGAAATTAATTATTAAACCGTTGTTAATCTCCCAATTTTTCCTATATATAAATTTTATTTACTCTTTCAAATTTAAGGCCCCATTTTAAAAAGTTAAACAGGACCCCATAAATAATTTGCAATTTTAGCCCCGGCACTGCTACAATACACATGGCTAATTATTCCACCATCCAATTCAAATTACTACTCAAAAACAAAATACAATGCATGGTCATGCAATAATACTGGCAAACTAGCTACTCTATCCGATCCTTCTTCAAATTAAAGTATACAAGCTAAGTATATATACAATTCAATATAAAACAAATTAAGTGCTTAAAAGTCATCTTAATTAATGATTAATAAAAATACGTGTCAGTTGATTTAGAGACCATATACTAGTATTATCCATTTAAAAATTAATCTCTAGCATATAATTATAAAAAAATATAAGTATCTTTGGATTTCCTTGTCATCTTATATTATAAATTTAATATCATAAAATACGGCAGCTTGTGTTTTGTTTGGTTGATGACGGCAGATAAATTCTGGGATACGTTTGTGTGTCACACATACAATCCCTCTATACTTTGCTAAGGCAGTTGAACAGAATTAAGTAGTGTATGGTTGGCTCTACTTCTCTTTTTTATTGTATGCTACAAGCTCCCTCTTTTCTCTACCTTTCCCACGTGTTTATGAAACTTTTGAATCTTCATTCCCTTTTTACATGAATTTTTTTGTACATATGTTATTACTCCATTCGTCGAGAGATTAATACTCGGTATCCATATTGAGTTAAGGATGATCAACCGGCCGATATAATTCAATCTTATACATGTTGGTTTTATTAACATTGTGACCTTATTAAGACTAATACTCTGTATTCATATCGAGTTAATGAGGATCAACTAGCCGATATATATAATTCTATCTTGTATACATCGATTTTATCATGTATATAACAATGTGAACTACTTATTAAACTAATAGTCGACTTTTATTCTACACAGTGTAGCATGTTTCTAGACTTCTCTTTCGGTAAAAAAAATGCTAATTAATGTACACAACATAACATCAAATCGATATAATAATTAAGTGATAAAAAATGTATTTTGTCATTCAAACTTACTAGTTAAATTAAGTTATCCAAACCCTAACTTATAATCAATCAGAGTAAAACATAATAATAATTAACATGATAAAAAATGTATTCTGTCATTTTTCATTGATCTATCACCACTACTTCACTCGAGTGTGTGGCATAAGGTATGCTTTGAAATCTCAGCATAATCGATTATTTGCTTTTTCTCTGTATATCCTAAATTAGTATATATGATAATCGATCTAATTGATGGTGTACGTATCTCCCAACACAGTCCTAACAAGTACTATAAGGCCAGGTCAAAACTTTTACATCATGCAAAAATGAGGCTGCGCAGTTACCTACCTTTGTCTACCTTCCTCCCAATACCTTTCAACTACCTTTTCCCCTTGTAAATATAAATACCACCTTCAACAAGCAAAGAAAACATTCCTGTTTTTACCAATCACAACATAATTTATCCAAATCATAAAATTTGTACAACTTCCCTCTTCAAATGGAATCAAGTGGGATAACTTATCTAGTATTACCCCGAGATCTTGTCCAACAACCATCAACCCTAATACCTAATTACAATACTAACAACGATGATGATGATTGTCGTCTGATGCAAATTTTCACTTCTGGTAATGGAGATGATAATCATGAGTTTATCCAAAACCACACATTTTCATCCAACCCTACATCTTCATTTACCAATAATAACATTATTAATGATAATAACAACATTAATAATAATGTTTCTTCTTCCTTAAACAACCTATTATACTCCCCATTAACCCCTAATTGCTCACAATTCCAAACCCCTCAAACTCCTCCTATTTTAGATAACATTGATTGGATTAACCTTTTCTCTTCAGCTTCAAATGATCATCAACAAAAGGGTCTTGAGCCGAGTCCGGTATCAGTAGGATCATCAACCGCATCAGCTCCAGCTAACCACAACCACTGCAACGATAATAGTAATAACGGTCAAACTACAGGAAGAGAAGATAAAGGGAAAACTACCCATTATAATGATTACAATAATAATAGTTCAAGTAGTAAAGTATCAAGATCAATAGCATGTTCTTCTAATTCTATGAAGAAAAAAGTTGTGCCTCCGAGGTTTTGCTTCCATACAAAAAGTACAGAAGATGTTCTTGATGATGGGTATAAATGGAGAAAATATGGACAGAAATCTGTCAAAAATAGCACCCACCCTAGGTTTGTCTTTTTATAAATTCTATATTATTCATCGTATTTTTGCATTTCTTTTATTTATTTATTTTTACGTTCTTGTCTAAACTTAAGTTAAATTTGTTAATACGTCTCTGCTTGATCTTCGTACTTGGAACCGTTCTTAATTTAGAGACAAAAATGTCAAAGTAGGAAGAGCAATATGAGATATTATTAGTGAGTGTAAGTCGCGTGACGTTTTATTATAATATCTAGTGTATTAGTACATGATGAATACTCGCTCTTGTGGCTCTCTAAACACCTAAAAAACATGGTGAATGGTAGGTTTATAAGGTAACTTATTTCTCTAACCTAGATCAGATCATCTGTAAATTGCATGCATGCCTAATTTATTTAAACTCTTTTTTCTTTTTTTTTTTGGTGGAAAAAAATATAAATTTCATAATTTTACAGATAATTGATTGGATAATAGTTGATGGAATATAAATATGGAGTATTAATTACAAAAAACAATGGGAACGTTTCTTCTGCAATATAATATATGTTAACAATAATCTTAATATGTTATGGAGTATATTGATAAAACCTTCTAGCTACATTAATACATTAGCTGTATTCTATTACTTCATATGAATCATGTCCTATCAAAATTCGATCTAATGAATTATAAGCACCAAAAAAAAAGTATATATTTAAAATAAAATTAAAATCAAAACATTATACATGCCTAAATGGAATATATTCATGTCTAATAATGAAGTACATGACAATAAGTATATGTAAATTAAAATTTAAAATTAATATTATAAAAGTATATAATATTTCTTGAGACATAAATATAAAGTATTATTATGAGATGTTAGTGTTTATGGCTATTATTGTCCCAAAGAGTTCTAGCATTTCTTTTGCTGTTACTAATCAACTTACACACACACAAAAAAAAAAGGTTTTGTGGTTGTCTATCTATTAGCTATAAATTCTGACAAGATTAATATTTTTAAACAATTTCTAATTAAATTAAATGTCAAACATTTTAGATGAGTTCGAACATACAATTCAATTTTATACTTCATGTATATAAGTTTAAATAGATAAACTAAATTCCGACAAGCATATCAACAGTCGAAGAGAATATAGTCTAATAAGTTATAATATGAAGCATTATGTTCCGTATATTACTAGGTAAAAAATTTCCATGGATTATTGGGTTGTTGTCTTATATACATTTGTTCGGAAAACAAGAATGATGATCGAATAAATTCATCTAGCCCTAACTTTAATTTTATTTTTAATCTTTAATTAAAGCCCTAACTTTTGTTCTTAATCTTTATGCTTTGCATGGTGAAGGAGCTATTATCGTTGCACATACCATACATGCAACGTAAAGAAACAGATACAACGACATTCAAGGGATAAAAGTATCGTTATTACAACATATGAAGGCATTCATAACCATCCTAGCGAGAAATTGATGGAGACTTTGAGCCCTCTTCTTAAGCAACTCCAATTCCTCTCGAGATTTTAATCTTATTGTAGTTCCATGTAATTATTTAGCTAATTAACACCATTAATTTGGTGCTTGTGCACATTAATTAGTAGTCTCCATTTATCGTTTCTTTTGTTGATAATTTACACAAAGTGCACACAGAAAATGGAAAAGAAAAGCAATGAAAATTATATACTTAATTAGCTTATACACGTACATGTTAAATGCGAATCAATTAAATTCCGTAGCTTTAATTCTTCATATTTTTGGCATAATACGTACAAGCTTTTGACTATCTTGTCGTCCCACCAAATTGGTAAATAATTGCGTCACTTAAGCCCTCAAAACTGTTAATTACAACTAACTAATATATATTACGGAGTTTTATACTTAAAGATTAATTTTTCTACACGGCCGCATGAGATCGAGTATTTAAGTGATACTTGTAAAATACAACTTATCTATGTTAATTGCTCTCCCTATTTTTATTTTATTTTTTTTCTTTTTTTCTTTTTTTCTTTTTTTCTTTTTTTCTTTTTTTCTTTTTTTCTTTTTTTCTTTTTTTCTTTTTTTCTTTTTTTTTAATTTTTTTTCTTTTTTTAATTTATTTTTTCGGGGAAATTGCTCTCCCTATTTAATTCTTTAGCCTAAAGAAACTTCCAGAATGCGCTAGTGCTGAAGAAAGATAGTTTGCTGCTTTCGTCCAAGTAAAAACTAAATCGAACGAAGATAAAACAAAGTCAAAAAAACAGGTCGTTGTAATATCTACGATCTATCCATTTCTATAATTCTAAGGGGTTGTGCACCAAATGTGAGGGTTTGGTGACCAGTAACTTTTTATTCTAAGTTGGTGAAGTTAAAGACTAAAGCCTAGCAAAAGATTAAAGAATATATGTAGACATGTAGTGGCGGTAGAAAACTATGAAAGTTAATGCAAACCTCAATTATATTTTTAAATTTTTAAATTGGAAACATATCGGTTATCGGGCATGGACGATGCCTCTGGTTATTACTTATATATATATATATATACGGGGAGGTTCCGCTAAAAACAGAGCTTATGGTGAAAACTAAAAACAAGCAATCTTAGCCATTCATTACTAGCACAAAAGATCAGACGGTTCTAAAGCCCTAAGATCATTCCAACCTTACATATAATCAATTCAACCGTTTTAAAGGTCTTTTTGTTTTTTTTTTTTTTTTTTTTTTGACAAACACAACGTTTTAAAGGTCACTACATGCTAAAATAAGGTAACTTTATCTAATTGACGATATTTACATAGAGTCACTATATATAAAAATAACATAACTATATACAAAAATAGGGTAGCTATATCAATTTTTACAATATTTACATTAAGGTCACTATATACAAAAATAGGGTAACTATTTCAATTTTGACCATATTTACATAGAGGTCACTATATGCAAAAATAGGGTAACTTTAACAATTTTTACAACATTTACATTAAGGTCACTATATACAAAATTAAAGTAACTATATCGACTGAGTTTTTGACACCATTTACATAAAGGTCACTATATACAAAAATAAAGGTCACTATATATAAAAATAAGGTGACTGAAACAAAATTTACAACATTTCCATAATTCTAAGGTCATTATATTGAAAATAGGTAACTATATATTAACTTCGGGTAATTATATCAATTTGACACCATTTACCCAGAGGTCAATAAATATAAAAATAAGTATTAAAAAAGTCTATGTAGGATTCGAACCTACATCCCGTGATTACACGGTGCTCGACCAATTGAGCTAATAGGCTTTCAACATGCCAAAACAGCCAATAAAAGCATACCAACATCATACAGACTGAAGCAAAACAAGCTTGACAAGATCAACGTTTCAAGAACAGAAGCAGAGGCAAATATAAGCATACCAAGATATCATGATACGAGCAAGCCACCTGTATATGAGGAATCCCAACTAAATGTAGATATTGAACAGGCAGGCACCAAAAATCATACAATCAGAGATAAATCTTCACAAAGGCTGAAGAAGGTTACTACACTAACTCCAGCTGACAAGGTAAGATCAGGCATGATAGAGCTCGCAATAACGCAAACTAGCATACTCGAATTCTAGGAATAAATTTCTAAAGACACGCTTCTACCATTTAACAGATACAAGCCTATGAGGCTATGATTCACAAAACAATACATGTCTAGCTCGATATCAGAGTGCACTTAGATTCTGGTACCATTACCTCAAAAGAAAGTCTATAGTAGGATAACAATACAATTGACCACTTGGTACTAACATTTAACTCTCTGACTCTCTGAGTGGAATAATAACAATAACTCAAATGTCTAGACTGTCATGGATGAACTGCACTACTGTTCGAATAAAATCTTAAATGAAAATGTACAAATCTGCTGCAGAATTAAACAAAATATCGTTCACAATCACAAGCAGAACTTAACCAATCACATTCTTTCTTATACACAACATATAACAACCCATTAATAGGCAAAATCACATATCTAGACATCACAGCACACAGGAGTGAAATCAACACGCTCACAATCACAAGCAGAACTTTCACCCAATCACACACCTATACACAAACGAGCAGCTTACAGTCCATTCACAAAAGAGCAGCTTACTGTCCAATTATAGGTTGTATATATAAACAATTTCTACGGCAATACAAAAGCAAGGAAATCACATTTATGACAATCAGACTAAATACATCAATAAAATGCAGCAACATTAGAAAAATATCATCAAAATAATCAAATAAAACATCAAGTTCAGAAAATTTGATGATGAAATTGAAAATCGAACACAAAGTGATAAACTAAGCCGAAAAAATCGAGTGCCTATGATGAATAAAAACAAAACCAATCAAAGAGTGGGAAAAGACAACAACTTGAAAATTTCTACTAGGTATTTCATCGAACAGGTGGTGTGAACTATCAAAATATTGAATGAGCAGAGCACAAAACCTCCATTGAAACTCAAATATCCAAAAAAAAAATGTGAAAAATAACTCAAATCTATCATCAAACTCAATAAATTTAGGAAGAGGGAACAATTTCGATCAGATTAAAATATTCTGGTCGTCGCATGCACAAATACACATTATTAACACATCGTAAATTGGACAATCAAGTTAAAGAAATAAACAATAATACAGATTAAATATTTCTACTGGGCATTTCGTCGAACAGGTTGTGGACACTATAAAAAATAATGCATGAACACTAAACTTCCATTGAAGCTAAATCTGCAACAAGATAACAACTCAAACCAAAAAATGTGTACAAAATCGATTTCATACCATCATAGTCTTACAGAAAGATAACAACATAACAACAAAGTAAACAATTTGTATGGTTAATCAACAATCATAAGCTTACCACCACTCATTTTCTTCGTTCTTCTCTATCTCTTCCTTTACAATCACATGCATCTACTCTTACATCTTTCGCAACCTATAATATACAAGCACAAAATCAAATCAGCACAAAAAAAAAATCAATTCACACGCTCAAAGTTTTAGAATCGGATGGGAAAAATTGAGATTCTGAGAGAGGTTGAGTAATTACATAAAAGCCTAATCTACTAAAATCAAGAAAAATTACACAAAATGCAGCTCAAAACTACTCCTATGAAGCTAAATTTGAAATCGAAAGTAAAAAAATTGAAATCGTAAAATCAGTTTGATTTTCTGTAGGAAAAGTACAAGACACAAAATTAAACATAAATTAAAAACCTAGAAATAACATCATAGCTCACATAATAGATTGTTAATTGAGAAATTGAACAAAATCGAATAGGAAATCGCAAAATCAAACAAAATCGAACAAAATTTATATTCTATTCAAGAATAGAATTGAAACAGCGAATTTTGATTTTAAAATTGATAGAGTAAGAAGATGAAGATGAAGATGATATCAAACCAGAGGAAGATCGGAGATTTCTGGATTCGGAGAGTTCAAGATCTTCAAGAAATTGGGGGAAAAAATGTCGAGAAATTAGGAGAGAGGAGAGAGAAGGAGGAGAGATAAATCTGACGGCTTATAACGCGAGTTTCATCTAATCCATCCGATACAAATCTGACGGTCATAATCATCCGTTTTCAGTTTTCACACTAAGATTTGTTTTCACATGATCCACACTCTATATATATATATATATATATTATATATATATATATATATATATATATATTATATATATATATATATATATTATATATATATATATATATATATATATATATATATATATATATATATATATATATATATATATATATATATATATATATATATATATATATCATCATTATGAATGATATTACTTTTATTGATTTCTTTTATTTGCATAAAAAGACACAAAACAATGATATATAAGGTTCAACGGTGTACTTAAAAAAAAAAGTTCAACGGTTAAGCTTCTAATGTTAATCCGACCTTGACTACAAGGCTTCAATTCTTATCAAGTTACGTTTCCATTTTTATAATGTGTGATGATATGAAATGATAACCAACAAAGCTGGGAGAGTGTCATGTAACAAGTGGACTTATTTCAAAACACTTTTTAATACAATATATAGATTTCTTTGACCTACATGTTAGTCAACACACAAATTTTTCATTAAAATTATTTAAAAGACGGTTATTCAAAAAAATAAGGATTTTAAAGGTAGTTTCTCATAAAATTTCCCAAAAAAAAAAAATTATATCACATGTGACTCTTTCAAGGTTAAATTTGTACTCAATGATACTCCGACTACTAAAAGACTTATAATCAAAATTAGTACGTAGTGAAAAAACAAGTCGAACATACTTCGTATTAATTTGAGACAGAGAGAGTAAATACTAGTAGATCATTTCTTTTTATATGGAGTCCAAATTTCAGCCAGCCCACCAAAAACAACCTCACTGTCCAGCCCACTAAGTAAGACCCAGTCCACCTCAATGACTACGGACTTGACTTACCTGATCACCGTCGCACACCGGAATTGATGAGAGAGAAACACAAAATCAGTGATCAAGGAAAATAGCGATGACGTGTAGATCGATCGTCGGAATTTGGCCGAAAACTCCGCCGTCTCACCGCATCACCGCCGTCGCTGTTATCGACGAACCGCCGTCTCTTTACACCGGCGCCGCCGATGGCTCCGTCGTATGGTGGCATTTCTCCGACGATACCTCTTCTCCGGTCAGCCCCTCTCTCTCACTCATTTTCATGTCCACGACTGTTTGATGAATTGACCAACTAAATTCAATCAAATTTCTGTTAATTCATACATTTTTTACTTCTTTTTGCATATATTGCAACATTTTATTGAAGTTTCGTAATAATTGCAACATTTTATTGAAGTTTCGTATTAATCGCAATGTTTCTGTATTTGTACATGTTTAACTTAGTAATCAATATCTATACTATTGGCATTTCAAACCAATGCTTGGAATTCATGAAAATAGCACATTTGATTTGTTTTGTTTGAGATTGGTGATTAGTTTTGGTGAATTGTGTTTGGTTGCAGAAGATTAAGCCTGTTGCTATGTTATGTGGTCATGTTGCGCCAATCGCTGATCTTTGCATTGCTTATTCTCTTTTATCGAAGTTTCGTAATAATTGCAACATTTTATTGAAGTTTCGTATTAATTGCAATGCTTCCGTACTTGGACATGCTTAATTTAGTAATCAATATCTATACTATTGGCAATTCAATTCAATGCTTGGAATTCATGAAAATAACACAGTTGATTTGATTTGTTTGAGATTGGTGATTAGTTTTGGTGAATTGTGTTTGGTTGCAGAAGATTAAGCCTGTTGCTATGTTATGTGGTCATGTTGCACCAATCGCTGATCTTTGCATTGCTTATCCTCTTTTACCTTCGTTAGATGAAAAGGTTGATAGTGATGATAGTGGTGTAGGGTTTGACAGTCTGCCTGGTAGCGATCAGGCTGCATTAGTAAGTGTGTGTAGTGATGGTTTATTGTGTGTTTGGAGTCGAGGGAGTGGACATTGTAGGTGCCGAAGGAAGTTGCCTGCTTGGGTTGGTAGTCCATCCATTGTTCAGGTATTACCGACGAATAGGAGATATGTATGTGTGGCTTCGTGTTTTGCTGATAATTCACGTGGTTCGGATGCTGAATATGTGGATACGACTGAAGGGGGTGAGGTTCCTGGGGATGAGGAATCTCTGAGCAGAAAACCACTGAAATGTACTATTATTATTGTTGATACATATTCCCTCAATATTGTGCAAACAGTGTTTAATGGGCAATTGTCGATTGGGCCTCTAAAGTTCATGACCCTAGTTGAGTTTATTGATGACAAACAAAAGCATTCCGCTCTTGTAATTGATTCATTTGGTAAAAGTCAGTATATTTCGTTGGTTAAAGACGAGAATCTGGAGGAGGGTGGGGTGAAGCTGCACCAAAGTTCTTCTCTTGTAAATAACAGGCTTTATGAAGGAGAATTGGTATTATCTGTAGCCACTTGTGGGCAATTGTTAGGATTAGTGTATAAAACCGGCTGCATCTTTTTCTTAGTTTCCAGTGCTATGGTAATTGGAGCCATTTCTTTTGAAGACAACCATTGTGGTGGAGCTGATTTAAGTGTATCACGTGTCACTGGAGGCATATTTTTCACTTCTGACCATACTTGTACTTCTGAGTCCGAAAATGTACACAATGTCGTAGGTTTGAAATTTTCTGTGTGGGATGAAAGAGGATCAGCCATCATATACGAGTTATCTTATTTGGGTGACACTTTCAAGTATGAGGTTGTAAATCAGATACCTGCCACTGCTTGTCCGATGAATGTGAAATTGTCAAGTAAATTTGTTCAATTGCAACAAAACTTTCTTCGAATTGAATCAATTTGCTATCATATTGAGAAGCCTTCCTTGTGGAGACCTCGTGTAACTATATGGTCACTGCATCAGCAGCCTGATGACCGTGAGAGCTTTGGCAAAATCTGTAGGTTACTTGGAGGACGGGACTTCCTTGACGATTGGGCAAATGGATCAAGTTATGTGATAAACTCTGAGGCCTCAAAGCATACTCCTGGAGTGACTCCTTTGACTATAATGGCTAGTACTCTAGACCAGGTAGCTGCAGGCACTTTGCACAAAGATGATCTAGATTGCATGAAAGAAAATATTGTTTCTTCAACAATGGTTGTCTCACTATATGCTCATACCCCTTATGCAGTTGTGTACGGCTATCATAGCGGTCAAATTGAGCTAGTCCAGTTCAACTTCTTGGCACAGGAAATAAACTCTGATGCATCTAAAAAGCAATTCTTGGGACACAAAGGGCCAGTTTTATGTTTGGCTGTGCACCAGATGACATGTGCTTCCACTGATCAGATATGCAGCAATGTTCTATTGTCAGGGAGCATGGATTGCACACTTCGTGTATGGGATCTTGAGACTTGCAATGCAATTATGGTAATGCACCACCATGTGGCCCCTGTTCGTCAAATAATTCTGCCACCATTGCAAAGTTATCATCCATGGAATGAATGTTTTCTCTCTGTTGGTGAGGACTGTTGTGTTGCCCTTGTGTCTCTTGAGACTTTGCGTGTTGAAAGAATGTTTCCAGGACATCCTAGCTACCCTCTGCAAGTGGTATGGGATAGTGTGAGAGGTTATTTGGCTTGCCTTTCTCAGAATCTGTCAGTAGCATCAGGTACAAAGGATGCCTTATACATATGGGATATAAAGGCTGGTTCTAGAGAACGGGTTTTGCGTAGTGCAGCAGCTCACTCAATGTTTAATAACTTTTGCAAAGGTATTAACATATCTGCACATGCATCCAATTATAATATCTCGAGATCCTCATTGATCCCTCCGTGGACAGAACAAGGAAGCTCTTTGCCATCTAATCTAGAAAGTCGTGTGTCTGTTTCATCCAGTGAAATAAATCTGACAGAGCGCAGCTCGTCATCACTCAATAGTAGTAGTGCCAGATCTGTTAAACTATGTACAGGAAACCATGACAAGCTTCCAATTAGATGTTCCCGCCCAATCTCTGGAATTGCAATTCTAAGTTTTGACCTTTCAGCTTTGTTATCTCCTGATGTTTTTGGGGATGATGAAGGAAAAAATTCAGATGCCCCTCTTAATGAATCACATGTATCAAATAATTCCGAGCTGGGGACTATGTCAAATTATTCTTTTGATCAGGGGAATCTTCGAGATATGATGAAGATTAGTCAATCCATTGACACGATTAGATTAAGCTTACTGCAATTCAGCCTATCATTTTTGCATTTATGGGGTGTCGATGTCGAACTTGAGCGCTTACTTATGATGGAAATGAATATTAAAAGATATGAAAATGTTATGTTGGCTCCTGGTTTGGAAGGGGATGGAGGATCTTTTACAATAACATTCCCTTCTTTCAGTTCTGCTCTTCAGGTGATTTGATGCTCCTCTTACGTCATGTCAATTTTTTTCATATGCGTCGCATAGTATCCTAAGCCCCCAAATTAAATTGTCAGCTTTGGAAATCATCATCAGAATTTTGTGCACTGAGGTCATTGACAATGCTGTCCCTTGCCCAGAGCATGGTTAGCTTGTCCCACTCTTGTTCAGGAGCCAGCAGGTATTGCAGTGCCTATTGCAAAATTTCATCATCTTATTGTCCGTAGTCTGCAGGGTTTTATATATATATGTAATTGTGGTAGATGACTAGATGCAACTTGTCTCATAATTGCATTGAGAAACAACTTTTTTTTTCCATCTAGTTGGTGGCTATTGATTCATTGAGCTGGATAAATTACATGCTTAGCAAAAAATTTAAGGTGCATGAGTTTTAGGTGGGAATAATGTTGACTTTTTTTTACATGCTATTTTATCTGGATCTGTATACAGTGTCCAATTCACAATGGAAAAATCTAGGAGTTGAGAACGGTATTTAAAAGTTGGACACAGGAGCTGGGATACAACCTACTAAAAACTTGCAGTATAATATTCTGAATATATTTCATTAAGCTAAATTTTATTTCTGGAATAAAGGTCCAAAGTCCAATAAATAATTTGTTTTCATGTCAAATTATTTACCAAATTTTTTTGATTATACAGATACCTCTCTAACTTGATATTCAGTCACCCTAAATTAAGCTATTGAGAAGTGAGGAGAAGAGAAATATTCCTTCTCTGTGGTTGATGAATAGTAAATTTGCTCTAAACGAGCAGATTGCATGTGTTTTGTAGCAGCATGAAGTGTCTGATACATCTTTGTTGTTTTTGTCTGATACATCTATGTCTGAAATCAATCTGGGGTATGTTAAAGGGACAGAGCGAGGCAGAGAGAAGTACAGATGTTTGAATTTCTATGGATATCAATTATGGTACCTTAAAGTCACCTATTGGCTAGTTGTGAGCTTATAGGAACACGTCAAATTTAAGGTCTGCTGTTTTCCAAATTTTCTACCTCACTCAGCCAATTTTCACTGTGGAAACTCTGGGATACATTTTCTAAAATGGAAATGTTTCTACATATTTTATCTAAAAACTTCGTCTTTACCAATAAATTTGTTCTTTCTGAAAAAATAAAGTTCTTATTATTTTTCATGCAACCACCAATATTTTTTTTTAAAAAAAAAAAAGAATGCATTGGAGTTATCAGGAAAAAAAAAATGGCGGAAATAAGGGATAGAAAGTTTCTTGTTGGATATGTATACAGCATAATATAACGAACCTTTCACTATTTAGCAAGTGATCACAGCCTACTGTTTATTTTTCCATGCTGTTATTTCAAGTGTGTAACTAGGAAAGAAGAAGAAAAGTTGTGAGCAAACAAAGGAAACAATGAAAGATTTACTTAAGCCAGAAACATGACTTGTTGACCAGAATATGATTTCTAAACTACTCTTTCCATTCTACTTTAAATAACGAACCTGTAAGCTTTATGTATGCCTGAAGTATTTCCAATTTCCTGCTCAAATTTTTTAAGCAAATTAATGATTCACCCTGGAACTGTTTAGCTCTAAACAGTTATAACACACTATTACACAAACTTCACATATAGTCCAATGCAATAAAACAAATAGGACATTATCTTCATCACTGCCACATTTCATTGTAAAGGGATTTAGTAATGATGTGGTCACATAGCATATCCATTGGATGTTGGATTTGCATTCTTCGCCATTATTTAGTAGTTACAAAAGGTACTACGATTTTTTTTCTTCTTCTTTCAGCCTTATTATTATCCTGGGATAACCAATCTAATTTTTTGAATCCATGATGCAGTGCTTTATCTGCATTCTATACACGTAACTTCGCTAAGAAAGTTCCTGGTGTAAAGCCTCCATCACTACAGGTTGGCAAGACCTTAATTAGATCTCTGGTTGAATGCATGCATTTACTTTTTATGTTTCTTGATTTTACTGTGTGTGATTTGGATGAGTTTGTATTTTTCTTCTTAACTTGTTCGACAACCTTTCAGTTTCTTAGTATTTGATAGTTGATAGATTGATACTCTTCTTGAATAGAGCCGTATGGCATCTTATTCTCAATATTTTGAAGTGATATTGGCTGTTATTGATGCAGACTTTCTGTTGTACTAACCGAAGCTGGTAGCAGGAAATTTTGTAAGACTATGTAGCATGAACGTTCAAAGTTCTCTATGAATGAACTTGTCTCTGTCGGCTAGGACTAATTAAGAATACAAGCCATTACTGTAAAAAAAAGTGAATAAATAATTAAAATTAAAATACGTAGTAAAAAAAAAAACAAAAACAAAAACAAAAATAAAACAAACAAACACCAAGGTTTTTAAATCACCTTTTGACTGTTACATTCCTCAATCAACATCAATTCTCATTTGAGACCCAAGTAGTACAGCTATATGCATCTTTCTGTTTCAAGCTTATATTGATCCTAAAATATGTGGTTTTCATTCAATTTCAGCTATTGGTCAGCTTCTGGCAAGATGAAGACGAGCATGTTCGTTTGGCTGCCAGATCTTTATTTCACTGTGCTGCTTCAAGGGCTATCCCTCCACCCCTGTGTTTCTTGAGAACAACTGGACAAACAAATACTGTAAACTCTGTAGGTCAAGTGGGAGAAAGCAAATTGTTAAATGACAAAAAGACAGGAACCCAGGCTAGCTGTCAGCATGCTGAAAGGTCTGCAGAAATTCAGGAAGCATCTTTGCAAGTTGAAGAAGTTGAGATGCAGAAATGGCTTGAATCTTATGAACTGCAGGATTGGATTTCTTGTGTTGGTGGAACAAGTCAAGATGCGATGGCGTCTCATATTATTGTTGCAGCAGCTCTAGCTGTTTGGTATCCAAGTCTTATAAAACCCAGCCTTGCCATGTTGGTCGTCCATCCACTAATAAAACTAGTCATGGCTATGAATGAGAAATATAGTTGTACAGCTGCTGAGCTCCTAGCTGAGGGCATGGAGACTACATGGAAAGCATGTATAGGTGCTGAAATTCATAGTTTTATTGGGGACATTTTCTTTCAAATAGAGTTTGTAAGTTGTGCTTCTGCGAATACTTCATCTGTGGCTGCAGCTGTACCTCCTAAACTTCGGGAAACTTTAGTCAACATTCTTCTTCCAAGTTTAGCATTGGCAGATATACCTGGATTTCTGAGTGTAGTCGAAGGCCTTATTTGGTCAACGGCCTCTGATTCACCAGTTCATATAGTATCCCTTATGACTTTCATTAGGCTCATGCGTGGTTCACCCAGAAACTTAGCTCAGTATCTAAATAAGGTCTGCAATTCCATTCTTTTATCTATAAATTTTTTGGATTCAATATTGGAAAACAGTGTTTATGAAATTGTAGGATAGAATACCGGAAAACAATGACAAGTTTACTAGGCATCCTTCTTCTTTGATAGTATATAGTATTTGTTTTATTTGAAGGATATCTGGATGTCTAAACACAATCTGTTAGGAAACTGCAAGTTTCTGGGTGTGTTTGCATCTTATTCAGACAAAGCAGGTTACAAAATAAGCTCAATGAAATGAGATCAAATAAGTTAAAAGTTCAAACATACAAGTCCAAATGATTCAATATATTTTGAAGAGAACACGCCCTGAGTGCTATTATTCAGGCAATCAGGCTACAAGTGTTCATATGCATGGTTTGCGACAAAAGATTATGTTAATCTGTATCATGTTCTAATTGAAAGTGATATTCTTTGGTATCTTTACAAGTGGCTAATGGTATCACAACTTAGAGGTACTTTCTCCGCTTTTTTTTTAGTTGCAACACTTTTTTTTCTACATTCTCCTAGGCAATTTTTGGAGAGGAGAAAGATAAAGAGAATAAAAGTAGGGACCCATGTGGGGTAGGAGAGAGATAGAGAGATAAATGTCAAAATTGGAAAGTGTTGCAACTAATTAACAATTTCTAAAATAGGAAAGTGTTGCAACTAAAAAGAAACAGAGGAAGTAGTAAACTTACTTCTAATGAATTTTGTTTTAGAATTTCATATCTGATAAATAGCTTATGATTTTTCTGCATTGATTGAACAATTAATGGCTCTGACATTCAGACAGATGTGCAGGTGGTCAACTTCATCTTACAAACAATGGATCCTGCCAATACAGTTATGCGCAAGACTTGCCTCCAGAGTTCAATGGCAACTTTGAAAGAGGTTGTACGTGTGTATCCAATGGTTGCTTTGAATGATACCTCTACACGTTTAGCTGTTGGAGATGCTATTGCAGAGGTTAACCATGCAAGTATTCACATTTATGACATGCAAAGGTATGCGAATTTTATCTTAAAATTTTCACTCTTCTACCACTTATCTTAAGATATTGAAATAGATAGCTAAGAGTATAAAATATCCATGAAAGGAGGACCAGAAATCTCTAAAACATTGTGGAATTAATATCATCAGACACTGCAAATCATCCTTAGTATTATCCTTAAGTAAACAAGTTCAAAATCAAAACAATAGGCACTTAAAGAAACAAAGATGTTGGCAGTTTTATGAAGTGTAACATCTACTTTCTGGGTCCACTTCCTCTGTTTGCACTTGTGGCAGGGATGTTATCTAGTAAGACCAATTTATCCTTTTTTAATCCCTCGTGAAGTCAAATTTTGATATTGTGACATGACATATCATTCCTAGAAGTCAATCTTATCAGTATTTTCCCTCTAAGAAAACCAAATGAGTTTCCGGTTTTTCATTCTTCATGCTTTCTTCGGATTTGCAGCATGTGTTGGCAGCTTAGAGAGTAATGTGGTTATCAGTTTGAATATTGTGACACATTTATTTCATGTGAAGCCAATATACACCATCTGTCTGAGATTAATACAGGGTACTGTAGGCCCATAGATGGGTTATTGGTTACTTGAGTCGGTGCCTTAACAATTAAGATGGGTCTGATAGGGTTGTTTTATATAGGACTAATAGGAGCCAGTGCAGTGGTGTAGCCACGTTTTTTTCATTGAGCCTAAGCTTATCCCCATTGTTATTGTTGCTTTGCTGCTCATTATGACATCAATTACCAAATTAAAACAATCTCCACATTTTTCATTGTTTCTTTAATACTTGACCATTTTCTTTTCAGCACCATATTGAGATTTTTCTTTTTTTTTTTTTTTCTTTCTTTTTGGAGGGGGGGAATGTAGAACACCTTTTTGTGCAACAAGTTTAATTTAAGAAACTGCATTTATTTAATTACATGATCATAGGTCCATCGATTTCGTAAATGGCATTGTTGGGTTAAGGTAATGATGAAGTTATGTACACAACTCTTTGCTTGTGATTGCATCAAATTCACCAATCTGATAGGCATAAAAATGCAACTGGACCTTGATAAGCCATAGATAGCTAATAAGACAAAGCTCTAAGATCTCTGTTTTACTTAGTATAGAAGCTTCACTTGGACTGGCTTTCAAGGTGGTTTTATCTAAGCTATATTTGTTAGAATCAATTTTAGAATCTAGTTAAAGCTCCCATTAGGTACTCACTTTATGGCGTGCACTTTCCTGTCATCATTTGGAGTGTATGTAACTACTTTGTCAATGTTACACTGCTAAAGTTAAGCAGGATGTCATCATTTGGTGATTTGTCAACTCTTTGAACTGCATGTTGTGTATAGTATTCTCATATTAGAGTGCTGGCCTGTAGCTACAAATATTTACTAAAATTGGAATAACGAAGAATCCCTTAGCACTGTTCCAGGGAGCAAGGATTTGCTCAAGTGCAACCTTGCTTAGAAACAGTTCCTTCCCAGAATGGATGTTGGAGTAGGAAATTGGAGTTGAGTACTCCTTCCGTCCCATAATATAGTGTCAATGTCCAAAAATTCTCATTAATATATTCCAAAAAAACAGTCATGTGAGCTTTTGTTAGATTCGTCTTGATGCTTGGTTTTATAATATCAACTTTTTATAATTTGTGTTAATATTATTAATGGTCAATGGTTTTTTTTTTTTTTTGGTGAATGGTCAATGGTCAATGTACATCTTAAAGACTGCAATTTGAAATAGACTCTATATTGTGGGACAAAGGGAGTATAATAGATCAAATGGGTTACTTAGTATCTAATGCATTGCTTTCTCTATTCTCCTATGAAAAATAGTGTTAAGTAGTTTCCAAAAGATTGAGAATATGCTGCTTCATCACATCTCTGTTCATGGTGGCTTGTTTCAGATGCTGAACTTGTCCTATTATCTGTGTTTGATTTTAGTGTCACGAAAATCAAGATTCTTGATGCGAGTGGACCCCCCGGACTCCCAACTTTATTTTCTGGAGCTCCTGAAACTGTCATTTCTGCAATATCTGCATTGACCTTTTCAGCAGATGGGGAGGTAATTTTGTCTGCCTTACTACTTCCATAATATAACTTTTCTTCTGTTTTTGTTCTGTATTTTCTTTTTCCTAGTTAAATCCTTTTACTTCTTTGGAGGTTTATTGATTTCTTGATATAGGTTTTCTTAATCACACCTATCAGTTTTGTGTTTTGTTATTTGATCTTTTGTTGGGTTTGTAAGAAGCTAGCCTTGATGACATACTATCCCGTTATCAAAGAGTCTTCTATTGCTTTCATTTGGACTTTTTTTTTGGGGTTTTGTATGTGCGTGGATAAGTGTCTTCCATTTTCTCCATTGCCAAGTACCTTTTTGTTTGCACCACATTAGTATTGTTGTCAACACAATTTCTGTTGAAATGACTTGATAGCTTCGAGTGAATCAGCACAGTGTTTTTCGGCCTAATTATGGGCCTATTCTGCTTTAGTATTCTTGGGTGATATAAACTGTCTTTCTCTTTACCTAGTGCTCCTTTAGATCAATAAATACTCTTTTTTGCCTTGTGGACGTCGCTAACGCATTTTAGTGAACTATGTACAGTCATGCTAACACTTTCGATGCATGTTTTGAATGACAGGGACTGGTTGCTTTCTCTGAGCATGGTTTAATAATAAGATGGTGGTCATTGGGATCTGCATGGTGGGAAAAGCTAAGCCGTAACTTTACTCCCATCCAATGCACTAAACTTATATTTGTTCCGCCATGGGAAGGCTTCTCGCCTAATTCTTCTAGGGCGAGCATAATGGCAAACATTACTGGAAATGGTAGACAGGCAAATTCACAGGTATTCTTTTAATTTGGCAATATCTTCGTATGTACATTAGGTCATTAGTGGCCATTAGTTTGGAGTACATTAGTATTCATCAATTTGGCATCGAGTTTCTATGTTGAACAGAAAATAGGATTTTTTTTTTTTTCCTTTTTTTGTAGCCATAACAAGAAAATATGATTGGTAGTTTGCAACAAAAAAGCTAAATATACTTTTCTGCAGGTCTAGAAGTTTCTTTATACTTTAAGCAATTTACAAGCAATATTTGTCCCTTGATGACTTCTTTCCGTAGTCATATTCATTGTGTAAATGAATTGTTTTGTTCTCCTGTTAATGTGTTTCACCGGTTACACTCTGCTAAGAAAGATAATTGGCTGCTGTATCTGTGCTTCATGGAAGAAATTGGTGTCTTTGATGTCTCCATATTGGCTCTAACTTTCTTACATTCAATTGTAGCTTTCAGAGGTTTAGCACTATGACTTTAGTTGCCTCCTGTTATTGTTTGGAGATGACTGAGCCCGTATAATTGTTTGTCTGGCTTGGAGGGTTTTTCCTATTGTGCTTTGGATGATGATATGATTATCTAGGGGTGCAATCTCAAACATATACCTAATCTGATATCTATTTAGGTACATGCTCGGTCAAGTGATGTGGACAGTTTAAATCTTTTGCTTCACAATCTTGATCTGTCCTACCACTTAGAATGGGTTGGGGATCGCAAGGTCCGCTTAACAAGGCATGGGCAAGAGTTGGGGACCTTTCTTTTGTAGCTTCCACAGAAAGTTATGGGCCATGGCAGGTATGCATCCTTCGACACAGGGTTTGACAAAAGAAATGTAAGAATGGTTACAACTAGCAATTGTTGTGCTGTCTCATGGCTCGACATGAGTGGGAAAGTACTACTTGTTGAAGATACTGCTTAGGTTGATGATATCATGAATAGACTAGAGGCAATACAATTCATTTTTGGTCTGAATATTCGCTAATTCTTCAGCACTATTAGCCCTTCTTTGCTTCTTTATTTTGCTTGCTTCCCCTTTGTTTCTAAATACTTTAGTTTGTTACATTGACTTTTTTGGTCTAAAGATAAATATAGAATTATTATTATTATCTATGAGTTTTCCTTTGTTTTCTAATACATGCAAGTATGCAACATTTAGCTTTATACATTGTTTATATATTGTGACATTTAATATCTTTGATTTGATTATGTATTATAATAACGAGATTTAGGTTTTTACAATGTACTAGTATGGTTTTTCTAATAAAATATTTTTTGCTAATTTCTTGTTAACATGGGATGCTATAATTCTCACTGCAAAAGAATGATTTTGCTGTGTTTGCTTCAACTTTCAAGCCATGAGAGTTGCAGAGATTGAATTGCTTCAATATCTTTATTATCTATTATGGATTCTTGACAACTCTTACTTTCAAAGCTAACCCAAATTTTCATGATAACAAGTAATATGTTTTTGGAATGTTTCAGCAAGTGTTACCTGGTTTGGGAAAATCTCCCCCCCCCCCCCTATCTTTCAATGTATTGAAAATGCTTATTGAGACGAGACGGTTGGGAAAAAAAAAAGTGTTCAAAATCTACTGTGGTGAGCACAAATTGGCAGCCATTTATCTTGCAAACTTTGATTAAAAATTCTATATTTGCAATTAATCTTCTGTGGATATGTATCAGAGTTTCTGAGATCCCACATGAAGTTCTGGTTGAGCTGACCTCACTGGCTTAGATTCCAAGCCAGGCTAGAATAATGCTTTTTCTTTCAGATACCTAACGAGTAACCCTCTAATGGCAGCCTTCCTTTTGCTCTTCGCAATTCGAGGAAACTTGAGTATCTCATTCATAAAGCCTTATTGGACTCAAGTTTCCATCATAGAGCTGTTTTTTTAATTACTGATGTGAAATATTTTTCCATGTACTTAAGGTGGTTTTAACAAGTATTCATATAGAGAACCATAAAAACAAAAACTAATTTGCTTTAATTACTGTACATATAACTAAAATATACATCGCTATAACTTAGGATTCACTAGGACACCGAGTATTCTTAAAGGAAATCTATCTTCTGGATCAGCCTACATTGTCAAGCGTGGTAGCCAGCAAGAAATACACCAAAAACTAAGACATGGCTACATATTTCACCGCCCTCACCAGGGATCAACTAACCATAGAATATAAATTATCTTCATATACAGCCTCCACAAAATGAATACTGCAGACGTTATGTCAGATTAATTGAGCCCTCGAGATGTTTCTGCCTGCGAACCAACAGTTCCAGAGATAGTTGTAGCACTGGTTGCTGATCGATCTTCCAGTTCTGAGGCTATCCTTCTATTGGCCATCTCCATCTGGACTTGGAGGCTAGGTGGCAATGAAGATGCTGCTAACGCAGATGGTCTAGGAATAGGAGTTTGAGCTGGTTGTGTGACCTGAGTCGCTTGACCCATGTATTGGCTCAAAGCATGAGAATAAGCTTCCCCCGTGAGTGCACCTCGCATTCGGCCACTGGGTCTCCAATTTTGCTCTGACTGAAAATCAATCAAGTTTTCAGGCCTAGTGACAGCCTGAGGTGTTACTACCAAATGCTGGGGCAAGGAGGATGGCATCCTGACTGCCTGTGTATGGAGAGGCGTGCTTTGCAGCTGTCTCCCAAGCGAAGCCTGTGGAGGCAGCTGAACACGTTGGAGAGTGCTCGGTGAGTTGGTAAGCCCGGCTCTGGGGGGGCCTCCATGCGGAAGATCATTGCGAGGAAGTGATGTCCGCGCTAGATGAGGTGGCTGGCTCAATGAGTGATGCCTATTATGCATTAGATGTGGTGGCTGGCTCAACATATGATGCATACCCTGTTGAGAAGAATGATGATTAAACGAAGCAAGTTGTGTAACAAACTAGTCCGGAAAGCTTAAATTGACAGAATCAAAGACAAATTAGTACACAGATATCTTACTGAGGAAGCTGAATGGTTTGGTAGTGAACTGTTTGACAGATGAAGAGGCCTGGCATGTGATTGAAGATGATTCCGCTGCCTTTCAACAGTATTACCAAAAGGGCTAGAAGCGTGTGCATTTGACCCAACAGGACCCTGGAAAGGAGCAGAGGAACCGCTTGCCGCAGGGAATCTCACAGTAGGTCTTGCATGGTGCAGTGGATTAAAAGGGATCTGGGGTACTGGAAGAGCTTGGATAGCAGATGGATCCCTTCTAACATTTCTGGGTATTGAAAGAAAATTATTCAGAAGTTCCTGTGAATATACGTCTTGCAACTGCAAATTATTATGCATAGAATTAGCTGGACAATTAGTCCCTTGAAAGTTGTCAGTCTGCCGATTTAGCGCAGGAGTAACAGCATCTGTCAACACAGGAGTCATCCCATAATTACCAGTTGAGGTACCCGAAACGCCACCAAAATGTGCTTGAGGCCTGATGTTAAAACCAATAGAGCTAGAATTTAACCCTGCCCCAAGAGATGGACTATGCATAGCTTGTGCAGAAGAATATTGATTCAATTCTGTGGTACATCTAGATACTGGTGGTAGGGTTATATTTGAAGGAGCACATGGGCCCTGAATATTATGCTGGATTACAGGTTTTACATCTATTGGCTCACATCGATCAGCAATCTCCATATCATCATCTTCACCAGTTAGATCATACATATTGCTACCTTCCAGAATATCAGAAGATGAATCCAGCTCATGCCCCTCCTGCTGGTTAGCTGATGTATTATCGGGTAATACCTCTTTACGTTTATGGTTGGAAACAGCTGTCCATGAGCCATCTATAGATAGAATTACCTCAGAAATATTCTCCCCTACCTCTTGTAGGACCTAAAAAATAATTGAAGCAATAGTGTTAAAGAGTATAACATATGTAACACCAAAAAAACTAAAAAAAATAAAAAGAGTACAACATATGTAACAAATATGTGGCACAAACTTCCATAGGCAGATTCAACTTGCCTTGACCATCTTCTGATCAACACGAAGATCAGTGAAGCACACAGTTTGATTACAGCTTGGACACCGCCAGGATGGTCGTTTTGACATGATCTCGACATAGTTGCTGAAGTCAAAACACTGCATTTTAAAAAAAAAAAAAAAAGATATATATTTATATATTAAAAAAAAAAACACAATTAAAAGAGAATGAGAGAGCAGGTGATATCAAGTAAGAAAACTCATCCTGACCGAAAAACCCAATCTGTAGATAAATGGCACCTCCCCTACCAACATATAATATTTCCAAACCAATAAGCCCTCAACCTTTCTTTTTCTCAGCCAACATACAATCATTTTCTCACCCTTAACAAAACTAGCAATCTTCTACCATAAACAAAACAAACAACAGAACACAAGTTCCAACCACCAACACAAAAAGTGTCACTTTTTCTTCCAAGAAGGATTTGTGAAGCTAATTATCTTTAAGCTATAGAAATTGTGTGAAAACCAGGCCAACAAACACACAATGTATACAAGGGTCTGTACAACACTTTCAGCAGCACCAGATAATCCATAATCTTACAATCTACTTCCTCGTTTCTTTATAGATGCATCACTTTCTAAATAAGGAAGTTTCAATTTAGATGCATCACTTTCCTTTTTGATTATTTAATTCTCTCTATATCTCTCCAATCACATGGGCCCCACTTATTTTTTTTCTCCCTACCTCTCTCTACTCTAAAAATTGCATAGGAATCCGTAAAAACCAAAATGACGCAACTAAAAAAATGGAGGGAGTATTAATGCTCTCACAAAACAGAATCAAATAGAGGTACAAAATGAGCTTTTACAACATCCAATAAAACATATACGGAATGCAGAAGAGCATAGTTGGAACATATCTAAAGGAGCAATTACCTGGTAGTGCTTACAAGAATTTCCTTTCACTGGCATTTTGATGCGTGTTTTACTGCCAACAAATTAAATAAAAAAAAATAAAATTAGATTAGGTGTCCCTTGATTAGTGAGAAAGACAGCAGTGTTAGTAATGTCAAATTTTGTTTCAGGGAGCAATAGCGTCTCAGGGACTGAGCATTCACGATTAACAGCAGTCAGCAGTGACATGGATTATGATGACAGCACAAATAAAAGGCAAAGAGGCAGGAAAAAACCAAAAAAAAAAAAAAAAAAAAAAAAAAAAAAAAAAAAAAAAAAAACTGAGATGGTAGATATACATGACTACAATGTGGAGGGAAGTGCAATTAAGGAATACAACAGAGATAGGAGGCTAGTAGGGGTGTCCATTTGGTTTCGGTTTGGATTTAGGCCAATCCAATCTGAATTTTAATTTGGTTTTCAATGTTTCAATCCGATCCGAATTACTCTCCCATCCAATTCGATTACTTGGATCCGATCCGAAAATATGAATTAAAGTACAATAATTTTTAGCATCTAGCGGTAATAAAAATAAAAATGCAATTAAAAAATAACATTTGTTCAAGCCTTAATATTAATACAAGTCTTGTAAAAAATCATGATTAAATTAAATTGTTCAACATCAAGGCAATATAAATTAATGCTAAGCTAATACAAGTATACAACTACAAGGACCACCATTACACCAACCCATGCACCATATAAAATCAGCAAACTACAAGAACCATGCACCACCATATATCAGCATCCATCAGCAACTTTCAACAGGCAGCAGCTTAATTAAGATAGCAAGGAAGCGTATTCATAAATGTTTAATTTTACAATTCGGTTTTCGGTTAAGTTTGGATCCAATTAGGGTCAAACCAATCCAATCCGAATTTTCATAAAATCTCAATCCGATCCGATTTGAAGTTTGGATCAGATCCAAATTGATAATTCAGTTTGGATTGGCTTGGATTTCAGTTTTAATCCGAATTATGGACACCCCTAGAGGCTAGAGAAGTTGGCTAGCTTTCCGACTTTCAACCTTGAGGCCAGCGGTCAAATCTCACCCATCCCCCCTTAGATGAGCCTTATCCTTATCATTACAAAAACAAAGCAAACAATAATCACGAATACAGCAATACTGTATCAGCATTACTACTAGATAGGCGTTAATTTGCATTAAGCAACCCGATACAGTGCAAGATTTTAGGTACATCACATTTATCTATGTCCATTGCACCTATGAGTGAAAACTCCACAAAATCCACTAGTAAATTCAGGAGTAAAATTGACTAAGAAACAGAGGCACAGAGTGAAAGACACTGTAAACATTAGACAAAACTTACCTTATAGGGCAGTTAAGACTAACTCGGGATGGCCCTTCAATAATCTCAGAATCTGACCATAAATAAAAGAGAGAGCAATCAAAGATCTAGTATGTCATTCTAGTAAAAAATCAATGAAAATGCTCAACCATGATTGAGCAGCTGCACTGGTGAGCAATTACAGACAAAGTAGTATTAATCTGGAATTTTATTCACCAATTATTTACAGTCAATTTATTTTAGATTGGGGAAAAAGTTCAGGGAGTAATCATGCCTTTTACAGTAATTTAGCAAATAGATGATTTTGCCTTTACTTCAAACGTTAATGTCAATGAAGTTGATGAGTTAATGACAGTCAATTGCGATGGTAAGGCAATGATGATGATGAAGACAGTAGAAGACAGAAAATCAGGTGGATGATAAGGTCAGAAGGGTGGAGTGGGAGACAAAGTCAGGGGAGGTAAGAACGAGGCAGGTGGAAGAGCCAGAAAACCACAAGTTGGAGAACGAGAGAAAATTAAAGGAAAGAGGAGACAAATTGTAAAGGCTTATTATAAAGAATAGCATAAAACTAGCCTGATGGTTGTAATAACACTACACTAAGGAAACACTAGCTTCTCCCGCAGACAGCTACCACACACACACACAAAACCAAAAAAAAAAAAAAAAATTGTTATACCTAATACTTCCTATTATATATATATATATATATATATATATATATAAAAAAAAAAAATAAACCATGCAGTTCCAATAAATAATTTAGAAAGTTTAAAAAAGAGCCTATATATGTATGTATATAATTCCTCTGTTCCACAAATATTGCAACAAGGATGAAATTACGCATCCCAAAGCGAATTCTATATGTTCAATATCTATAATTATATAAGAATAAAAACTATAAAAAGTGATATTGTGAAAGTATTTTACGAGACGAATCTAACACGACCCTACATGACTATATTTTAATTCACGTATAAATCATAATATGTGGTCAAACAAGCGTGATGAATAGTGCAAAAGTCTGGTTGTTGCAATATTACTAGAACAAAGGAAGTATAAAAGAAGAAAAATAAAAGAGACTGAAGCAGAAGTTTATATATTTTTTGTTAAAGCAAATTGCTTGCATGCACCAAACCCCAGACAAATCTGAAACTATAAACCCATATACTCTCAATCACTGTCACCAACAATCTCACAGCATACCTGAGCTTAATGCAGCATATGCGGGCTGATCATAATCTGGAGGAACTGGAAGAGCAGAAAATGGTATGACACTCATAAGAGCAATGGAGAGAATGCAATGACCTTCACATCAAGTAGAGGATATCTCATAAGCCACTTTAAAAAAAAATTAAAAAAAATGTAGTTCAGACTCTCATGTCAAATGGAAAATACCATTGAATTGTCCCACCACTTGAAGGAGATTTATTCCATATTTTAAAGAGCTATTGACTATAGTTGGAAGCTGAGGCCCGTGGTCCTGATAAACAAGAACCCACTTTAGAGATGGACAAAGAGAGAAGGGGGGGAAGGGGGGGTGGGGGGACCTGACATCAGCAATGAAATTCTAATACTCGTGATTAATTACAAACCATCGACGAACTGCTTCTATGATCCACAGCATTGCCATTGAGCAAGATACTGCACAAATCCATAAAGAAAAAAGGTAAGCAGGGACAATCTAGAAATTTAAAAGAAGAGGATTAGAGGAGCAGACTACATACTTCACCTGTCGAGGGGTAACAATACAAGATGATGTATCTATGTTGTCTTTCATAGCCACGAACAAATACTGTGATATTAGAAAGCAAAATGATGGATTAAAAATGTTACCTTTAGGATAGGCAGAAACTAAAAAAGCAAGAAAACACTGGGTCAATAATGAAGTGATCAACAAGATACTGAGTCAAACAATGGAACTTAAGTAAAAACAGCCCTTGTCTCTATCAATAAGATTAAGTTATATAAGAATATCGCCAACAAAGTGTCGAGGGTTAATTATTTACACCAACAGCCAGCAAATGAGTGTCTAGTGTCAGCCAACTATATAGCCTATACTCTAATTATGCTCTGCGTGTAAAACACTCCCCAAATCAACAGCATTAAATCAACTATTAAACTCCTTTCTTTAGTCACAAACATTTGCCAATCCAAATCTTGGGGTAACACTTGACATGTTACATCAGACAAAATCAAATGGCTGGTCAGCATTCTGCACTTCATATTCATTCTAAAGTGCCATCTTGTCATTATAATTTCAAACAGAAGTACAAGAGATCAACCTCTGTCCTTGAAAAGGTAAGATTGTTCAAAAATCTAAATACATTCTCCCACAGTCCCATCCACCTCAAGACATGACCTCTAAAGAATCAAAATCTTCATTCTGCCAAAGCAAACAGTACTGTTAAATGTGACTTGTAGGCATGTACAGCATGTGACTTGAATATCATAGGCCATAAATTCCAATTTCCAAATATGCTAAATTTCATGATTCTTTCATTGCCCCATTGGCCATTTGAAAACTCACAACAAATGTGATAGCAATTAAAAATGTCATTCTTTAGAAACAAACAATGATTTGAATATTGAATGAGAAACCTACAGAAACTCAAAGGTACGATATCATAACCACCCTCACCTAAAATATCTTAAACTCGGGATATATTTCATACATGCTTAAGTTTTGTATCTCTATAAAAATGAAAGAATGACGCGAAAGATGTTTCCACTCCAAGTTCACTGGAATATATTCATATTCCACCAAAATTCCAAAACCATCAGTCCACCAATATATTATACAGAAAGGGTAAAAAAACAAAAAACAAAATAAAACATTGGGCAAATCCATTTAAAACTTTGAAGATGTTTGACATTTACAATTTTTTCTATATCTGAAAAACTGCTGCAGTTGAAACAGATGGCAACTCATCTCAGTATCTCAGACCAAGAGTCCCTCTGGATTAATTAGATTACAGTTTAAAGAATAAAACTTTAGGAACTATGTTGCAGGGCTTTGCTACTGAATCAACCTCTCTTTCAACATTTTTCTGTGCATTAAGTGGTCAAATGATAACAAGTGCAGATACAAAGGGAATTGAAGGATATAATCAAACAAAGGAAAATATGGCACCCAGGAGTGATACTGCTTCAAGCTGACTGACAAGGACAAAAGCAGGAGTGCAGGACTCAGGAGCTTATAATCAAATAAAAATATGGTACTCTTAGCTTATAGTGCAAATTGCAAAAGAACTACAATGGCTAAAAAGTGGAACCTGATACAGGCAAATACTTCAACAAGCAACAAACAAAACAATGTTGTAGTTGTAGACCAGATTAAGGTTAAATCTTCATCTTGGACATATTGTTACTGGAAAGACAGAGAGAGCACTATTGACAGAATAAAATTCAGAGGACCAGAAGCAATTCAGTACATTCGCGAAAGGGTTGCAGCCTAAGGGTATTCTACTTAAAAGGAATATTTTAGATAAAAACCTCTGATGTGTGGACCTGTGATTCATCATAATTTCTCCCACAATATTTATCAGCATGACACATTAAGAATAGGCTTGGTTCCACAGCTATTTGGTTCATACTTCCTACCAAGTAAATGTCATGAACTAAAAACTCCTATATTTTTGGTTGGAAGAAATTGATGAGATTGAAAACTAGTGGGACCAAGTGTAATGGTTGAGAGAGTAAAGGTGTGGTCCCCTATAACTAGAAGTAGCATGGGGCAAAAGTAGTCATTTGAAGTGTTTAAAAATAGATGGTTTGTCGGAAAAAAAAAAAGGTCAATAAACGCAAAATGATAAGCTAAAAAGTTGTTGGCTAAGCGAAGCAGCAAAGAAGAATGCAAGGAGTCTTAACCAATGTGCCTAACATGAAAACAATAGTAAATCCCATAATCTCCATCCAATCTCCAACCTGCCATTACAAGCTAATCCACTCCACAATTAGGTTCCAAACTTATTCTTCAAGATCCTCCATATTATTAATTAATTCCAGACACCTAAAACTAACATACTACTCCGTATTTAAACTTCACTTCAGAGTGGCAATCCTCTTCCACTTTTGGGATGTTTCAAACTTGATTGTCCTAACGATTCAATTTCTCTCTCTGCATTTAGTGCAATACTTCATTACTTTTTTTTTTTTTTTTTTTTTTCGCTCTACACTTCTCTTAAAATACAGCAACAACACATAAAAGGCCTAACAGGAAAAATGAAGTATTAAAATTCAATCACGACTATAAACAGTATGCATGTCAGTTAATTGATAAACAAGTGTGAAGATATTATTTCAACCACTTATATCATAATGTTCTTCATCACTACGAAATAAAGATTAAAAACATAACATGATTCCATGATTACCTCATATTGGACAAAAATTTAAGTGTATTATTGGTATAGCAGCCTATCAGCATCAATCCAAGTCTTTAGAGAGTTATACCTCCCCTTAACACCACTAATTCCAGTATCACACACACAATATTACTATATATATTTCACACCAAGCCAAATATAAAAAAAGAAAAAGAAAAAAAAAAAGGATTACTGCACTGATACGGTAGTACGGTACCCTTGCTATTTCTAAATACATGTCGTTTTCAAATAATTATAAAAAATAGTAATAATTATTATTTTAAAGTGAATATTTGACATAATTTCATCAAATATATTTTAAATTTTGTAACAAATATACATATTGACTTCTAGGAGATGTTGATGGTCCCTTAAAAAACGATAACGAGAAGGATTAAGAAACAGAGAGTTAACAAGATAAGTTTCTTCCATCCAAAAGAAAACTACTTCAGTTGAAGCTAAAAAAAATAAAAAAAATAAAAATAAATAACTTACTATTTTCTCTTCTTTAGCTATTTTTATGTCCTTGGAGATGTGAAAATCAACCAAGTGAGTCCCATATCCTGGCTGCACCAAATGCCAGAAACAGTAAATGTGCAGATTTCAAAATGTAGCCAAAAATAGATTCAAGCTATCCCACTCAATAAAGGTATGGCTAAAAAAACTTGACTCAATTGGATACTAGTATGCTTTTAACCAAAACAAAGGAGATAATACATTACATAGGGATTAGAAGTATACCTCAACTTCAAGAGACGCAATAACATGGCCTAATTTAAATCGTGGATAATACCTATAAATGTAGGGGGAAATAAGTTACTTAAACAAGAAAGGACAAAATTTTGACTAAATACAAAATACTTCCCTTTCTAAGAATAATAGATGAACAAGTAATCAATATTTCACATTCAAAATCTACAGTTTTGGTTAGAACTTTTCCATTGTCATAATAGTAGTGGAAACCATAAGCCTCTCAAGTCGTCACCAATCTGCAGTCTTTTGACTAGCAAGGAGATTGTTTAAAAAAAAATTAAGCCATGGGATTGCCCAATACATTAGTATTTACTATATTCTGAGGTTCCCAATGGAGGACACAAAATGCCAAAAAAAAATCATAATCAAGTTGGGATGCATTCTTGCAACCTCTGCCTCCTTATGGCCTCACACCATAATACCATATAACATATAGGGTTGACTAATAGACAGTTAACATGAATCTGGAACCTCTAACAATTCTAGCACAGTTATATGTTACAGTTTCTATTTTCTGGAGAGCATCTTATTGCAATCTCTTACTTCCTTTCATTAGCCTGTTAACCATTATTCACACGTGTAAGTACTAAGCAACAAGGTAAGGAGCTTCATGATCATGATTAAAGAAAAAATAATTTAGTATTGATATTAATCTCTTCATCTACACAATCTTCTTGTATTACATTTTTTAATATCTGCAAAAATCTTCTTCATACTTTAAATGGAAACCTCACCCATCCAAGCCAAGTGTATAAATTGGAAATTCACATGACACCTCTCACTCACTAAATCTCCTTTAATCTGTTTTGTTTTATTTATTCCCTTACTATCGACCAAAATATCTGCGATACTACTAAACCCCTAGACGAATGCCCATACCTAACAGAAATATTTGAAAGGAAGGAGTATATGACAAACAAGACATGAGGTTAGTACCTGGCCATTATGGTAGAAACAGTTGGCAGAAAATTACACACTTCAGTGTTACCGTCTTTTTTTGTCACGAAGAAGCATGAAACCTACAAGGGAAATATCAAAAGATAAGCTTCAACAAAAAGATCAAATTGAACAGGAAAACAAGAAAGTTCAAAACTAAGCAATGAGATACCACCTCATCTGCAAGATTCAGAAGTTCTTTCGTATCCTGGGCACTGAACCATCCGAGTTTGCAAGCATTCTGTGCATATTCAAAAAATGCTTAGCACAAACATGCACATGTATTTAAGCTCAAAAGCTGCAAGAACCACATGGGTACATGTAACACTCACTAAGCATTCAAAATAGGGTAAAATTCAATGAAGAGATGAGCAATCATTAGCTTAATAAGGAACTTAAATTTTGCAGATAATTTGAGGGAGTCATTTTCCGTAGAACCCAAGTCCTCTAATCAAAATTACAAGAGTTTATTCATATTTACTATCCCATGAAAAGCAGAAAAATAAGTACAATAATACAATACTCCCTCCGTCCCTAAATTACATTCCTGGTTTCTATTTGGGTATTCCAAAATTACATTCCTCCTTTCCATTTTTAGTAAGTTTTTTTTTCCCAACTATCTCAAATCAACCCTCTTTTTCTGTTATATATTTAATGCTTTCTCACTCTTACTATCCTAATCTCACTCTTATTTTCTCTCTCCATCGTTTTTCTCAAGTTTGTACTTCCCATAACTAACCTAATGAATATGATTGGTTCTTAATTTTCAATTAGAAGCATGTTATTGGTCCTTTTTTTTTTGCAAAGGATTGATGACACAACATCATTATTAATCATTAATCTATCTTTATTTTACTCAAAGACATCATTTAATGTTTTGTATTTCCCATTGAAATATTTCATTATTGTTATTTGTCTTATTCTTTCCTCCTTAATTCCCGGGTAATTTTACAAACAAGAATGTAATTTAGGGAAAGACGGAGTAAATAAATAAATGGAAAGGGAGAAAAGGAAAGAGAATCTTAGAAACACAACAAATCTAACATAAGGGTGCTTTAACATCTTCATTACTTATCAAAAAAGGGTGCTCAATCAATTCTTAGGACTTGTTCTGGTGTTTCTGGTGTTGTCTATTGTGTTAAAACAAAAGGTTTGGTTTGGTCTTTCTGGTGTGGTCTAATGTGTTAATTCAACTAAACTTTCACTACATATTTACACTAACCTATAAGAAAAAACATTATCAACTTGGATCTTGTTAGATTTCTTTCACCACAAACTTTTCCAATATGTAATTTCATTGGGTTAAGCAATCAGTGAACAAGAATCAAAAGTTCAGGTGTAGTGTGATTTGAATATTTATGGTCTAATCTAGTCTGATTTTGACAAGAACAAATAACAATTATCTGAAAAAAGTTAAGACTGTTGGAGAAAACAGGTCCTTGGGAGAGTGTTAAATGCCACCATTCCCCACCTCTAATTCTACATACATAATAAAAACTTGAAAAATAAGAATCAAAATATCCCATAGAAATGGAATTGAATTAATTAAATGAAGAAATGCACCCACTAGGCCACTACAAAGATCGTAATAAAAATGATTGCTTTCTCACCAAGCAAATGCCAACACTAAGCAAAACTATAATAAGTGACATACCTTAACAGAGATCATAAGCACCATGATAGATGCTTGCAGAAAGATTTCATCTTTTCGGCTACACACCTATGAGAAAATGATATAAAGCTCAGAATGCTGTTGAAGTATGAAAGCAAAGCTCAAGACAGTGAGCTCAAAGCCAATGTTTCAGGAGAAAGACAGAATTATTAATTGATGGGAACACCTTTTTCAAAACTGGAGGCAACTTTGAAGCATGGGCTGGCACCTCGTTGTTTGCAAGCCCATAGTCTATTCCCCTGCATTTCATTTTAAGCAAAGCATATAAATCAAATGATGCTGTGAAACAATAAAATTAATCTAAATGATGATCCAGGTCAAAAAGAAAATAAGAAAATAAGAGATGTGGTTTATAATTTATCAATATATCAGTCCTACTATATTCATGTACTGGCAATGTCTGCTAATAAAAGGGTAAAATCAACTCCATGAGTTTAAAAACATCAATGTATCAGCAAATACCAGAGGATATGATTCAAAAATGTCCAATGGCATACAATAGATCCCCACATCTACTGAATTCTTATATATTTTTATTTGGTAAGAGATTATATTGCTTGAGATATCAACCTAGGACACTTTATTCCCCATAACACCTTTAATTCTATTCGTCACCGAACTTGTACATCTTGCCATCCTACATAACCGAAGAAATGGTAAGCAATTTTATGTTATAGATAGCTACATCTCTCACACGCCAAATCTTAAATACTACAGCTGCCACTGCTGCTATCTCAAGCCTCTTCCTAAAGTTTTACTTATTTGTTCTTCTGTCAATCCATCTTAGAAATTAAAAAATGCCCAAATCAGTAGTTTTGGCACCTCTCAATCCAGTTTTTGATGCTCTGCATGCACTTTACTGAGCTCACAGTCAAAAAAAATAAGTGTTTTAGGATTCATAAATCACATCTCTTATCACAGCTAGCGCAATTTTCTGTTCTACATATTTTCAAGTTGAATAACTTGTGCCTTAATTGCAATCTACCAATCAATGCAAAACCATGAACCTGTTCCATACTCCCTCCTTTTTAGTGACACACTTTCCAAAATTGGCCTATTTTTTAGACACACTTCCCCATTTGGAAACATTCTAATATACTTTATCATATCTCTCTCCTTTGGCCCCTACTACTACATTGCAAACTATTTTTCTCTCTTCAATTCTCATAGTCCCCACTCTTACATTTCAAATTATTTCTCTCCACTCGAATCCTACATTTATGAATAAACTATTAAAACTATCACTTTCTCAGTTCTCATAATACTAATTCTCCAACAAATCTCACTACCGTAATGCGACTACTTTAAACACCCTATGATTCTCTTAAACTTCAAGCAAAAGCCAGTCACTTAAATATAAAAAGGGAGCACATTGTTACTCCACAGTTGAATCTGCTTAAGCCTAATGAGCCTTGCATAGGTCTTAGACTCTTAGCTATACTATATGATGGAGTGGTCATCCATATGTCATTCAGCATAGCAAAATTTAAGACTGGATATTTGGATTTCACATTACATATACATTTCCAAGCCCAACTAGCACTACTCGTAGCTTCGTTAGTATTCCTTCTCATCATTGCCTTAATGTAAAGTCATAGACAGTGTGCACCCATCAATGCTTAACTTCAAATGTATTACCACAAAAAATCCAACCCATGTACGAACATAAATCATACTACACAATTATTTTGAATTCACTAATTAAGTTCTCAGTAGGCCACTACCTACCTCTTCCAAGTCCTTAGCACCTAAGTGACCTAAGACAGACTAACTCTGCATGTACATAATTCAGACAACTATGCTCTATGACTATAAAGTTAAAATTCCAAAGTAGCTACCAACATTTGCAACTCATAAAATTGTAATGCGGAAATGAATAAACAACCGACGACATATAATCAACAGAGATATGATGTAGTGCATGATTAATTCACGCACATCAGTCCAATAGCTGTAACTTAAAGCCAGAAAGTTCAATTTAAAATTAAAAGCCCTTGTAAGGGAAAAAGGGCATCACAAGCGCTATCTCAGATTCTTACAATACCATCAGTTCCCTTCTCTGATTGTCTTACAATTTCCAGAGTAAGTCAAAAAGTAGTAATTATAGAGGGATAAAAATAAGAAAGTGTTTAAATCATGAGCAACCAAGTTTGCTTGCCTTAAAGCATGCGGGCTATTGCCTCCTTGAAAATCCTGGTTATGTCGAAGAGCTTCATCGACCAAATTGTCCAGCCTTCTAAATAATTGAACATCAAGCACATAACAAACATGGTTACTTACGCCTTTAGCCCCCGCCATTCACCTTAAAAACCATACAAACAACATGATCTCTCTTCTTCCGTGCTACTACACGCCTACACACCCAACCAATTTAACCTAAATCACCAAAACTCCCAAAAAAAAAATCACAATCAAGCAACAACTCTGCAAGCTTCAGAAATCAACACTAATTACTAAGGGCTTGTTTGGCATCATTTTTTGTTTTGAGTTTTCTGTTTTTTTTAAAACTAAAAAACAAAAGCAGGAAACAAGAAAAAAGTGTTTCCACTTTTCTGTTGTCAGTTTTTAAAATTAACATGATTTTAAATAAGTCTAAATAACTTTTTATTCATTATGTGACGTATATAATATACTTTCAAAAAACAAAAAAAACAAAAAACCAAAAAACAGAAAACTACGGCGATACCAAACAAACCCTAAGTTACCAACACCATCAACCTAACCTAATTTAGCATCAAAATCAAATCTTCTTCGCCACTTCAAAAATGACAACAATTAGTAATATCAACAACAACAACAAAAAAATGTGAAACTTTTAGGGTTACAAAGAGAGAAAAAAAACCTGGAAAGAGCAAGACAAAGATGATGAAATTTTTCAGGGTGTTCGGAAGTTTGTGCGCACATGTTAAGCTGCTCCGCAACAGCAATCACACGGCACGCATTCACCTCCAGCGCTAATTGCAACGGAGTCTTCCCCGAACCGCCGTCGTTTACCGGTGCCGGCACTTGATAAACCACGCTCATTCCACCCACACTACACCAAAAATTCAGCAAATTAAGTCAAATTCCAACATTAATCAAACAACAAAATTGCAAAATTAGGTCAGATTTCTACATTAATCAAACCAAATTAACCGAATCGTAGCAAAATTAGGGCAGATTTCACAAAAATATCAACAAATTGAACCATAATGTGATACTCACCGGGAGTTTCAAACCTTCGCCGGAAATCGTTTGCCGGAAATTGTTCGCCGGAGTGTTGTTCTATTTATCGATCTCACTATTTGTTTTCAGAGAGTTTGGGAGTGAAGAAGTTCGAGAAAGTGGAGGAGAAGTTGAGTAAGAGATTTTATATACCACGTACAAAGGTTGTTATTGTCTGTGGTCGCGTGCACCGTAGAGATAAATTGTGGACCGTATATTTCTACTTGTGATTGAGTGATCTACGGTTAGAATTGTACTCAAGGAAAAGTAGGTGTTTTATTCGCTCCCTTTTTTTTGGCAAAATTTTGAATGTTTACTGTTGCTCGCGCCGAACGATTTGCACATCCAAATCCAAACATCTAGTGTGCATTCTGACTTTAAGCGATGAGTCTATAACGCTAGTGAGATATGAATTGGATACGAAAAAATTAAGTTAGCCTAAGAAATTTTTAAAATACTGTATTTGATTAATACGTTCAACATGATATGGCATATTTATTTAAAGGCAAAAGCTAAGAGCATCTCCAATGGTTAGTTTTAGGGTCTTGCTTGCAATATTTAAAAATATTAAAACTGTAGTTTGACCATTGGAACAAAATTGACATACCTGCTTGGAAGAGCAGCACTGCTCACTTGAGCAACACTGCTTGGAAATTTTCAAGATTTATATATTATTTTAAAAAATTGGAGAGTGGTATGCACGGCTAATGGAAATGCTCTACGTGATCTACAATTGCTCAAAAGATAATGCAACAACTTTCTTTTTTTTTATCTTTTTCTAAAAAAAAAACATTTTAAAATCAGTTTTCATCTTTATCAGAAGGTGTAACTGACATGCTCTAGCTAATGTTGACTAATGTGCTTCCTAGCTTATAGGTTATAGGTATACTTTGTTTTATTCTTTTTGTTAAAAAAATTAGTAACATTCATTATATTCGTAAGATCACTTGTACAAGATTATAAGTATTTTAAGATTTAAAATTTTTTATTACGTTATATATGATAACAAATTAGACTTTGTCAATAAAAGATTTTGCCAAAATTTTAGCCAATGTACAATATTTGGTAACCATATTTAACTTTGAATTATTAGCTAATGCATCTATAAATAAGTTTTTTAACCTTAAGAATACAACCAGTATATTGTTTCAAAAAAAACATAATCTACAAATACTTTCATATCTACAATTAATTCCTCGTAAAAAATTTGGATGGATGATACGGATAATCCATTTAGTAAACATTTTGGTTTGGGAAATTCATCAAATAGTGGAAATTTCACCTCCGAAAATTCCTACCCTCAAACACACTACCACCCTGGCTACTATTATCCCAATACTACAATGCCTAATTTGCAAGACAACATGTCAAGCTACCATCCTCGGGACCCGAAGAGGCTTTTGTTTAAGGAAAAGCAAGAGAGTGCAAGGAAAGATGTTGAGAGGGCATTTGGGGTACTCCAATCTCGTTTTGCTATAGTTCGTGGGCCTGCACGTTGTTGGCATAAACGCAATATCCACGATATTATGGATGCGTGTATTATATTACATGATTGTTGAAGACGAGCGTCACACTTATAACAAAAACTTTCCTAACGATGAATTTTCACCAAGTGTTGTTGATGATGTGCATCAAGGACATGAAGAGAATTTTGAGTCATATCTTGAAAGAGATGCAACAATCCGAGATAGACAAATGCATCACCAGCTAAAGGCTGATTTAGTTGAGCATATTTGGTCACGTTTTGGTAGCTATAACTTGAATTGATTTTAAGTTGCTAAGTTGTTTTTTTGTTTTGTTTTTTTTTTTGTTTTTTTTTTTGTTTAAGGAATGTTGGTTTGTTAATTAGTTTTATTTAGTTGTATTGTCAAATGTTGATAATAAAATATGCAAATAAATTTAGGGAGAAAAGTTATCAATATTTTTTTTTTTAAAAATGGAAAAGGTTATCAATTCTCTTGATGAAAATATTAAATACTTCGTACAAGCTCAAATAATTAAATCGCAAGCAAGTCGTCTTATAATACGAGTACAAAACAACTTATATGAAATTATATAAATTATTGCATATAAATTTTAATATTGATAGCAGGCACAACTTATAAAATTATATTATAAATTAGAATTTTTTTGGTAAAAGTAAGTAAAATAGCAATGAAATTTTCAGCTCATATAGTGTAGTAAATAAAGTATTACATGCAAGCTAAAAAATTATATAGCCAACCATTAGAGTACTTTGTAGCTTGAAATAATGATGTGGCAAATCAAGCAACAACTTCTTATAGCTTGCCATTGGAGTACTTTGTAGCTTAAATAGGTTGTAGCCTTAAAAATGAATGAACATGACAAAGCAAGCTACAAGCCTTTGTAGCTTACCATTGGAGATGCTCTAATAAGGGCCCCCGGGGCGTTGGATAAGATAATTAAAATGCAAATATTAGAGTAAAATTAACATTAATTACACCGAACGATGCGTGATTTTGTCATGAATTCCTAACTTAATACCATTTTAACCAATATAATTTATCCTTATCTAACGCCCCGGGGCGCTCGTTAGCAAGATCGTTATTTAAATAGGTTAGGTTAGTGTTGTGATTTTTAAGACGAAATTAATGCGACTACAAAAATTGATAATTTATGAGCTAATATGTTTTCATATAACAGGATTACATTATACGAACTAGACACGGGAAAATTGGGTTAGTATTAAGGGTTTTCGACACATATAATTAAACGAGTCAATACGACACAACACGTTTACTAAATGAGTCAACCTTGTGTTGAGGTTGCCCAACGCATTTAATTTCAAACATGAACACCATTGCACGACACGACACGGTTGCTAGCTCTAATGGAATTTAGTACTATGATAATAGTTGATGAGGCTCAAACTTGTGAATTCTATGTCACATAATGAGTTAATGTATCAATTTGTGTGCAACTAGTTTTTGTCGTGAAATCGAGGCACTTACGTTATTTTTTTGCCAATTTCGAGCCAGTGTTCAAGTTTTAATACACAAAAAAGGCATTTACGTTTTTTTTTTTTTTTTTTGAAATATGAGTTCAATTTGGATCTGTAAGGTTAACATAACCCCCAAAGCCTTTAACGAAATATTTTCCAACGCGTAAATCGGCAAAAAAAAAATTAAAAAAAAGGAAAGTGGGCCCCACTAACGGAATTTTTAACGGTAGGATTTTACAACAAGGTTACCATATGGAAACAAAATTTACATTAGTAGTATGGAAAGTGATACTCCGTATATGTTGGAACACGAGGTATAAAAGTGTTTTTTTTTTTGAAGCCAAATGAGAATTAGTACTCCCTCCGTTTCATAATGTTAGTCTCATATACTATCTTGGGCGTTTCAAAAAGATCTACCCATATTGAATATATTTCATTTATAACTTGATTTTTTTGGAATCAATTGGTTGTTGATTGATGACATGACTCCAAGCAAGGAAATTTTTACCTTAAATTATGCAATTATGACTTGTGCTTTCTTAATAAAAAAATCAAAAAAGTTAAATAAGGTAAATTTATTATGAATTATGTTGTATTTTAAAGTTAGATTCCAAATATATTTCTTTTCTTATTTTATATGATTGATTCCATATGGGACTAACATAATGAAATGAAGAAAGTATTAACTTAAATCAAGCAACAAAACCCCCTCTGCATCCCTTATAACCACCCCTACACCTACCCCCAAACTCACCCCTACACCAACTCATTATATGAGCATCAACATTCACTTTTACAACATTACTCGACGGAGGAACCCAACTAGTAGCTGACCGAACATCAGGCTACTTGTTACGTAGTTACTTTTTTTTTTTAAGGAAAATTAACATAATTACCATGTAGAAAAGAAAACCCTAATTTTTTTTGACAAATTATAAATTCAAGTCAATTTTTTTTTATTACGTAGTAGTATTATTTTTCTAAAAAAAAATCATACGGAGTATTAGTATGAAAAACCACTACCACGCTGTGACGCACGCTTCTTCACCACTCGTCCTCCAAAACCGGCGTCCAACCCATCGGCCGACCGCCGGCGCCGAAACCCCACTGCCACCGCTCACTATGCCTCCTTCTTCCTCACATTCTCCCCTAACTTCAAAGGTATTTTGCCCTTTTCTTCTCTATTTCCTATTTTATGTTTTTTCAAATTAATTAACTTGTGGCATAATTTTGTCAAAATTCGCATAAAAAACTGAATGCCAAGATCAATTTTACATTAATTAGCATGATAAATTGAATGAGAAGATCAAATTTACTATGGATATCATTGCTATTATGTTTTATCATTGAAAATTAATTATTTTTGGAATAAAGTTAACATTTTTTTTAGGCATAATTGTTTGATAATATTTGATTAATTGAACTTGCAAATAATTGTTTTTCGGACTTTGTTTAATCACTTTATGTAATTGTCATTATTATTATTATTATTATTATTATTATTATAAAATAACAAAAACCTACCAAGTCAAAAGATTTACAAGAAATTAGTGGGGAGCCGAGATACAATCTGGCCCCCACCCCTCTAGTTATAGCGAACCCAATCCTGTTAAAGATGTGAGCAGCTGCACGAGCTCCAATATCCTGAGTCCTAGCGAACGCCTGAACCCGCTTCAGCAACGCAACGACATCCTTCTCTAATTCCCCCAATGAAGAAAAGGAGAAAGGAAGAAAACCATAGCCAATAGCCCTGCAACGCGCCCCATTGTCTCGCTTCCGCTGAGCCGCAGCCGACATAACACGACCAGGAACGAAGTCAGACAACCCAGATTGAGTCAATGGAGAAGACCCCGTCAAGTCAACACATACATCTAGGCCTCTATCCCAGGAATAAAGCAACACATCTGCTGGCCGAAGAGCCCCGTCGTTCCCTCCCGTTAACCCAACGTTGACCTCCTTCCTTGCAGAAATCCCAGAGCGGAAACAAATATCAACAAGGGTATCACGAACAACGTTATGCCGATGTTTAATACCCACCATCCCAGCACAAGACACTGCATGATCCCCATAAATATCCCCATCAAAAACTCTTGAGCAAGCAGAACAAAGTGCCGATACGGAGAACAAGGGAACACCCAACCGGTAGCAAAGAACACAACGGTAAGTCTTACCATTCATAGTCTGACCCAGACCTGATATCGGGATCGCTCGCAACCAGGCAGAAGAGTAATCCCCCTGCTCGGACTTCCATAAGGCAACCTGACGCGGAGACAAGGAGAAAGTGGATTCTGCAGATGCAGTGACCTTCGTGAAATATATATCTGCCAATTTCTTCATGAGTTTGGGGGCAGCGATCTCACCAGGGTAACACAAAAGGTCAGTCTCCACAGTCCTATTAAAAAGACTAAGAGCGTCGTCGAAGGCCGGACCTGGACCAACAATACCAGAATTGCGAAGAAGCGAAGCCTGTAGACCAGAAGACTGCAAACGCGACGCAAGGAAAGCATAGTGTCGAACATCACCCGCTGAATAGACACCCAGTCCTCCATAAGAAAAAGGTAAGGTGGCAAGTCGCCATTGCCAATCACCAAAACCTGGCCCCGAAGTAGTTACAATGCGCTCCACAGAACCTCGAAGGGCCACATCAAAAGAAATTTAGGCCGCTTAAAAAAGACGAGGAGGACAAGTGCGCATAGAAAAGTAGAGTTTTGAAACTCCAGTACACGCACGAAGAAGTAATAACTCACATTGGGGATCCTCAAGCTTAGCAACAGCATCCATGAGCACAATGGTCTTCGACACCCTCTGCGAAACAAACTCACCACAGAAAGAGGCATCCGCACTGACAGGACCCCCAAGCAACTTAACACCATGAGCAGGACGAGAATATCTGGAGGAAAGACACCGGCCATACGGCTACGAGGGTCCTACGTGGGCCAGAAAACTTCCGTTTTCTCAACGTTAACATGGAGACCGAGACGAGGTCCCTCCACCAAAATCAACTCCATAACCTTCCCTACCACCAAGGTGTCACCAATAATAGTGCCATCATCCAAATACCAAGCCTGCAAACATAAGTCAAAAGAATCCCTAATTTGACAAACCAACGGATGGAGCACCAAAGCAAAAAGCAAAGGGCCAAGTGGATCACCGTGCTGCACTATTATTATTATTATTATTATTATTTTTATTTTATTTTTTTTTTTTTTTTTTTTTTTTTTTTGTCTAGAATTAATTCATATGACAACGCTTTAATCATGAGACGAGAAAAGTAGCAACAAATTCTTGAAAGTGGGAATTGAATGTGTGATATTTTCTTGTTTATAAGTAAGATTTTGGTTCATATATATAAATAGTAGAAATAAAATTTTATGGTTAGTTAATATTAGATGACATGGTGCTGTATTTCGCTATTGTTGATTTAGTGAAGTTGCATTTGTTTTCTTTCCCAATTGATTGTGCTGCAGCAATACTACGAGAGCATGGTGAAATTCCTGGATGCACAGAAAGCTGCTGGAATCAATCCGTACCCTCATAAGTTCAATGTAACGATGACTATATCCGAGTTTATAGGGACATATGGTGGGTTGGACAATGGGGAATGTCTTGAGGATGTGTTGGTTTCTTTGGCGGGAAGGATCATGAGCAAGCGCCCATCTTCATCAAAGCTTCTCTTCTACGATTTGTATGGTGGTGGTGTCAAAGTCCAGGTTGTCGCTGATACTAGGAGTTCTGAGTTGGAAGCAGCTGAATTTTCCACACTCCATTCTTCTGTGAAATGTTTTGATATTGTTGGTGTAATTGGATTCCCTGGGAAAACCAAGAGAGGGATGCTAAGTATTTTTCCAAAGTCTTTTGTTGTTTTATCACATTGCCTCCGTGTAATGCCTACACGAGACCAACCTTCAGAGAATGTTAATTTGAACAAGAGTCAAGTTTGGGTCCCGGGAAATACAAGGAATCCTGACTTGTACCTCCTGAATGATGAAGAAACTCGATATAGCATGCGGTTCTTGGACTTAATGTGGAATGATGAAGCAAGAGAAGTATTTAAGACCCGTTCAAAGGTTATCACATATATGAGGAAGTTTCTTGACAATCTAAATTTTTTAGAGGTTGAAACACCCATAATGAATATGAGTCGTGGGGGTGAAGCTTCTGCAAGATCATTTGTGACCCATCATAATGAGCTGAATATGAAGCTATGCATGCGTACTGCGCCTGACCTTTATTTAAAGCAGCTAGTCGTTGGTGGACTAGACCGTGTCTATGAAATTGGAAAGCAATTTAGCAACAAGGCTATTGACCAGAGACATAACCCTGAGTTCACCACTTGCAAGTTCTATATGGCATATTCAGATTACAATGATCTGATGTGTCTGACTGAAAAGATGTTGAGTGAGATGGTGAAGGTATTAACTGGCAGTTTCATTATCAAATGTCATTCAAATGACCCAGATCAGGAGTTCATTGAGATTGATTTTACCCCTCCATTCAGGTTTGTTACATTGTGTCCGTTTATTTTTGTGCTGGCTGCATCACTTTATTCATATTCTTGGATACTGAACACTATGACAACCTTTGCTTGTTGAATTTCAGGAGGATTAATGTGATAGATGAATTAGAGAAATTTACTCAACTATCCATACCACAAGATTTAGCTAGTGAAGAAGCTAACAAATTTTTGATGGATGTATGCTCGAAATATGATGTGAAATGTCAGCCTCCACTAACATCAGCTCGCTTGCTAGATAAACTGGTTGTACATTTTTTGGAGGAAACTTGTTTAAATCCAACCTTCATTATGGATTATCCAGAAATGATTCATCCTTTGGCCAAGTGCCACAGATCAAAGTCTGGCTTGACCGAGTATTTCAAGTTGTTTGTGAACAAAAATGTGCTTTGCAATGGTTGCACTGAAGCAAATGATCCAATGGTACAGCACCGACGATTTACTGATCAACTGAAGGATCCACAATCAGATGGTGGAGTAGCAGTTTTGGATGAGACTTGTACAGCGCTTGAGTTTGGGCTGCCTCCTTCTGCTAGTTGGGAATTGGGTATTGATTATCTAGCAATGTTGGTGACTGATTCCCGAAGCATTCAGGAAGTTGTGCTCTTTCCTGCCATGAAGCCTCTGTTCGAGCCATCTACTGATGAAAGTCATTGTTCATCATCATCACATCCATGTCTTCCTCTTTCCGTATCGTTGTCATCGGAGACATCCATGAAGAATGGACACTAGAACATGACTCCAAAGCGCTCCAATTTTTACAGCCTGATCTGGTGCTGTTCACAGGTGACTTCGGCAATGAGAATGTTGAGCTTGTAAAGAGTATTGCAAAGCTTAATATCCCTAAAGGAGCAATACTTGGAAATCATGATTCCTGGTCTACTAGTAAGTTCTCCAAGAAGGAGAAAGATGGAGTTCAACTTCAACTGGAATACCTTGGTGAAGCACATGTTGGATATGACTGCTTTGACTTTCCTCCGTTAAAGCTTAGTGTTGTAGGTGGGAGACCATTTTCTTGTGGAGGCGATCAGTTATTCCGGAAGAAGCTTATAACGGCCAGGTACAAAAGTATAATGGCAGGCTTTAGTTGTATCATAAGTTATTGTTGCATAATCTGTGTGAATTGGAATGTTAATGAGTTACATTTTTCTTTGCTAGTTTTGTCTTTGCATGATAGCTATTGTAGTAGTGATTGATGGTATATGTACTTTCAGATATAGAGTACATAACATGGAAGAAAGTGCTGAACAAATTTACAAGGCTGCGTTACAGACTCCAAAGGAAAATTCCATTATACTTCTCTCGCATAATGGACCAAGAGGTAAGGAGCTTAAAAACTTGGCCATGAATATTTAGCTACTCTTTTTGTCATAAAATAATAACTCTCTTTAAGTTTATAACCAAATTAGTCATTTGATAATATCTGTAAATTTGCATATGCTCATCACTGATAACACTCATTTGTATACTGTGTTGAAATTTGAGTTTCAAAATCGAGTAAATTTTATTCAAAATCAGAATTTTCATTTAAACAAATTGCTATGGTATATACCATTGGAACTTTATATCAAATTAACTTTACATAGCATGAAATCACCCAAAATATGTATTGCATTGAGCAAGTATGGTACATTGTGGATTTACAAATTTCTTTGACCCAATTTTGATGATACAAAAGTAACTACTTAGTACAATGTGTTATTTTGAGATACAAAAAAGTAGGGAGTGCTTTGTTAAAACTTGCATTTTTGTTTGATGCAGGTCTTGGTTCTGGCAAAGATGACATGTGTGGCATTGACTGGATGCCTGAAGCTGGAGATCATGGGGATCCAGGTAATATGCGTTTTTACCTATTACTGCCTTTATATCCGTGTCTAGATTAATCTATATTTATGTTAAGTTATTGAGTTTAAATTACCTCTGCTATAACACAGATCTAGCACAAGCAATTTTGCAATTGAAAGAGACCACCAGCTATAACATTCCTTTGGTAGTGTTTGGGCACATGCATAAAGAATTATCTTGCGGAGGTTCTCGAAAGATGATAGCAATGGATGGGGAAACCATGTACCTGAATGCTGCTATTGTTCCTAGAGTGAAGTATCCAAGCTCTGGAGGTTCAATTCGAGCATTTACAGTGGTAGAATTTTCAGGTGGCAAAGTAGTTAGGGTAGCAGAAACTTGGGTGTCAATCTTGGATGATGAATCCTCACTTGAAGAGGAGCACCTGCTATTTGGTAGTAGCTAGTTTTTGATTTGTGAAATGTATAGGAACATTGTTATAAGTGGAATATGGAAAATGCAAGTATTTAGCTATATCAATTGTGCATAAAGCTTACATCAAACTACGATACTATGATTCTGGATGGCACTATGGCCGTGTATTATCAGCTCTAATCCGTGGTGTGACCAAGTGGTTACTTGATTTTAATCGCTTGACATTTACTTAAAGGAAGGGAAATAAAGGTTGCCCTTATTGTTCATTGCTTAAGCAATGGTTTTTGTTTGTTATTTTTACAAGATGGAAGTAATAGCTACATCCAATTCAACTAGACAAGGGAATTTCAAGCATAGAAATTTGCTTATTTTGTTTGGTTAACAAGACTAGAGAAGGCAATAACACTGTTGTAATAAAACAAGATGAGACTTGTGTAAGACTGAAACTGATTTCCCATAGATCCCTCACAGCTCTGTCGCGAATTAACTGCATTATATCCACAACTCCATCATAGTTATGGCTTGATATGCATCTCAAGCAAACTTTCATACCCTGCCGCTTTATGGGTATGCACACACATTCTATTTGCCAACATCCTGTCCAAGTCTCAATAAACCTTAGCATTAACGATCTCTGTTCCTACTCATCCAAAGACCACGTGAAAGGAAATTCAAATTCAGGTTAATCACTGTTTTCAAAAATAAAATATGGAGTACTAAATTTGCAGCAAGTGAAATCACCACTGGTGTCAACTGTCAAGTATCTGAACATCAATTTTGGCTTGCCCATTTCTGCTATCTTCCAGAATTAAAACTCCTGAGCCATAAGGGGAGATTAAATAGGGGGAGGGGGGATCTAACATTAGTTACTAGCTATTACAACAAAATATGGTCAAATATTGCTCGACTAAACACATGATCCTGAAAAAGTCGCCTCTCTTACAGTTGACAATTGCATCGCTTGTGTAATTTGGCAGATTTTGAGTTGACAGGGACGCTTCTAGCAGAATATAATGAACCTGTTAACCTTTCCCTCCCTGCAGCCAGGAGACTTGTATTAGTAAAGTTCACTCACCAATCTGGTGACAATCCAATGATATTGACCAAACATGTTACAGCTGATCAATAGTAGAGTTCACTGATAAGAATTGACAAGTACAACATAATCTGCTATTGAAGCATGTTTTACCTTTCGCGGTGGAGTCCCAGGTCTCAACATATGGTTATTAAAGTCCATTTTTCCTTTCTTTTCACAAGCTTTGAGGATCTGAAACGAACAAGTCAGGGAATCATCCACACTCATCATGGCTCCCGCATTATCAAACTCCCCACAGTAATTTGGTGCGGAGAATATGGTCACAAGCTGGCGATTGGCGAAAAATTCATAACCATCTTCCACAACCTGATATTTGTGAACCAGCAAGGAGAGAGAGGTGGCATTAGTATCCTACTTCAATTTGGATGCTTTGCATGGAAATTTACTAAACAAGTGATAGCTTGAACCCTCACCCCCTCCCACACCTTAAATTCAATAGCCTAGTAAGAGACCCACATTTTCTCATACTACAAGGGACGAATCAAATTTGTTCATATACGAGAAGAGAGCTCCTCAAGAAGGCGATAAAGAGACAAACCAAAACAAGGAAATTTTGATAAACTGAAAAATCCAAGCCAGGATAATTGATTACACTTTAAAATAGTGGAGCCTGAGGACACATTTTGTCACAAATAACACAATTACACAAGAAAGTAGAACAATTAGCTAAAATGTTCTGGAAGCAGACGAGAAAAGACCTAAAAAAGCCTTGGTAAAAACATATGTCAGGGACAACACAAGGGAAAAAGGTCAGAAAGCCAAAAATAGCACGTTTTCTCCTAATATAATGCCTATATTCCTTTTTAGGTGTCCCAAAATGATGTTCCTGTTTTTCATATTTCCATTTTTACCTTTCCCATATAAAGTACTCTACATTTTCCCAATTTTTCGTTCCATTAATTAATTTACTTTTTACCTTTCCCATATAAAATATCCATACATTTAAGAACATTACACACTCCCTCTACTATCTTATCTTTAATTCCTATGAAAATTGAGAAACGGGCATCATATTATGAAGGAGTAGTATATGTTACCATGAAGCAAACTCTCCAAAGAAGTTGTCTGAGAACTCCCCAAGGATAAGTTAATATCACATATAATAAGGTGATCATTAACAAGTCCAAATATAATCAAAACACAATATAACTACATAAGTGCTTACAAGTGCTATGTAGTATTGTAGTGTACTTGTATATAGTAAAGCAGCCATCTAAATAAAACGGAATGATAATTACAGTTCTCCTCAATGGCCCAACCCTTACAACGCGTATTTGGTTTAGTTCAGTACCGAACTTTATATAAAGGCCCCACATATAGGCTTATCTCAGGATTACATCCATATTAGATGGAACAGCAGAATTGCTAAAATTAAGTCTAAAGCCATATTGCCCATATTATAACATCATGCCTTTAAGTTCAGGTGATCCACCGATATAAGAAAAAGAAATTGCTACTACTTAATCATTAAATCTTATAAAATCCCTAAGGTTTCTATCTTCTTCTCCTAAACGCTAGACAAAGGCAAACCGCTACAGAGACCCCTTTAACTGCAAGAAGAAAAGAGGATGAAACAATGCACTCACACAGACACAATGCATACACCATTTCATTGAAGGTGAAATATGTAAACAATCAGTAAGCTTCCTCTTATACTCCTTATTTATACGTAAACAGCCAAGTAAAAACATGAAAAGCAATATCGAGGATGCAACTATTACAATAATTACAGAATAACTCAATATTACATCCCACTTCTACAGGCAATTTATAAATCAAGCAATAGATCATAATGCCGAGCAATTACCTGATGTGCTCTGCATACTAGATCGATGTCATGCTTCTGAAGAAATTCTGAGACTGTGTCCGCTCCAAAAGTGTATGAGACACCCCTATCATTCTCTCCCCAGCCATCAAGTTCTTTCTCAGGGTCAGCCCACAACAAATCACAAAGAAGGCCCTGATCTGGGACATCTGCAGGCCGAGCTAAATTTCTGATCTGATCTAGATTTTTTAAATCAGGTGATAATCCTCCATGCATGCAAAGGATTTTTTCATCCACAAGTGCAGCAACAGGCAGACAATTAAAACAGTCTGTGAACGCTTTCCAAAGGCGAACATTATACCTTCTCTTGCACTCATCATAAAACCCATATATGCGATTTATTGAAGCACATTCGTGATTTCCCCTAAGAAGAAAGAAGTTCTCTTTATATTTTATTTTGTATGCGAGAAGAAGGCAAATGGTCTCTATGCTCTGCTTACCACGGTCTACATAATCTCCCAAAAATAAATAATTTGCCTCAGGTGGTAAGCCCCCGTATTCAAACAAACGAAGCAGATCAGAAAACTGACCATGAATATCTCCTGAGACAGCAAGTAGTCTTGTTAGCATTTCCATACAACCAAGATTTGCAGCAGTTAAGTAGTCTGGTTATAATAGCACAGATATTCCACCTATATTTGTGGGCATATACACGGTAATAAAACATGCAGCATAAAAAGCTCAAATTACACAGTGCCAAAACCAGCAAAATAAGCATGCTCATATTATAAATGCACAATAAAGATAATCTTATACATTTGTTCAATAATGTGCATAGCATTCCAGCCCACATCATGAGAAGTCTAACTTTTGCACTCAAGTGTAAATACCATATTGCATATATACAAAATGATGAACTAACTACATGCTTCCCAGTCTCCCACTACATGATGATCTATGTGTTACGCACCTACGCTGATAGCTACTGACTGTAACATATTACGCCAAACCGAATTATCAACCTTGTAACTTAAAGGTAATATACATTTCAAGAAAGGGAAAAATAGAAAACAAAGACCTTGAACAATTATGAAATTGGGAGCATCTGCAAAATGAGGTCTAACATTTCCCACATATTGAATCCCCCACTTAAGCATACAGGTGTGATAGCAAGTCATTTTCCAAAGTGAATCATGTAGTGATGTACCAATACACTCAATATCCACATATTTGACGCAAACAATGTAAGCATGACTGCTATCTTTACAGCTTTACTCTAAAACTTCCCATCATAGAGATTGGTTTCAGCCACCATATCACCACATGACACTGAACCCCATAGTTGCATAACAAATACTTGTTTCAGTTCCTAGTTCCTACCCACATACGCCCATAACCTTCCTAACTATGTACCTTACAGTCATGTTTTTAATAAGTGGTAGGCAGTGATTGATGGTAGTAACAAAAATAATTTAATAGGTACTTTTGTAAGAAATAAATCTACAAAACTACATATAAACTCATTAGCCTTACGGTCTTTATTATAACTAACCAAATAAGCCAAATAGGCAATATACTATCCTGAAAAGGGGATCATTGAATTCCAATAAAAAATGAAATTGGTGGAATAAAGAGCGTAAACATCAAACTCAAGTAAGCACCATTTCTCACCCAACAACCAATAAACATGCTCCATGTATAGCATACATGACAACTTGGCAAGAAATCAATTCATTTCTTCAGTGTGAACCATGCAACTTAAAGCCCACTAACTATGCAAAGGGAAAATTCCACACAAAGAAACATAAATTGCTATTTAATGTGTTCAATCCAATTAAGAAGTCGCCGCTATATTCCATAACATCCATCATCTCAATTTTAGATATTGATCAGTATATCACCAATAAAACGAAAATCAAACAAGCGGGACATGCCTATACTGGCTACCATGCGCCATGGTTTGGTGGGCAATCACTGAAAAGTCAATTGTACAGCAACACACAACCTAACCCCCTATTGTAGCACAAAAAATTGTTCCTCAGCATAAGAGACATATAAAACCGAACTTCTACCAAATTGGTAGCTCAAAAACAATCAATTAAATTCATCATACTCATAATCTGACAAACAATCCATCACTCACCAATAATAGAACAACCCATATCAAAATCAGAAAAGCCCATATCAAAATCAAATTGAATAATTAAATAAATAAATTAAAAAAAAAAAAGGTTCAGTAAAAAAGGGTTTCTTTATAAGTATAATTACGAAAAAATAATTTATCGATCAAGTATTACAGAAAAAGAAAATCCCAATTTATATAATCATGTTTCATATGAATTAAAATCCCAAAACTCAAACTAGTTCAAAGATATCCAATTTACACCCAAAATAAATTCAAATTCCAATTAACAATTTGAAAGATAATAATAATAATAATAATAATAATAATAATAATAATAATAATAATAATAATAATAATAATAATAATAATAATAATAATAATAATGAATTATTTCTCCTAGTTAGAAAGTATACCGCAAATCTTGATTGGAGCTTCAAGTTCAAGAAGATTAGGTTGACTAAGAAAAATCTCTTTAGAAGCAACACAAAGCTGTCGAATCTCAGACTCAGGAAGATGAACCTGTTTCACAGTTCTTCCATTCTTAGCATCAAGTAACCGCCGTATGATTTCATCAAGTACCCCAACATCCATTTTCAACCGTCAAAGTTTCAATCTTTAAGATCAAGAAATCAACCCTTACAGTAAACCCACGTAGCAGAGGATTCTGGGTGTTAGCTCTTACAAAAACGGGGTCGTTTTAATGGTGAGAAGCCGCCATTAACAACCCAGAAGTACCTTTGCTTTGTTTCTATGTGACCGTTGATGGGGTTTTGGAGGTGAGAAGAAGAATGAAGAAAACCCAACATATGTGATGACCTAAATTAGGTTTTTATTGAAAACCCTATCGGTTAAATAATGTTTTTGTTATTTATATCAAGTCAAACCTTTGTCATGTGGCCGTATAAGAGAAATGTAGTACGAAGTATTAAAATTAAAATATCATATGCATTATGCAAGATATTTTTGTTGCCTTATGGATTGATTATGAAATTTTTTTACCCTTTAACTAAGAAAAAACGATTATTGGTTTTAAAAAAAATATTGAGGGTCTGTTCATATTTACTTAATTTTAGTTATGTTCAGTTTAGTTCAGTTCAGCTCCAATCAGTTCAGTTCAGCTTCAATCAGTTCAGTTCAGTTCAGTTCAGCTCCTAATTTCCCTCTCTCATAAAATATTCATTTCAGCTCAATTCAGTTCAGTTCAGCTACAATCAGTTCAGTTCAGCTCCAATCAGTTCAGTTCAGCTCAGGTCAGTAAATGTGAACAGGCCCTGAGTAAAATTAAAAAAAAAAAAAACAATGATGATTACATTAATATTAAGGGCCTGTTCATATTTACTTATTTTCAGTTCAGTTCAGCTCCAATCAGTTCAGTTCAGCTCTAATCAGTTCAATTCAGTTTTATGCATTTTAATTTTTCAGTTCAGTTCAATTCAGTTCAGCTCCAATCAGTTCAATTCATTTCAGTTCAGTTCAATTCGGCTCATTTCAGTAAATATGAACAGGTCCTAAGACATCTTCCCGTAAAAAATAAATAAAAATAAAGGTGTTCTTTTGTCAAACTATAATAGAATAATTAGAAGAGTTGACATAAGACACAATATGTGTTGCTTCATTAGTTTTATTTTCAAAAAACAAGATGAAAAGAAGCAACATCAAACAATGTCGCACTTCTTTTCTTTTAAGTTTTTCATTACTTGCAAATAATCATCGTGGATAATGAATTTCCTCCATCCTCCCAGTGTAAAGAAGCACAATTTGTAGCCTGTGGACAATTGCTTTTACCCTCAATGATGCATATCACATCTAATCAATCTGTTGTCATGACGTTATTATAATATGACCTTTAGAACTAAGTACAATATTCTTACCAAGTCAATCTAACCAAACGTTGAAAAGTTTAACATAGTTTAGTAGGAATCGATGCACATGGTGAGTTTAGAGATTGGCTTACCAAATAATAAGTAGACAAGCGAGGGAATAAGAGGTTCATGGAGAAAGGTGTGTCTTGTTCTACTTCCACAATATAAGATGCGGGTTCTTGTTCTTATTGTTGCACAACTTCTTTAATTTGTTTGAGTTAAGACTCTATGTAAAACTTAATGTTAATTACAGGTCTGGCACTCCGTCCCCTTAGCCTTATAAAGTAATTAACCTCTCCTCTTCAATCAATATGGGATACTTACATGTGGTGATACTTAGGAGGTCTATTATTCAATACTTCCCCTTACATGTAAGATCCCTTTTTTTAACTTTGTCTCATTCGATTTTTCGGGCTACAGTGCTTCTTCACTCCCCCTAGCATAAACCAAGTAAGAATTTAATTATAATAAAAATTAATATGCATATGTTGCCTTTGAAATTTTTTGTACATGTTAAACAACTCTCAAATTAATGAATTAATTATATTTTTCAAAAATATTAAGACTTTTCTTGTTGTCTTTTATTGACAGTGGTGGTTGTGTAGGAGGTGGCTGGCTGAAAAGGGGTAATTGAGGAATATTATGATGATTGGGCCACTAATGATATTGTCATAGTTGGGTCGGGGTTAGCTTTGGGAGCAACTGAGGTTGCACTCTATGGTTGGGAGTTGAGAATATGGCTGAAAATGATGGTGATATATTAACTTGAAAAAGACTAGAGTTGGAGAGGTGTGTTGGTAGTTGAAGTATTTATTTAGAAATAGGTGAAACTTTCTCCCTCAATTTTTCTTCGGAAAATCCAAGTTTATATCTGTGCTAAACATTGTGCTAAACTTGAAATGTTTAGCACATGGCAATTTCAGAATAAAATTGCTTTGGAGTCCATGCACATACAATAACACAATTAGTTTCCATCCAAAACTTTTGACATTTGCCAACTCGTAATGGCAAAAAAACTCACGTTTATGTTTGATCCGTTACTACCAACCACAGTAAATCTCAATGCCAACCACGGTAACTCACTGTAGTTAAGCTTTAAGAAAATGAAGATCTGTAGAAGAAGGCTAGAGCTTTACATCGACTTTAATGGAGGATCAACGGCTTCAATGGAGTACTAAAAGCTCGCGAATTTCATCACCGAAGGAGGATGAAACCCCTTCCTTTTGGGGTTAACCACACCCTTATTTCTCTATATTTTTTCTTAGGGTTTTCATTTAGTTTGGCGGCAAATAAAGCCGCCGGAAATATGGTGGTGAATAGATGGTTCACGATCTACTTCAGTGGAAGATGGAAGTAATGAGCAAGTGGTGGTGGGAAGATTGAAGTATGAGCATATGGTGGTGGGAACCACCTTCAATGGTGTGATTCGCAGCAAAGATGGAGGGGAAGACAACAACTAACCATGGTTAAGCATTACAACTTCACGGCAGCAAAACAACAGTTATCCCTCAATTTTGCCTTGGACATTTTCACCCTTACTTTTTAAGACAAAATGACGAACATGCTCTGTTTATAAACAGGTCATGTTTAGCACGGATATTATCCCGGACTGACTCATTTTTCTTAATTATCATACTAATCATGATTCATTTTCTATATACTAATCACGTACGTAGACCCTTTTAATTACGTTATGTCACATATTCAACCTCTCATTGCGCCACATCATCCAACATGATCTTTAATTATGCCTCATTACTTATCCAACCTCTTTATAAGAAGGATGATTGTTTAATCATCTAAGCTATTTTTCAACAATGTAATTAACATGAAAATGAATTTCATATATAATTACAAATCACAAGATCTAATCAAAATAAAAAGTAAAGAAAAAACACCACAATGCAAATATTCAAACATGCAACTTTTAATTCCAAAACTAAGTGCCTTTCCACCAAGCTATATCATAATCTTGTAATATTTTTAGATATGTAATGAATGACTATGTGAATATTGAATTAAATTATATATAAAAATGTATTCTAATAATCAATCACAAGTAATGACTTGGGTATTGCCTCAGCCAAACATTAGTGATACATTAAAAGAACATCATAAGAAACGAATTACTCTCTAGAAAAAAAAATGAAAATTGAATATGGCTTTTCATTAAGTAATGTGAAATGCTTAAGAGTAGTTAGCTAATTTATTTATTCGATTATTATTACAATCTATCTCACAACTACCAAAACTTTAATCAATTGGCCTACTTATAATTAACAAAATTATTAATTATGTACTCACTTTTTTTTGACACAATGTACTCACTTAAAACTTCAATGATACTATCAAAATAAAAAAAAAAAAAAAAGTAGTAGACTTATGTATTATCACACTTGCAAGTTACAATCCACATCTTCATCACCCTAGTAAATTTCTAAAGTATGAGAGTCTATTCTCTTCAGCTTAATTTTGGTTTAGTTTCTAATTTCCTTCTTTCATAAATAATTCATTTCAGCTATATCCATTTCAATTTCAATCAATTTAGCTCAGCTCAATTTAATAAATTAGAACACGCCATGAGTAATCACTTTTTTTTTTTGAAATAATACGAGACTTACAAGTAATCACATACGGAGACACGGAGTAACAACTAGCCAATAAACAACACTTAAATAACCCTACCAAAAAGCCTAAAATACACTCTCTCTTTCACAAGGGCATTTAAGTAATTCCACACTCCAATCTATCCATTCAATTGACTAGCTCAGCCAAACACGAGTCTCAACCCAATTGGCCAATCCACAAACCCTACTAATCAACTTTAATGCCAACAAAATCCCCAAAAAACCCCTACACACTGAATTAAATCCCCGTCATATCCCCAACAACCTGCCACGTAATCAAGGGTAAAATCGTCATTTCCCTCTAAACCTCACCGGAAAATTCCCCTCCGATAATCCAAAGTCACCCTCATTTCTCCCTTTTCCCGAAAACTATAAATACTTATCTTTCTACCCCCCTCCTTTTCTTGCCCTAGACGCCTCCATTTTCGCCTCTCCTCCGCCGCAACCCCTTTCTCTCTCCTCCGATTTCTCTCTCTAAATCGTTCTCCGACCTTCCATTTTCTCTCTCCTAGGGTTTTTGTTCTTCGTCGATTCCTCGATTTCGCCGATCCGAGGTGTTTCAGCTTTGTAATTAGGGTTTTTTTTTAGTTTAGAATTGATTTTATTGGTGGTGGTTTGGTTTGAGTGGAAGAGTGAGTGATGATGACGTGGCGGTGATGGAAGCTGTTGAACTGGCGATTCCGGTGGATGTTTCGAAGCCGAAATTGATGGGTTCAGACGTTTTTGTTGGAGCTAGGGTTTGTTCTACTGATGGAGAAGCTCGTGAATCCGACACCGTTTCGCCTTTTCGTGGTCCGAAAATTGATGAATGCAGTACCTCTTTACATAATCATAGAGGTGAATTTTTTGATTTTGATGTTGTTTTTTAATTTGTGTTTTGATTGATTTGTTGCGTGTTTCAGCTAAATATTGATTGATTGTATATTGGCTTGATTGGAGATTTTTAATTAGAGGCTACTTTACTAATTTGGTACTTTTTTTTGGATTGAAAATAATTATCTTATCTTGTTTCGTCGTTGTTCTGAATCAAAAATATAGAAATTGCCCAGTAGTTATTATTGACTTGAGGTATCTCACCTGGTAATCTAGAGCCTATTTTAAGCTCGGATTAATCCGGATTTGAGCCGGGTCAGCCTCGAGAGCTAACCTTAACAATGTCTGCTTCATTATATTCTCCTAAAAGACTATTGGCAACCAGAGATGAAAATTCTGTTGTTAATATTTATAAATTTCAGTATGGTCGAAATCGCTTGATATTGTCTGAGTATTTGATTACTTTTGGATTGGTATATCGGTTGTGATTGTGTGCTAAGATGCTTTTCTGTCTTAATATGAGTATTTGACTATGTTTCATATCCACTGAACATGTATTATTGTGAGCGGTGTTGCTTTTTTGTCTTCTTATGGTTTGATTGTCACAATTGTAGAATCATATCGAGCAATAGGCGTTGTTTGTCAGTTAAAGTGTCTGATCTTCTTCTATATCGCTTGCTGTGTTGCAACTCTATGTAGCTCTTGAAAGTGTTAATGGCTAGTAAATGATGTCATGCTCAAACTGTTGTATATGAAGCTGTCTTATTGGAGGATATGGATCAGATTTTGGATACTAGAGAAATCATATCTGTAGCTATCGTGTAAAATTCTACGTGCCTGATGTTGACCATGCAGTATATGCTGTTAGTTCCTTTTCATTTTCTTTGCGCCCCTCTCCTATTGTTCTGACTTCCTGAAATAAAAAGTCACATTTGTGTTAAAGCTTTTGGACTCTATGCCATGAGTTACTTCTATCTGCTATGATTTCAAGTGCCCTTTGTTTGTTAATGGATTTGTTCTGTGTTTATGCAATTAAGTTCTCAATTATTTGTCCTTATGCAACTTATAATGTAACTTAATATAAAGATTTTGGTCATGTGTAAGCTTTTTACTGGTTTAGGTTTGTAGTAAGGCCTCATGGTAACACTCCTTAAGGACAATGGTGCTTTCTGAAATCATACTACGTATAACTCTTGCTAAATTCTGGTTTGTGATAAGTTAAAAAAATATATGCAATAAATGTAACCAACTTGTTTTGGTGTTAATGTCGTACAGTATCAAGATAAATTGCTTCTGTCTTTAAGTTGAATATGGAATATTGTTATTACATATAGAGTAGTAAATATCTGTAGAATATTGATAATAATGATAGTTTTAATTTTCTGCTTATGCTTCAGATCCTCTAATGCTTTCCAAAATTGACCAGGTACTTCCACTGCTTCTGGGCCACCTCCCTGGTTGAAGAAATCAGATGCGGCATCATGCAGGAACAATTTTCTTCCATCTAGATCAACAACAGAAGATGTATCCTTGGGGTTGGTTGACGGGATTTCAAGTGGTTCTACCATATTGATGTCAGAATATGAAGGAAAACAGATTCAACGGAAGGTGGGAAAGGTTCCAAGAAACGGAAGTGGCTTGTTTAAGAAGCCCCGAATGTTGCAATCAGACAGTTATTTGTCTCATGCTGAGGCCGACGAAGTGAAGACAGAGTCAGATAAGCTTGGCTCGCACCTAGTGAAATGCTCCAATGCAGGTAATGTGCTGGGTGTGAACAACCATATTGTTCCTGGCATTGCTATCTGACAAGGAAGCTAATATTTGTCTTCTGATAGCATCTATATCTTTATGATAGAAGGACTTTTTTATATATGCTTGTTTAGTGTTATTAATTTTATTTATTATTTTGTTTTATTTATGTGACTTTCTTTCTTTTCATTTTCGACCCTTCTACGTTTGCAAGTAATCCACAATGGAAGGCATACTGTTGTGCAGAACTGCAGATTAATGACTTGCATTGTGCATATGTGCTTAATCCATTGGTTTTAAAACAACTGTCTAAGGCCTGTGTACATAACAGAAGGAAGCACTAAAGTTGAAATGGGTGATCTTTTATAGGTAGTTTAAGGGGTCCCCCTCCCCTCCTTCTTCCCTACCCCAAACAATACTAAGAAATGTTTGATGTTCATGCCTTTTAATTTCAGTGGTAACTTTTGTGAAAAAATGGCTGTTAATGTTATTAGTGAACTCTTGTGGAGTTAATTTTATGTAATGCCTTGAATTTCTAACCGCATAAATGAGTTAAACATGATATGGATGCTCGGAGCATGATGTTGATTGAGAGTGCAACAGTGCATCCACTTTTCAGTGAACACGACTAAAATATTTTTGTCACTTTAGGAACTTCTGGAATCAATTTTCTTTTATGAATTATCTTCACTTAATTATTTGTCCATTCCAAATTTATTCTGATGACGCATGGTCTTTCATCTCCCAGTCTTCTACAGTGAAAAATTGGAAGACTTTCCCCCATCAATTCCATTACTAGTTTTATTATATACCTGTTGCTGAGGGTTGATGATTATTTGTCAATCCTGAGTAAATACTTGTATGCGCTGCCTCAAGCCTGTCTTGGGTCTTTTCTTTCTTAAGGTTTTCTGTAGTATTGAGATTTTCTTTTTTTAATCATTATTCTTCTTTCCAGTCCTGAACTTCGATTGGCTTCTGATAATATAGTTTACTGGTTTTGCAAGAAATTGTCTATGTATAGCTCGTTTAATCTATTTGATTCTCATTTGGTATGTCTTAGTCATGAAACCATGTATGTCACATCCTAATTGCTTCCTAATCAAGCTTAGTGATCTTTGGTGCTTTTGAGAGACTATTTAATACTTGAAATTTAGATTTAAATTATGTTTGGATAGAAAGATTTGTTGGTGGGGAAGGGAACGGATACATTTGCTATTATTTAGATAAGACTCGGGAGAAGGGAAGGGAAGAGAAGGGAAGGGAAAGGAATTAGAGGATCCGTATTTCATCCCCCTTTAATAAATCAAATACTCCTATTGTTGAAAAAATTGGAATGAAAATACTCACTCTTTCCATCTCCTCATATCCCTTTCTCTTACCTCCTTTTTCCTCTTCTTCCTTTCCCTCACAACTGCTAATCAAATACTTGGATATTGAGCTGTTCAGCTGTTAGATTTCTAGAGCATTATTTTGACAATTTCAGTCCAGCTTTATATTAACTTTTTCATGATTGTGTAGCCTTTTTGCTTCGACATATCTCATATAACAATCCTTGTCTCTAAGCAAATGTATATGAATATTGAGCTTGAATTTCATTTGAGGTTGCTCAGCCTTTAGCGGGTTTCATGTTCTTTGACAATTTGTATAGATAACGAAATAGGAGGGAAAGGAAAGGAAGGAAGAAGAGGAGAGAGGGGGGGGGGGGAGTAAAAGAGGGAAAAGGTGGAGCTCCATTTTTCCACCAGATTTCTTCAAATTGGATGTTTGTTTAAGAAGGAAAGGTGGATCTCTCCCTCCCTTTCCTTCCCTAACCTTCTATCCAAATGAGGGAAGTTGTTCCCTTCCCTCTGTTTCTCTCCATTTCCAAAATTTAAACAAAGTTACATTTCATTTTGGCCATTTTGTTGATATAATTTTATAACATAATCTCTTTATATATGATTTGTATGATTTCTTGTCAAACATTTGTAGTGTGACATAGTTACTCAACATCTCTATTGGTACGTAATCCGATTGGGTTTTTATTTTGAATCAGTTGGTTTCAAGATTAAGATAAATTTTTCAAAGAGCATGTGCCCTTCTTAGCAGCAAACTAAGAATATCGAGCTACAAAGAATATCGATCTTTGACTTGGTTATTTTTTTGAGATTGACGGATTGGGGCGAAAATATTAGTAACTGTTTTCTGCTATATTTGATGATCCTGCATTGCTTCTTCATCCATTGCTCAAACTCCATCAATAGTCTCATTTATTCTTGTCAAGTGAGTGTGCCTTATTCTGGCTGTATTATATAGGATCTCAAAAAAAGACTTGTTTTTGTTCAAGTCAAGCTTAGTGTTTGTGTTAGATGAGGCTTCAATATACTCTCTATTTAGTTTCTCTTTGAGCTGGTTCCAGCTTTTTCTTGATGTTTAGATATGTTGTACCATCATTGATCTAGTTGATTAAATTATTAGTGAGTAAAATATAGATGATTCGTATGCAGCTAGGTTGGAGATTAGACTATTGCAAGCAATAGAAAAGATGTGCCCATAATGTCTTTAAAAGGTTCTTGAGGGGATGTAGGTTAAGGCAAGTCATCTGTGTTGTATTCCTTTTTTTTTTCTTCTTTTTTTTCTAGAGCTTGGTGTGTTGTGCAGCAAGATAGCAATTATCAATTATCATTGCTGTGAAGTCAACTGATAAACAGTCAACGGCCGGTTGTTCTTTCCTTGACTATGTTTGGTGTGGAAAATAGTTAGCATGAATCTGATGTCTACTGTTTTAATTTATTTATGGCATATGAAGATTGAGATTCAAGTTTTTTTGTAAGCTTATTCCTTGTCTCAATGATGTTCTTGTAGTTTGACTGATATCGGTTCATATTTATTTTACAGTAGACAAATCTCAGACAGTTAAACAAAAGAACAATATAAATGGCAGAAGGGGTGATAGAAGAAGTTCTAAAGTTCCACTGAAGGCAAAATTTGATCCATTTTCGCTGAAAGTTGGCTTGACAAACTTCAGTCCCACAAGTGGAGGAAGCAATGTTTTTGGTATGAAACTGGTATCTCTATTGTGAGATTGCTAAAAAATTTCTGAGGTTTGGATCTTCCATCACCTCCAGCTAAAAAGATTTTTCTGAGGGTGGCATGTATTTGTGTGCTTTCTTAATACTTCGTAATTCTCTTCTATAACCCTCTAAAGCCTTGTCTTAGCATGACATTTCCTAACTTGAAGAAAATCTATTTATATATGACTTGTTTGTAGTGTATTGTTTCTTAGCCTTGATTGTATCCTGTTTGAACGAATTACCCTGGAATAAGTAAAACTTTGTGTGGCACCTTTTTTTTTTTTTTTTTTTTTTTACCAAACGAGTCATTATTATTAGTAGGACATTCTAGTTGATGGTTGTTCAAAATGGATGACATCAATCTGGAAATGCTCTCAGTTATTACGGTTAATTTTTTGGTCAAGTTCTGGCTGTCTTTAAAGTAAAGCTTTTATACTTGCAGAGCCTTTTTGTTTGTTGCTTGCTATGTATGTGTATTAGCATATTTACTTGGATGCTCCTTTGACATTTGTTTGCAGGAATTTATGGTCTCAAGCCAGATGTACATGATGTCTCAAAACTTTTGGATGACATTTCTTTGGATAAACTCCTTGATGGAACCTATAAATGTCCTAATCTTGGCAAAGATAAAGGGAAGAAAGTAGCTAATCTGGCAGAGAATATACTGGATTCTGTTAAAAAGGCTTGTTCTGTCATTCGGCTTCCAGGGGTGCAACAAGCCAAACAAGCAGAAGAGATGGATATCGAGACCAACAAGAAAATCCCTTTGTCATCGTCTCCTTCTAACACAAGTTCGTTAAATGGTTCAGATGGTGATGAGTGTAGTCTTACTGCAGGTTTACCCAAGTGTGAAAAGGTACGTAGCTACTGAAAGCTTTTATTTTAGTTTTCTTAATAAATATGTCTAAACATGATTTTTACAACTATATTTTAAGGTTAAAAGAGCAATTAGTTATCCATGGGGGAGAATATCATTTTTTTCTTAGTCCTTAATCCCCAGCTGAAATAGATGATGCGCAAACATCATGGTAACAATATGGCTTATTTGTACTTGGCAGTGGTCACCCTTTTCATCCTTATGCATTAATTACCATGCTCTTTTTCTTCAGGATCTGGAATCGTCTATAAAGGCTGAATCTCCTGCTGACAAAAAGGATTCTCCATCGTATCAACCTAGAGATATTTTGGAAAGGTTGGCACTTCCTCCACCAAAGGATTTGGACTCTTTGTTGCAAGATGCAGTGAAGCCAGTGGTATCCTCAAAGCTTAATGATTCACGTAATGGCAAGACATTATCTCATCGAGTTAGCTTGCCGCCTTTCCCCTGGTCCCATAATTTTAACGGGCACCATAAATCTAATAATGATGCTGTAAGATTATCGAATAAAAGCTCATGCCAAGGTAGATGGGTAAGGATAAGGAGCACTGCCAGTTTTATTGGAGGGGGCAATGAAGCTTTTGTGGACTTGGACTCGCTCACTTATGATAGTAGTCTTGTTCCAGCAGGACAATTAATGTACAAACTTCCCGAAATCGAAAGAAGTTCATCCGCACCTGTCAATCAACTGTGCTGTCAGCAGAATTCTTCATCGGCTGCATGTCCAACAGCATGTCTGCCACCCTCTGGTAAGAATCTAGCTCTCGTAATGTTTTTTGGAAGTGGAATTGCCCTTTTGGATTCATCGCTTCTTTTCTCTTTTTTAATTAAATTTACACTGTGTTTAGTGTTTGGGGTTGATGTAGAATCTGGAAGCAATGTGCACTCCAAGATTAGTGGTATGTGGCTATTGATTAAAAAGCATGATTATTTTCATCACTCTTAAGATATATGCTTCAACTCTTCACCTGTATAAATCCTTGTCAGGCCTACAGCATATAGGCTTGTGGTGTGAGCCATGTGCCATGCTTCAAATATTCAGACCCTTTTCAAATTTGATATCAATTTTACAAGTTCTTAGTTATGAGCAAGTATTGTGCTGCCTGTTCAATACCTTTTTTTTTAGTGGAAACCTGCTCAATACCTTCAAAAAATGTAGATGATTGGTTACCCAACTTTGGTTTTCCATCAGTAAAATTACTCCGTTGTGCAGTTGCTTCTCTTCTCATCATTGTTTGGTTCTTGTTGGCAGCACTGCATTCTCCCAGAGTATTGGCTGCTGCTCGGACGCTTTGTGACATTGCAAGTGATAGCTCAAATAGGATTTCTAACGGAATGTTGAAATGGCCAAAACAACCATCCCAAAAATCCATGAAAGCTCGCAAGTCAAGATCGAGTGAAAAACCCGAGGAGTTTATGACACCCAAGTTAGAGACATTAGTCAGTCATGTAGTCAAGAGCATAGAGTATGGATCTTCTTCAAAAAAGCCGAAAATCTCTGTGGTTGAACGGCGAGAAGAATTTAGTCACATTCATGCAGTTATAGGACTGAGTTCTGTTTCTGCTCCAAGATCAAACAGAACATCCCCAAGCAGATTGTCTAGGGATTCTGTTACAGAAGCTAGAAACAACTTTGTGAAACCACAATTTATGGCTCCCCCTCCTCCTCCTCCTCCAAGGGTTTTGGATAGGAGTAATCACAACCCACAGAAGTTGAGAAAAGTTTCGCCAATGGATTGGAACAGGACAAGAAGCTAGCTTGACTGAACCTAGCAGCTTCCATCGGGAAGTTGTGCGCTGTAATACCAAGATCTGTTGTGAAGTTATGACTGCATATGAAATTTAGCTGAACATGTTAGTTTGTATATATTGTTGTTTATGTGTAGCTCAGGATTTTGATGGTGGGAGTCCTCCTTGAAGTGAGGCCCAAAATTCCAGTGTTGTAACATTATAAGCTGTTGATTTTAGAGGTTCCATTTTCTGGGGGTATTCTTTGCCTTGTACAGAGCCATTCCATGAGGCAATTGTAATTTCAGTTCCCTCTTTCCTGTCTGTTGCCATTTTTAATCTATCATTAGTTACCTATGTGCAGAATTGCAAGCATTATAACTGATCAGGTGCTATATTGAATAACTAAATTGTTGATGTCTGATCTTTCTGTAAATAGGCTTTTTCAGCCACACTGGATAATTTTTGAAATTTCCAACCCGTCTACTCCACTAAATGGATAAGTCTTGTATGAGACGGTCTCATTGTGATACAAAATGGATGTATAAGCTCAAAGTGTTACTGTAAGCAAAAAAAATCTGTCATTTTAAGGAAGCAGGAAACAATGCATTTGCCTCTCAAAATGTCTTGCTTTCAGCAAACTGACTTGAGTGTGGTTATTTACTTGTATATAAATTGATGCACACGTTTTTTTATTTAATTTTCATGTTTACAAGGTAACCTGGTAAACTGATCACATTGAACCAGATCCGTCATAAATTTACTAGCCCGACACACATTGAAACTTGCCTGCAAGAGTTGGTAGTAAAAAATCGGGAGATCCTTTTGCAATCAACATGTTTTGAGGATGGCCAGGTTTCGGGGAAGGGCTGAAGGGGAGCTCCATACAGACTAGAGAGGCACTAGGAGTCTAGTCTAAATCTTTGAGATCAATCGATAAACCGGCTTCTAGTAGTCATTTGTGACTTGTTGAGTTAAACTAGCTCATATGCACTCTTAATACTTGACTAGTAGTATTAAAGATGCCAGAGTCTAACAATTAGCATCCCAAAACACGTACAGAAATCATAAATTTCATATGCAAGTAAAAAGCATTTTCCATATATTTATACTTAGCTGAAGAAGCTTCAGCTATCGCGGTCAGTTAACAGGTTAGCGACTGATTACATCGATTAGTTTTACAATCCCACTTTGTTAAGACAACAGGGGAATCAGCCCTCGTCTTGGCAGGAAAAACCAGAGGGGCATTCAAGAACAACAATTAAAAGAGAGACATTTGGTGTTTTTCTTAACTAAACATCTGATCCAGCAACAACACCAAGGTCATCGCAAACCCAGAATTGAATCCTGGATATACAACCAAGTGAAAAACCTCGAGACCAAAGGAAGCACGCCCATTAGCGGCCTCCTTCCTCTTGATCTCCGCCACAACTTTTTTCGAGGATTTGTCGATGATCTTACACGACCTTTGCGCGTAAGAGCCTTCAATGACATATATAGGATTTTTAGTTGTTGCCCCTAGGAAAACATGTGCAAGTACATTGGAATTTGCAAGTAGTAAGCTAACATTCTTCCTCACGTAACAAATAGGCTGCTTTTTTTGGAATGTTTTGGAATTGTGATGATCACTAGCATCACCCTTGTATACTAGCCAATCGTCCACTAGTCGTATCGTCTGTTCATCAAAGAATAATTTTGATTAGAATGCGTATTAGTATAAATTATGCAAATAATAAAAAATCTAAGAGTTCATCAAAACAATTTAAAACTTGTTCTCTTAGATACGTAGAATATGTTCTTTCTTATCCATTTCTAGAGAGCCAACTATAGACGAGTATGCATCCTGTGGACCGAAACTAATTACTCAAAGGTCTTATTCTTTCCACCTATCTCAAATGCGTTACGTAGTACAATAAACGAATAATTAAGATAAAACTATATTTACTTTGTAATTCTTGTAATGGAACGAATAGCTGTAAAAAAATGGTAAATAATATAGACAAGATTTGATTTCAGATCTTCATTTACATCGAAATAAATTTAAACAGTTAACATTTTGTAATAGACGAGATTTGATTTCAGGTAAGGTACGCGAGATAAGGACTAACGTTACCATGTAAAATTCAACCGCCACATACTCAAAATCTAACATGTGCTCCGTGGAACAAGTTTGCTTGAGTTGCTTCTTTGGAATGATTATGTTACAAAGTCGGCAACAAAGTCATAATAGCCATTTAGAAGTACTAACTTGTAAGCATGAGGTTGAACAGTGATAAATGCATAATTGCATAGTGGCCCCTCAAAATAATGCTTATTTTGGTGTTTGGCTTGGTTGTAGGCTTTAATAAGGGTAAATCAAAATTAGTTTTCGACCAAACACCATTTTTTTTACCCGTTTTGCCACATTTTCATATTCGACGCATTTACTAATACAAAAATTTAATTGTAAATATATTAAATATCTCGAAACAATTAGGTTAATTAAAGAATAAATCCTATAGAATATCTAGGTTACATACAATAATGCAAACTATACATGAGTAGGAAAGATGGTAATGTAAATCCATAAAACTCTTTCAAAGTCCAAATATAGCCTACCCTAGAACCACTATAAGAATTCGTGTTTTTATCGACAGTTAACAACCTCACCACTATATTCATTCTCTTTCATACACTACATCCACAACCTTATTATAATAATAATAGGAGTAATAATTTAAACACTAATTACAGATTATTTTGAAACGGAGGAAGTATAATAATAAAAAAATACCTTATGACGACGCGTAGTGAAAATAGATGTTCCAGAAGCATCCATAAGAACAATTTCACCAGGTCTCCCACGGTAATTATCAACACGGTAAATTAAATTACCAGTAGAATCAATCACAGTAAAACCACTACAACTCATCAAAAGTGACTTCCTCCAAACAGTTAAAAACGTACATGTAGTTGATGATGCTCCACCATCCTTATCCTTATCGTTACCGTTATCGGCCTTGTAAATGTATTCCTTGCAATCTTCTAAACACCGTTTTTCATCGGTAACTCTGGTACAAGATTTAGCCTTGAGAAATAGAACCATGATATTTAGTTTTTAATTGTTTTTTTCTTTTTTTTGGGGTTTTGAAAATGATTAAATTGTATGTAGTTGGATTATTGGTGAAGTTTGAAATGGGAAGAAGGAACGAGAAAAGAGATATTTATAGAAGAAGAGAAGGAGTGAGTGAGAAATGAAGCGCAGAGCTAGTTGTAAATAGTTGGGTGGGTGCCGACCATTCAAACTAGCTTCATGCCACGTGTTTACAGATGGATATTTAATAGGCGCGTTGGTACTTGTTATGACTTTTTCTTTTTTCTTTTTTTTTTTTTTCTCTTTTTTAATAATGACTGATTTTAATGTAACAGTTTCGAGATATATACACTTCAAGTTTTTTTTTTTTTTTTTTTAAGTATTAACTCCGTTAATAGTTATCTGCAATTTTGGCTCTGTTCTTATTGATTAAACTGAGCTGAACTGAACTTATTAGAGCTAAACTGAATTGAACTTATTAGAATTGAACTGAACTGCAATGAATATTTTATAAGAGAAAAAAATTATGAGTTGAACTAAACCGAACTTATTATAACTAAATTGAACTGAACTGAAAATAATCATATGAGAACAGACTCAAAAAATTTTATGCGGCTGACTATACGGTATGGTCATCTCCATCATAAAGTGTTATAGGGGTTACTCGTTCAGTTTGACAGGGGTTAGTTCGGAGTTACTTGATCATTATTATAGGGGTTACCAAATCAGTGTTATAAAGGTTACTTTGTTATTTTACAAGTGGCCGCACACAAATACACACTTTTTTTTCGGTTTCTTCAACACTCTTGATTACTTCATATATTTATTAGGATATGTTCTCTTCAACTAAATTTCAGTTCAGTTCGGTACAGTTTAGTTCAGTTCCAATTAGTTCAGTTCCTAATTTCCTTCTCTTTAAAAAATATTCATTTCAGCTCTATTCAGGTCAGTTCAGTTCAATTCAGTTTAGCTCCAATCAGTTCGGTTCAGTTTAGTAAATCAGAGCTCTTAATTATGATTTTTTTTTTTTTAACAAGCAAGTTATGAATGTTTTAATATAAAGTAAGCAATTACGATATTAACGTATTTTTTTAAAGGTGTTTTTATTTGATATGCTTAATTTACGAAGTATTTTATTTACAAGTATTTTTACAAACATTATTGAAATCTAGTGTAGCTCAGTTGTGAGTGTTCCATATTTAAGAAAGAGAGGAGATGATTCCACATTATAAGATATAGAAATTACTCTTATTATTTCCAATTACTCTTATAAGAATTTTATATGGATTACAATACAAGTGTGATTTGATTTTTTTTGGATTGGTAACATTCTTGTTGTTAATGCATTTCAAGTAATTAAGATCGAATTTTTTTCAACTTGAAACCATATCTAAAACTTTCATGCATGCTTATTCAATTCAAAATTTCAATTATTGAGTTCGATCAGTCCCATCTTTGCTTAAACACGGTACTTACAAAATACACAATTTACATATGTTAATTTGATTAGGGTATCCCTTACAACTTGCATATGATGACATGCATGAAAAGGGCCTATAATAATAATAATAATAATAATAATAATAATAATAATAATAATTTTGTTCTCCAATAAAAAGATACAGTTGTATTTACAATTGCATGTCTGTGATTTCGACCAACTATATAAACCTGTAGTTCAGGTCAATTATATGCACTTTCTACAAACGTAATTTAATGATTCCATTTGGTTACTCACATTATTATTATTATTATTATTATTATTATTATTATTATTATTCGAATTTTCCGGTTCAAGTTTAATTTTCTGGTTTTTTTACATGTCACTATTTATTGCTATAAATAGAGAATACTTTTTTTTCAATGAAAAAAAATATCCACTTGATTAATCCTTTTTTGAGCGGATGAAAATGTAGCGCGTATGTCATTTATTGTTGGATTAGCTGTTGTAAATGTACTTTGTACTTCAGAGTCAAGTGCAATTGTGCAAGTGGTGCAACTATGCCAAAAAAAAAAAAGTTTAAAATAAGGGTAATGCTATACGTAGCCCTTATAAGCATTGAATTTACTCTTGGAAAATGTATAAAGTTAGAAATTCATGACAAAAACACGTGTAAATCGGTGTAATTAGTGTGTTTTTGTCATGATTTTCTAATTTAAACAATTTTCAAGAGTAAATTAAATGCTTATATGTAGCCCTTAGGGCTATGTATAGCATTTTCCTTAAAATAATTACCAAAAATAATATATAAATAAATAAAAAGATGTGCAATTAAGCTAACTTAGGAAGACAAGTTTGGGACTGCGTACGTACCTTCAGGATGTTAACATATTTGGAATTATCAGTCTATTTGTATTTTCTTAGGCATAGGAATTCATTATGATACTCTTTTAGTCTTATCTTTAGCGTTTTTTATTATTATTATTTTATTTTTGTAAAATTGATTAATTGGTGTCAAATGTTTCACTAGAATTTTCACAATATGTAGAAATAAACGTCTTATTCACTAAAGGTCTAAAACCTTGTTCTTTTAACCAAAAAAAAAATGTTACATAATTTCTGTTCAATAACAATAAGGGTCTGTTCTGATACAATTATTTTCAGTTCAGTTTTAATAAGTTCAGTTCAATTTAGCTCTAATTAGTTCATTTCAGTTCAGCTCAGCTCAGTTCAGTTAATAAGAACAGACCCTAATTAAATCATTTTTTTTAATAAGGAAAAATCAATAATTTTTAATATGATGCGATAGTGAATTACTCCACAATAACTTAATTTAATTGAATATAACTAATAATTTTATTCAGTGGATATTACTCAATACTCATATCAGGTAAAGAGATCGAGCAAGCTAAGACTTAAATCTTCATACATGGAAATAAAGCAATCATAGAAAAGGAGGAAGATAGCAAAAATAAAATAGCAAGTTGGTCCTCTATGATATTCGAACAAACAAGATATTATGTGTGTTCTATAAAATTATATTTTTAAATAGCTAAATTCTAAAAGAAGAGACTTGTATTATCACTCTTCCACTTATATGTTAGTGGTGATCGAGTGTAAGATATATCTTCTCACTTTTTTTTAGTCACTATTAGTGTTTTTTTATTGAATTAGGAAAACCTTCATCATATTAATTTAAAAAATAAAATGTGTTCACAAATCAAATTGTTTATTGTTAAGTATGCTAATATAGTTTATTTCGTGTTGGCAAGACCCCAATCAGTGCATGCTAATTATGTATAGACATTAGATTTGGTGCGCCCAATAATGTATTTGTCTGTCTTGTAAGTCTTTCACATAATTCATATATCTTACTCACCTTAATGATTAATGATAAACCAAACAGTGTGTATATTTGTACTCCCTCAATCTATTTCAAAATAAACGCTCCAATTTGACCACTATATTTATCAATGTGAAATTTTAACCAAGGATATCTGTCAATAATATTGAGTATAGAGAGAATAGAGTAGTGTGTGTTGTATTAGCATATGCACAAGTATATATACAACCTAGAAAGAGATTAGGGCTCGTAATCTATCATCGGCCCAATAGCTATACATACAATATGGCCTAATACCCCCCCTCAAGTTGGAGCATGCAAATCACAAATGCCCAACTTGCCAAGTAAGTACATGAATTGACTTTTACTCAAAGCCTTTGTGAACATATCCGCTAATTGGTCCGTCGTCTTCACATAAGACGGACTAATTATACCATCCTGAATTGCATCACGAAGATAATAACAATCCACTTCAATATGCTTTGTACGCTCATAGAAAACCGGATTCTGCGCAATATACAAAGCAGATTGATTATCACAAAACAAACTCATTGCACGGGGATGTGAGACACCCAAACTTAGAAGAAGAGCCTTTAACCATTTCAGCTCATCAGTAGTTTTAGACATTGAGCGGAATTCGGACACTGAAGAAGACTTGGCCACAGTGTCCTGCTTCTTAGTCTTCCAAGATACAGGAGAAGCACCAAGAAACACCAACCATCCAGAAATAGATCGACGCGACAAGGGACAACCTGCCCAGTCCGAATCACACCATCCTGTAATATGCAAATCACAATATGAACTCAAAAGGATTCCCTGACCCGGACATCCTTTCAAGTATCGCACCGTACGGAGAGCGGCCTCCCAGTGGTCCTGTCGCGGTTGTTGCATAAATTGAGAAAAAATATGCACCGCATAAGCTAGATCAGGTCGAGTAAAAGACAAATAAATCAAACGACCCACAAGACGTCGATACATCTCAGGATCAGAAATAAAAGGAGATTCTAATTTAGCCAGAGTATGATTCTGCTCAATGGGAGTACTTGCCGGGCGTGCCCCAAGTAAACCAGACTCTGCAATGATATCAAGTGTATATTTCCGTTGGCATAAGAATATGCCCTCCGGACTTCGCGCAACCTCAACACCTAGAAAATACTTCAAAACACCCAGATCTTTCATGTGAAAGCAGTCACTCAAATATGACTTGAAAGAAGAAATCGCAGAAGAATTATTTCCAGAAATTATCAAATCATCAACATACACCAGAACAGTAAGTTGAATAGACCCAGATTGAAGAGTAAAGAGAGAGTAATTAGAGTACGATTGTACAAAACCGTACCTTTTCAGAGAAGTAGCCAATTTAGAGAACCAACAACGAGGTGTCTGCCGAAGACCATACAAAGACTTGCGAAGACGACACACCAAACCTGGTTGAGAACCATGAAAACCAGGCGGAGGTGTCATATAAACCTCCTCATCAAGGTCACCATGGAGAAAAGCATTGTGAACGTCCATTTGATGCAATTCCCAATTTTTCGCAGCAGCAACAGCAAGAACAGCCCGAACAGTGGTCATTTTAGCAACAGGAGCAAATGTATCATTATAATCAATACCCTCGACCTGATGGTTACCAAAAATAACAAAGCGAGCTTTCAATCTCTCAATAGAGCCATCAGAATTAAGCTTGATCTTGTACACCCATCGGCACCCAAGAGCTTTCTTCCCTGGAGGTAATTTCTCCATTACCCATGTTTGATTATTTTCTAAAGCAGATATTTCTTTTTGCATTGCCTCTCTCCACCCTACATTTTTCATAGCCTCCTTGAAATTACGGGGTTCTACCACAGGATCCACAACTGCAATAAAAACATGATGTCGCATAGAAAATTTATCACAATTCACAAAATGTGCTAAAGGATAGGGAGTACCTGAGGAGCATGGAGTAGACGGTAAACGGGAGGAGATAGATGGACTAGAAATAGCATGTGCGACATAATCCTTGTGCCAATTCGGAGGATGCCTAGGACGATGACCACGTCCTAAATCATGAGGAGAAGAGTCGGGAGTAGTCGATGGACTGCCCCCCCTGGTAGAATTGTCCGCGACATGGCTGCGGTGTGCAGTGGTAGCCGCGGGGGGGGGGGGTGCGGTACTCACTGCCAGCACACCCCGAGGCAGCAGCAAGCCCCGAGGCAACAACAGAGTTGTCGCTGCTACTGGCAGCAACCGTACCAAAGGCGGCAGTCCCCAAAGCAGCTGTAACAGTGGCAGAGGGCTGTTCGGGGCTGCCGTCATTAGTGTTATGCCGAGTAGAGGTCTCACCAAGTGCAAGAACATGCTCAAGATCATCCAAAAAATCAAAATCGATCCCACCATCAACACTAGACACCCTTTCATTACCAACAATAGAATCGGGGAGGCATCATTAAGCATAAATGGGAATTCATTTTCGTGAAATTTAACGTCGCGGGACACAAAAATCTCACCCGTCTCCAAATCATACACCTTCCAACCCTTCTTCCCATGCAGATATCCCAAGAAAACACACCGTCTACTCCTAGGTGCAAATTTGTCACCCTTGGCTTTTTGATTGTGTACAAAGCAAAGACAAACAAACACCATTAAGACATCAAAGTTAGGTTGTTTACCAAAAAGAAGTTCATATGGGGTTTGATAATCTAACAAACGAGATCGAGTACGGTTAATTAAATAAACCGCCCCAAGAACACTCTCTCCCCAAAAAGATATTGGCAAATTACCCTGAAACATCAAAGCCAGGCTAGCATTTAGGATATGTTGGTGTTTGCGCTCTACCTTCCCATTTTGTTGTGGGGTACCCACACAAGAGGTTTGAAAAAGTATGCCATGTTCATCAAAATAAGGGAGCATGGGTTTGAATTCTGTACCAATATCACTATGCACACATTTCACGGAAACATCAAATTGATTCTTGATCATAGCAAAAAAAGAGCAAAAAGAGGAATAAACTTCAGTTTTGTCATTTAATAAATAAACCCAAACCCCTCTCGAAAAATCATCCACAATAGTCAAAAAATAGTGTGCACCACAGGTAGAAGGTGTCTTATACGACCCCCATAGATCACAATGTATCAATTCAAAAATACGACTAGCTCTACTATCACTAATAGGAAAACTATCCCGTGATTGTTTAGCTTGTGGGCAAACAGTACACGCTTTATTCAAAGAATTACTACTAGAACTACCACTAATAGCAGACACTAACTTGACAATGTTATCCGACGGATGCCCCATACGACGATGCCACAAATCAAAGGTAGAGACTTCTGTATTGGTCACCGCACATGCTTTAGGAATTCACCGGAAGTAATATAGTCCATCTATCCATTCACCGGCTCCAATCAGGCTCCCCGAAAGTTGGTCCTGTATAGCACATAAAGAGTTAGTGAATTGGACAAAACATTTAGAATCATCAATCATTTTAGACACCGATATTAAATTGCAATGTAATTTGGGAACAAATAAAACATTCTCAAGTATGATGCCATCTGCTAAATACACTCGGCCCTCCTTAGTAGCCAAAGCATGAGCACCATCCGGGAGGCCGACGGGACAAAGAGAAATAGAATGCACATTCATCAAACAAGAGTCATTCCCGGTAACATGATGAGAAGCGCCAGTATCGATTATCCAAGGCAAGAAAATAGGCTCACCAATCATCTTATCCTGTTGGTGACTATTAACCATATTCAAAAGCATACCAACATGTTCGGGTTGGAGGTCGGAAAGAGAAGCAAGAGTGTCTTGGGAGGGCCCGGAAGAAGCCCCAAGAGGGCTGCTAATAGCATGAGCACGAGCAGCAGCAGCTCGTGGCTTGGTGGATTCGGCAGCAGCAGAAACAAGAGCAGAAGTAGGGGCAACAGCCATAGCAGGGGGCCTACTGCCAGAGGTCGTATGCTGCTGACCAGAGGTGGCATTCCCCCCCTTTTTGGCGTATTTTTCTAGCCACCAATCGGGGAAGCCGTGAAGAAGAAAGCAGCCGGAGTTTTCATGACCCGAGCGCTTGCAATGAGAACAATGTAGCTTCGATTTGTCCGTGCGTGGAGGAGGAAAGGAGCGATGACCATCACCTTGAATAGCAAATACATGAGCCTCGACCTTCTCCATTGATGCCTTCCCTTGAGCAATCCCACGAGAACGTTCCTCTTGAAGGAACGCTTGATAAGCACGGTCTAAGGTCGGCGGGGGCTGCTGAGAAAGAAGGTTCGTACGCACTAGAGCATACTTATCATCATCAATGCCAATCAAGAATTGGTGTAATTTTTCTTCCTCCCTGTCCAATTCATATTTCTCGGTAACATTACACGTACACTTGCCGCATTCACATCCATGAGGGGGTTTGAGACGCAATAAATCATCAAAATAACCCATCAATGTGGTATAATAATCCTCAACCGACATAGCCTTCGATTGCTTGCAAGTAGCAATAGCAGCCCGCAACTGTTGGAGACGAGGGCCACTAGCCTCGCAATATCTCTTTTCCAAATAAACCCACAACTTTCGTGCCTCCTCAAAGTAAGGAATGGAAGCAGCAATTTTGGGATCAATAGTGCGCAGAATCCAAGAAATAAGCATAGAATAAACAGTGTCCCAATCAAGTAACTTAGGTGAATCAGAAGGTTTTGCGATAGTACCGTCAATGAACCCATACTTGCGCCTTGATTTCAATGACAGGGAGATAGCACGAGACCAAGCAAGAAAATTTTCACCCTAGAGAATGACATTAGTAATCTGATTCCCCGGCTGATCACCAGCGCCGAGGTAATAGGGTCGACTTTCGTTTCATCCACCATTGTTGATTAGAAAAAAAAAATCAGAGAAAAACAGAGAGACTTATAGAAGAAATTAGAGCAGATTATTGAAAATAGAGAATAATCGGTGAAGAAATTAAGAATTTTAGAATGTAGAAATTAGAACCGTAGGGTTTTAGCGTTGTTTCGGCTCTGATACCATGTCAATAATATTGAGTATAGAGAGAATAGAGAGGTGTGTGTTTTATTAGCATATGCACAAGTATATATACAACCTAGAAAGAGATTAGGGCTCGTAATCTATCATCGGCCCAATAGCTATACATACAATATGGCCTAATAATATCTTTAAATTTTACTCCGTAATAAGTATAGATTATCAATCGTAAATATTCTAAAACTATAAGCATGTAATGACTTGATGTGAATAGTGTAATAGTTAAATTGAATTATTTACTTTAAACGGAAGCATGTAATGACTTGATGTGAATAGTAGTAAAGCTAATGAGCGCCCCGGGGGCGTTAGATAAGAGAATTAAAGTGCAAATATTAGAGTAAAATTAACATTAATTACACCGAACGACGCGTGATTTTGTCATGAATTCCTAACTTAATACCATTTTAACTAATATAATTTATCCTTATCTAACGCCCTAGGGCGCTCGTTAGCAAGATCGATAATACATATGATGTTTTTAATATTTAAAGGAATGGTTCAATGAATTATACTCCACATATCCAAACACCAAAGGAGACAATAGTGACTACTGAAACACATGGTTTCTGAATCAAGAGATATGCACAAAATTTCTAAAATGAATAAGAACAAATTTTAATAATGTATTAATAATTATATTTTCATAATATTTGTAACATTTCTCACTCGAAATTTGTAGTATTTGTATAATTTTTGGCGGCGTTAGGCGCGTGAGTAAGGATTGGACACTGAATGGGCTCTACCTCACCCACCTATTGAGACCATATCTTTAGTCAGACAATAGTCAATATTTAGCTCATTAAATACTCGCAGAAAAAATTGAAGAATTTAGCACGTCATTTTATAAACAAGCCCACGCACGCAGGAAATAATGCCACGTATATCCATGTGCATTGAAATAAATAACGACGTGGAAATTACAAAATAAAACAAAATGACTAATGACATTATGACAAATATGTTACCTTCAAGCCTGAATTAAAAAGTCATCAAATTGAATAGTACTTCCTCCGTTTTCTTTTACTTGCAACACTTCCCTAAAAAGGAAATGTCACAATACTTGCAACACACTATAAAAGGAAAGTTACTTTAGAGAAAAACTATACTATTTTCCTTATTTAAAGCACATGACCCACTAAATTACATTCCTAACAACCACTCATCCCATTTTAAAGTGTATTATATCATGTGAACCTCACATTTTTTAAATACCGTAAAAAAATGTGTGTTGCATCTAAAAGAAAACGGAAAAAGTATAACTGTAAGTCTGTAATTAAAACAAGTAATTAAAAATTCTGATACGACAGAGGGAAGGATGTTGATCATATATACCTCAACTTTTATGCGGAATAATTTTAACTTTTTATAGCTGAAAACCTTAAGTTTATATGTCAGATTAGAAAACTGAAAAAGTGAGATGGAAGTGTAAGGGGTACTCAAAGACCATATAACTGAAAGGATCTAATCGTATGACCTTGCTTAGCTTGATAGTTAAACAAAATTAAAAAACACAAACCAAGTTTATACGTAAATACGTAATTACCTATCTATACTTCTATAATTTAGTATTTAAAAACACAAACCATAATTTTTCATATGACACATGTCATCACAAGTCACTCACTACCACATATGACACATGTCATCCCTTTTAATCTTTTTGTTTAAGTCTTTATACATTGTATAACTTGCAAATTCAATTAAGAAAATGAAGTGTTTCATTTCCATCATAATAAAATAAAGTTGAACCAATTAATATACATCACATAAACATATGAATTGAATTATATAAAAATTGGCCTTTCAACTCCTAAACTTAAAATATAAGTTAAACCATCCTACAATCTTCATGTATATATACGTAACTAAATTCCTTTATCTTTTTCCACAGTTCTACCCTCATTCTTTTTTTCCTTTTAAGTTTTAGCAATGAAACAATTACTTCGTATTTCATATCAAAAGTTTAAACTATTGAAAAACATACCTACATATATATAACCTAGGTAACCCGTGCATCGAACAGACCAAAATGCTTTTTGGACTTGATTTGTGTAACCATTCATATAACTTAAACTGCCTATTTTCCCTTTGCTATTACATGGCTTACTAGCTTGAGAGTTCGTATTAAAAATGATATTTTATATTATTATTTAATGAAATTGAAAGGTATTGGATATAGAATCATAGAAGTATAGAACACTCAAGAACAGAGAATGAGTGAAATTTGGAGACAAAGAAAACAGACGAAATTTTTGGAAGTGCTTATGCCTTAAATTCATTGGCGTCCAAAAAAGGCTAAAATGACCGCGAATTGAATTGCAATGCAACCATAGCATGTTTTTGTTTTTACAAAAGATTCTATTAAATGAAAACAGTATTATTACAACCTAAACACGAACTAATACAAGAACACACAAATTAACCTAAAAGCTAGACACACATGTACCATTATAGTAAGAACGAATAGAACATAATACTGAAAAGGTCTTGCAGCAAACCAATAGATGCGGAGCCCGAACAATCAAGAAAACCAAACCACATTCATATTGTGGACCAAGAGAAAAATCGAGATGTATTAAGAGCGCATATCATAAAGTCATAAACATTAAAGAGAACCCAAATTGGCATTGATAGCGAAGAGAACCTTAGCATGTTGTTTTGTTGTTTACACATTCAATTCCCAACTTTGTATGTAACGAACGACAGTCTTTAATTTGGTTACTCTTGTTTTTTTATAGATTTTGGGTGAGATTCGTTAAAAGATTTGTTCCTCCATGATAATGTTTTTCTCTGATTTTGACAAGAAAGGACATTTTTAGTGTACCTAATTGATTATTACGAAGTACAAATTAGTGGAGATTGCATTAGTAAGTTCATATGTATCCCGATAAATTTAGAGTTAAAGTATATTTATGACTTTTACAAATATTATACTACCCTTACCTTAAAAAGTTAAAAGACGTGCTTATGGGGTCACTTGTGTTCAGATAAGTTGATGTAAATTCAGAAAATTCAAATAATATATAATAAGTTTAAATGAGTGGAAATCAAGGAAGCTGAGGAAATAAGTGAAAATCAAATGAATTAAGGAACCCACCTTTAGTGTTATTGCATGTGTTAGCGATTTTTTTTTTCAATATGATAGTTTTTATATAAGAGGATGTTTTATCTTCAAGAACTTTGTTCGTTTATTTTTAATTATACGTTGATGATGAGATGAAAACACGTCTTAAATGATTTAATTTAACTAAGACATCACCTCATATTTGCTCAGTATCCAAAAAAAAGAAGAGGAGGAGAATAAATAGCCAATTCTCGGACTCTCTACATCTCAATCCATATACGGAACAAATACAAGAAGTGTTTTAACCATGCTTTGACATTGACGGTCCAACTAATTTGACACTCAAAACATTTCCTAAATTAAGTCGTTTTCGATCATTACTACTACGACCCTGTTTGATTCACCTTAAAAAAAATAATATTAAGTAAAAATAATTTCAGTTCAGTAAAAATAAATCCAGTTCAGTAAAATTAATTTCAGTTCAGTAAAAATAATTTCAGTTCAGTAAAAATAAGTTCAGTTCAGTAAAATTCAGTTTTCTTAAAGAAAAATTATAATAGAAAATCAGTAAAAATAATTTAAGTTCAGTAAAAATAATTTCAGTTCAGTAAAATTAAGTTCAGTTCAGTAAAAATAAGTTCAGTTCAGTAAAAATAATTTCAGTTCAGCAAAATTAAGGTGAATCAAACATGACCTACGTCCACCATTATGATGAACTTATCATCTATTTCATCTTTTTGTTATCCTCTTGTTGTTGTGACAATAGTTCAAAAATCACACTATAAAGCAACGCCCATATATAATTTACGGCTATTTCACCAAATGCCACTGAGTAATTTAAAAATTCACCAAATGCCATCGGACTTTTCAGAATTCACCAAATGCCACTGAGTTTTTAAAAAATTCACCGAGTGCTATTAATGACTAACGACAATTAACTCTGTTAGTCATTAAGGCTAATTATGCCACATGGTGTATTCTAATTAGTTCACTTTATTATTATTATTTTATTTATCAAAAAAAATTAAAATTAGAAGTTTAAAAAAAAAAAATTAAAATCAGAAAAAAAAAAAAAAAAAAAAAAAAACTAAACCCCAACCACTCTTCCCACCACACCACGGCACCACCGCCCCTACGCCAGCCCAACCCCATGCCCCCACCCCCACCGACGACCAACATCCTCTTTGGTGTCGGCGGCCACCCTTCCCCCTACCCCTACCATCTCCATCCACTTCCCCCCTTAAACCACCATCCTCAACACCCTAAAACCCCAAAATTGAAATCTCCAAAATCGAAACCCTAAATTTCGATTTTAAGGTTTTCGATTTTGGGGTTTAAGTGAGGTGGCTCAGGGGGTGGAGATGGGAGGGGAAGGGCTTGTTTGGGTTCGCCGGAGCGGGGAAGAGGCTTTGAATTAAGGGAAATCGATATTGGGGGTTTAAGGTGTCGAAACCCTAGATTTCGATTTTTGGGGTTTTTAATTAAGGGATCCGGCGTGATGGTTGAAAGGGTGGAGCTCGGAGGGGATGAATTGATTTGGGTTCTCCGGCGTGGGGGGGGGATTTGGTCATCGGCGGTGGGGAGGGGAGGGATTGTCGAGGGAGAACGAGAGTTTGTGAATCGCGACTGGGTTACGTCGTCGGCGTGGGTTGGCTAGGCTGGGTTGCGTCGTTGGCGCGGGTTAGCTAGGCTGGGTTGCGTCGTCGCCGATGCGGTTGTTCAGGGCTGGGTTGCGCCGCGGTGGGGACTGGCTGGAGGCGGAGATATGGTGGTGGCAGTGACAGACGGTGGTTGGGGCTGGGTCATGGTGGGTGTTTTTTTTTAAAGTTTTTTATTAAGTAATTAATTTACTAATTTAATAAGCAACCAATCATAAGCCACCACGTGGCATAATTAGCCTTAATGACTAACGGAGTTAACTGCCGTTAGTCATTAATGGCACTCGGTGAATTTTTTAAAAAGTCAGTGGCATTTGGTGAATTCTGAAAAGTCCGATGGCATTTGGTGAATTTTTAAATTACTTAGTGGCATTTGGTGAAATAGTCGTATAATTTAACAATGATCACAACAATTATATCATATCATAAAATGCCACAAATCAAGATAAATTTAATTATATAAAAGTTTTTACGAATATATTGGAGCAATTAATAGATATTTTTGTTAATGTTTCTTGAAGAGTAAATTGTGGTTGTAGTACAAACACACCAAACAAGTTATGCTTTTCTTTTATTGGTTGTATTATGTTTGAAATTTGTCCGATAATCTTGCGGCAAAAAAGATCACCGGATTTTGTTGTATTATATTTTTGTGTTCAAAGAATTATGAATGTCAGTGCCTCTTTTACAATTTTGAACCATCAGATCACCACATTTTATAGCTTTTTAGAACATTCATTGTTGCTGGTCGGTTGTTCTAATGGTGTATTACACTGTTGATTTGACAAATAACTTTACTCATTAGATTGTTGAAAAAGTGTTTGCCGAAATACTTCCTCCTTTCTTTTTAACTTGACCCGTTTTGACTTTTACACTATTCACCACCTCTCCTTTGACCGTATTTTATGAATGATATGTAAAGAAAAATATATTCATATGATATCTTTTTTAATTCGTCTCAATAAGTACTATCGTAATATAGAACTTTTATAATATTTACTTATGAAGAATTAAAGTTATTGATCACTAAAGTTTTGCATTGAAAAGCGTGATAAAAGAAACAGGTCAAGTAAAAAAGAACAGAGGAAATATTATTTTTATGGATGGAGTATATGACTATATGCTTTGTATTACTTTATATAGCCCCATTTTTCTTTAATTACTGTTACAATAATTGAATCAAACAGGATGAAATAACGACTTGTATGAACGTAATAAACTCTAAGGTACTCATAAACTGATAAGGGAAATCTCAATATGAATTACGAATATGATCCAAGTTGCTAGTGTTGCTACTACAGATTACTTCTTTATTTTTTTTTCTTCTTCTTATATATAAGGTTTTCATAAAGAAGTCAAACTTTAAATGAAATGAATGTTTTTATTTAACTGACATAGTCAAACTTAATATATACTGTATGTCTGTATGTAATATACTTCGTATTGATTTGAATATCAATATACTGCGTATAAATAAAATATTTGTATATGAATAACAAATAATAAAGTCCTCGTCAAAAAAATAAGTCATAACAAAAAACTCAAAGTGTGTCAATTATTCTGAAATGAGGTTATTGATATTTTTTTTAGTCATTTTAGACACCCATTCACACAAATTGTTTGTGCATCATTGTCTGAAAAACTCATACTCCTCATAGAAAAACTATCTTTGTACGTAGTATGACATACATGCATGGTGTAAGATAGTACTCATAGCAAAGTTAATGTTAAGAGTTTCTTGTACAAACTTCTAATGAAAAAAGTTGCACACACACACATAAATATATAAACGTCATCTATGACAAGAGCTTAAAATTAAACATTGAAAAAAAGTAATGCTTACCTACAAATTAAATGTAAGTTATTGACGCCATTTAATTATATATATTGTTGAGTCCATAAACAACCCACATGTGAGCATTCTCTTGTCCCACACTAAAAACACTAACGGGCGAGTGTAGTGGTAATGAAATCCCACATTGAAATAATTCAAGAGTTACCACCACAATATAAGGCTAAGAGGATATACTCCCCTCATTGCCATATAATTTTGAGATGGAATGAACCTCCTTGGTCTTGTAAAGTGGTGGACTTGCACTCTCCCATGATGGGTGCGGCCTAAACCCGTATTTAACATATATCTACTTATCCAGCCTTAAACTTTTCTATATGATTAGCTAAACAAATAGCAAAACTTACATGGGTCGCACACAATTTAAGTAGTTATGACTAATGAAACCGTATATATTCTTCATTTAGTAAACCAAAAGTAAGTATCTATTATCCACTTTTGCCAAAAAGAGTGGTGTCAATTAATCCACGGCTCAAAGCCTCAAACCTACTTAAAAGTGGATATCATGCATTTATTCTTTATGAGTAGTCAACAAGGAAACTTTGGGAAAGTTGATTTTGATACTACAAAAGTTACCTAGTATCGATTTAGTAACTTATCAAGATTGACAGATTATTTTTTCTTACCATAAATAGTCAATTTACAAAGTATATCCCAATATATTTACCTAAAACTCTATTTATATCAAAGTAATGTGAATAAAGTGAGACGAAAGAGTTAGCAAGTAAGTCAGATACACTTATAAATGAAGAGAAGGATAACATGATTCTCATTTTAAAGTGGCTACAATAGAGATTAAATTTGATAAAGTTCTTTCTTTATCGGTATATCTAATAATTAATACTTGCACTTCATCAATTATATAAATCTCGTGAGCAGCAATACTAGATGTGTACCTGTATTGTTTTAAAAATCTTGTATTATTCACTAAAAATGAAGGAAAAGTTAGATATACTTATAAATGAAGAGAAGGATAAAAAGATTATCACCCTTAAAGTGGTTCTAGTAGAGATCAAATTTGATGGTCTTTTCTGTTGGTAAAATACTATCGATTCCGATAACAAAATAGAGAAGATGAAAGGGAAAAATACTTGATTGAATAGATCAACTCACAGTCGCGCCGTGGAACAATAATCCACTGCCTTAGAAGCGAAATACGCCACCACCGGTACAGGTTTCCTGATGACGCACGCCCCCCAAGTTTAACACAACTCTCTCCGTAATTCGTGCACCCGAACCCGAAGAGTGGAATTGCTCAAGAACTGTTCAGATCTCAAAGAGTAGGTTTTTGTTTATGTGTTTAGGGTTCAATAATATTAAAATTATAAATACAGGAAAGGCAATGCTCATATTTATATGTGTCCCAAAATTAGGAAACAAATAAACAAACCGACCTAAGGAAAAAAGGCGGGCCCGATCGGGCAACCAACCGCCCGATCGGGAGTGAGATGAAGTTTTCCAGACCTGGTGTTGCGCCCGGTCGGGCGATCTAGAAAACCGACCTCGGGCGAGAGCCGCCCGATCGGGCTCGTCAAAAACTCGAGTCCGCCACCCGATCGGGCGCGAGAGTTCTCCTATTTTCCTTAGCCACCTCCGCCCGGTCGGGCGAACCACCGCCCGATCGAGCGCGAGAATCCGTTTGCATTACCTATTTCCAACAATCCCCCACTAATGCGAGCGGATCTTCAACATGAAATCTGAACAGTAAATGAAAGTCTTAGTACTTAAATGCTAGTATCCAAAGGTTTGAACTAACACATTAGTGCACAAGGTTTTCAACACTTCCCTAGTGAGTATCCTAAGATTTGAACTCCTAGGAGCGAAGAAGGGACCTTGAATACACATACCTTGACTTTAGAGCTTAAGCAACTCCGCCAATCTTGGCCTACACCTTGGGCTCTCATGAGTACTTCAGGAAAACTACACCACAATTTTCCCTTGAAGGAGGCCACCCCTCGTACTCACGTAGGTGTTCCGTCTGTGTGAAAAATACACATTCCCAGCACATCTAGGGTCTTTCCTTGCAGGCTTAAAACACATTCAAGCATCGTGCAAACCCAAGATTTTCTGTGCAATGGAATAAGAACATTAAGAACGTAAAGTTCAACCCTATCAACTCGTCGGTGCATCTATCAATCCACTACTCAACGAGCTATTAGGCTAGATGCATTAAGGGATCCTCCCAACCTCAGTCATTCGGTACCACTATCGTTCCCTACTCGAGAAGTATCAGAGCTAGTGATTCTAATTTATTTAAGAATCACTATCGTTCCCACCTCTCAAGCAACTGGGCTAGTAGTATTAAGAGCAAGCAATGCTCAACCTTCCACCTTCGGTTTCATTATCAATCCTACTCTAAGAGCCACTGGGCTAACGGTCTTAAATCCACTTAAGAACCATTATCAATCCCTGCTCAAAGAATAACTGGACAAATGACATTAAGAGCCACACTCAACCTTACTGAATCTATCTACCTGGTCAACAGACCATAAAAAGAGTTATAGATTCAATAAACATATATGGTGCAAATCCAGCAATGAGTCAACCAAAACAAGGCTCCAGACCCATTCAGAACAAAAGTTCAATAAATTAAAATACTTTGGTGTGTCCATGTAAACTGTCTCAATTGACCACCCAATCTAGGTTATGGACATATTAAGAGCACTTAAAGCTCAACCTGCAAACATCAAGCAACAAGTCTACCAAAGCATCTCATAACCATATAAATTAGAAGGTTATCAAGCCAGATCACTTCAGGACGTAGACTCAAATTTTAAACTTCGTCACTAGAATAACTTAAAATACCCCACAGGATCTTAAATATATTCTCTTAGACAATCAAGCACTTACCTGTGCTTCATCCTAGTATAAGGACCTGCTTGATTCTTTTTTTGCTTTCACGTACTCTAACATGAGTATCACCTCCACAAGATCTGTCTAACTTTTTCACTACATCTGTAGTTCCTGACAACATACATAGACACTTGTGAAAATAATGTAGAGAACATGAGGATCAACTTACCCCCACAATGGACAAACTTCCAGAGATTAATTTTTGCAACAATCATCTTCTTGACACACGTCATCCAATCTAATGAACCTTTGCTTCATAATGGATTGTGTACAACAATTTGTTTTGCAGCTCACTCGAAACAGAGCACAACCCTTCATCATGTAAAAGCCATACACTGAAGAGGTTCAACTAATCATCGTTGTTCATTCAATCATTGTCTCTTAGAATTTACTGGATAGGTAATTGAGAAACTTTCTCACTTTAACCTTCATCCCTGTACTATCTGAAACCCAAACAATAATTGAGTAATCCTCTCTTGACAAACAGGATGAACAATATAGTTCACAACAAAACCACTACACGTCAAGAATAGTTTGTTCATCATTTAGATTGCAAAACATTAGCACATTTGAATTAAACATCAAGGGCAAATAATAAATATAACTCTGGCTTAGGCATGATAAATATAATTTACCAAACCACTTTCTCTACATCACAATAATGATATTGATGCGTATCTTTATTAGTTCATTGGCATACTGCCTAGAACCATTCTACTTATCTCATTATCTTGTAATTGTTTCTTGGCTTAGAGACACATATACATCTTTATCTCAATAAACAACATGCATGTTAAGTTAGCAACTTATGATCATTCTAGCAAATAAACTCTATCAATGCGAACCATACTAACATCACACATGCATCGAGAAGTTCAACTCACATGCCAAGAAAAAACTTAACATAACAAGTTAGAATACTCAAATCTAACCCCCACTCACCAATTCACCATACATATCACAAAGGATATAACATCATGAGCAAAAATACCTCATCTTCTAAGTTGTCACCTGTGTATGCGTTTTAAATACACACCCTTGATTTACAATCAATCATGCTAGGAAGCTTAAGCAACCTTACTGCAAATCAGACAAACTTAGAACAAACCAGGTGAGTCATAAGAGCTGGTCAGCACCAAACTTACAGAATAAATCCTAACAACATAGTATCTTACCTTTAGCCCATTTCCAATCAACCACCTTTCAACTCACCTTGAAAGATACTTACAACTGATGAATTTCTAATAGCAAGGCAAGATATACTCTTCTCAAACATATCAGACTCAAAGAGAGTGCACAACTCGCGTTAACATGCTTCTTTCCACAACTAGTCAATCAGGTTTATCCATATGGTTCAGGATCTTTCCATTCACCACTACATAAATATATACCACACAACAAACATCCACATACAACTTTCGATCAAGAAAGTAAAGCCAAGATGATACACAACTAGTTTAAACTTTAATCCAATACACCTTAGATGATGAACTCATCAACTTTAGTGGCAGAATAAAGCTTAGGAAGCAAGAACAAGTCCCAGCAAAACTAACATGTCATGTCATAGGTAAACATATACTTGAGACATTTCAAGGATTTAACATATCAAGCTCGTACATGATAAACGTAGCAGATATTCAGCATACATATCACCCACAGTCCCACAAGACTTCATGCTTTACGTGAAACATACATATAGAAATCAATTCTTCATTATTGGAAACCCCCACATCACAGATACCACATGAGAACAATCATGCATCGGGTAACAAATAAGGGAGTGTCAACCAAATTCTTGGGTGGACTTCTTACTTAAACAAATATACAACCGAAACATATCTGCAACCCCCACAATACTAACATTCACAGAATATTAATAAATTTTAAAGACATATAGAATGTCGATTCCCATCCTTACCTCATGTGGGGCATTTACACTTCAAATTTGCACGGCCATTCTAGCTTTGCTAAGTCAAGCCTTTTTTAATTTTGCTAATAAGCCCGGAAATCAACTTGGTCTCATCTAGACCATCAACAAGAAAAAATAATTGCTACACCTCTAGCAAATTAAATACATTTCAAGTTCGTGAACAAAGCTAATTAAGATCACAAGAATTAAACAATAATTCTAAATCCCTTTTTTAATCTAAAAAAGAGACACTTACAAGCTTATCACATACTCCGTGCTCAACAAAACATTGTCCATTATTAGGAAAAATAACAATTTAAAAACACTATCATAAGATTAAACACATGCCATCCCTAATATACTAGGACAAAACACATTAAAGTCCATGAACATAAATAGAATACCATTGGACAAAACATACATTAGCAGAAATAAATTACTTGCAAAACAACAAGCAAATAGCCACAGATAAACATCTTTTACGAAGACCTTCCTCCTCAATGCCACTCCTTTACAAGAGTAAAACTAACATACTAGTCAGTTACAAGATTGTAGGGAATAGTTTCAAGCCTTTAAAATCCCACTAGCTTGAACCCCACTGTGATCATACACTAAAGTACGGTGGCGTCCAAAAGGGAAGAAGATAGAGCAAAAGAGTCGCCAACAAGTTTTTTAAGGAACTTGTAAACCGTTCACGAGGTGAAGGTTACACCCCTTAACGATCCAAGAGATCTTCAACTCCATAAGGTCATGAACCAAATAAGGGTTCGGGGATGAAGGTACAAATCCAACCTAAAAGAGATTGAACCTGCCCTAATAATAGGCCTCTACTTTATTCTGATCGTATTCATGTGCGCATTCTGATTAACATGCAATCAATAGGATTAACCCTAAACCTGTTTAATCTATGTTGGTTGAATTTAATGCACAAATAAACTATTATTGGCGATCACTTGAATTTATAATCACAATTAACCTTAACAAGATTATTAATATCTTATTAAGCGTGATTGCAAGTACAAATTCCCTTTAACATGCAATAAAAGGTGATCAAGCAATAAATAATATAAAATAATACATATCAAGCAACATAATAAATAATCAATATCAATCATAATCATAAATATTAGAAAGAACATAGGAAGCATCATACTTTTAATCATACTTGATATTAAAAACACCCTAGACATGATACTAGAAATATCATAACAATCTAAGCGTGATTTCTACATCATAAAATCAATTAAACTATTAAAGTACTTACTTGGATGCCTCATACCTCTTTCTAATAACAAAATACACACGTTAGTAACTTCAAGGAAAATAAATAAATCAAAGCAATCAAATTAAATAATTGAAAGAGAAATTTGGGACCAAACCCTCAGAAATTAAAACCTTTCACGTCTAGCGCGAAGGCAACTTCGAATATGGCTAGGTGCTTCAAGATCTTGTGAATGCGGAATTTTGTATGAAAAAGCAAGAAAGAAAGAATGCTAAAAGATTAATGTTATTGAGAATTGATGAAAGAAAGATGATGAATAAAGAATAAGGAGAATTAGAGAATGTTGGTGATTATTGATTGTAGATTGTAGATGAAGAAAATTGATAATTGATGATTGGTGAATGAAAACGGAATTTTCTGATACGATATTTATAGAGAAAATCGGCCAAAAAAGATAATTTATCAAAACAGAGTCTGAAGATCGCAAAAACAACTTGGCGCCAGCCCTGGCTCATTGGCGCCAGGACCAGTGGCTAGCGCCAGACGCCAATGGCCGACGCCAATCCTGGTTCCAGGCGCCAAGGCCTGGGGTTGGACGCTAAACCGGATTTTAACACGTTTTCGAAAATATGATAATTTTACCGTACTGGAAGATAAAATAATATAATTTCAGTCGAAAATGCTATTTGATCTAATTAAAACTCTAAAGAATCCTAATTGAATTAAGAATGATAAGACCTTCTAGAATGTTCTAGAAGACCAAAACCATTCCTAATTACATTAGGAATGATAAATCATATTAGGCCCTCTACTAGATCATTGGGCCGTACTTAAAACTCAAACCGGGCCCAGTTTAGTAAATTGGCCATAACTTCCTCAATATTCATCGGAATTGGGCTTATAATATATCGTTGGAAAGGTCTTTGCAAGCCCCATCCAGCTACACCATTATTGGACCCATATCATGGACCAACCAAATTGGATTGGCTATTTTCCTAAAAATAAAGTTTTCAAAAACAGAGAGAAGAGAAAAGAAAAGAAATAAAACTTTCCGCAACACTAGACCTTTCCACACTTTCGTTTCATTCGATTACGATCCGACGTGAAAGGTACTCATCACTGAGTTTGGTTTTGGGGAGACACAAATGGGTGTCTACAGAAGCCCCCACTTTGACTGAGTTTGGAGAAACGCAAGTTTCGAAAAACGAAAGTCAAAGTATCGATAGGGACGGAGAATGATTCAGAACGTTCTGCGATCCTAAATCAATCTTATAACGCCGATACCTGCAAAACAATGTTAGTTAAACAGATAAAAGAGTTAAGAAACGCGTATCTTGCACCGTCGAGCACACGTCTCTGAAAGTAACCGATTGCTTTGATGACCTCCTGCAAGCTAGAGAATGTCATCCCGCTTGAAAACCGCTACGCCTTGTAACTGCTTTCAAATTAGAAGATTGCTTCGCCCGAAACGATCCTCTCCGCTTTGATAATATTCCACGTCCAAGGGAATATCATCGAAAATTATTTCTCTTGAAATAATTCTCATCCGCATTATGATCACGTTCCATGCCTTAGGAACTATGATCGAAGACAATTTCGCCCGAAATTACCTTCAGTTGTTTGTGAAAACTTTCCGCAAGCTAGGGAATGATGCCGAAGACATCTTCTCTTGAAGTCATCCTCATTTGATGCGATAATCTCCCCAATGGGAAATACCGAAGATTCACGCCCGTCGATCTTAAAAGTTCGCCTGAACTTTGCTTTTTTCGCTATGCCTGTACGTCGGCGCTCTTTGCTCTTGAACCAGTATATCGGTGCCCTTTTGCTAATGAACCTGTATGTCGGTGCCTTTTGCTAATGAACCTGTATATCGGTGCTTTTTGCTAATGAGCCAATGCTTAGGCGCTTTAAGCTTAGTGAGACGATCTTTTCATCAGGTCGATCACTTCATGTAATCAAGCCGATTACCTAATCATTTCAAATTTCTCAGAGGGGCTAACTGGCGTACCAAGGAACCCAAAACATATTGCAGAAGGCTAGCACAACCCTAGAAGGTGGCTGGCTGCTTTGGCGTCGCTGAAAATCGATCAGCGCCAGCTTTTCGCATTAACGCCATGCGCTAAAATTGGCGTCTGGCGCCAAGCACATAATGTGACGCCAATGCCTAGGGACTGGCGCCAGCACGGGATTCACTTTAAATTCCCGTTTCAATTCGTTTCGTGCTCTGGTTTGTTGCGGACGCTGCTCGAAAGAAGCCTAAACTTCAATTGATCGTTGCTCATTCATTTCTCAACCGAATTCGCTCAAATTTGTTGCAAATCAAAGCTCTTTTCATCCATATTCCCGATCTATGTAAGTTTCCTTCTAACTCAGACTGGTTTTTATGAATTATTGGCATGTTCATTCACGAATTTGATGAAAATTCGAAACTTATAATGCTCAATTTGCTCTATTTATCAAGTTTTATGCCATGAAATTGCTTGTTTATGTTTGTATATTGCCTTGGGAGTAATTTGAGACTTGTTTGACTCAATTTGGCGAAGAAATGAGCAATCCGCCATTGTTGGACCTCCTAAGGTCGTGAAGAACAATGTGGCTCGTTCTTGATGTTTTTGCTAGCAATTCTTGTTCAATTTGTCACAATAATCACTATAGTGTTGCAAGAAATTGTTTGATTGCTTGAAAAATGCTTATCATGCTCAATTCGAATTTGTGCTCTGTTTTAGTACTACGTACTCTGTTTTTTTTTTTTGCGAACATAGTATCATGCGGCTAGGCAAACCTTTAGATACTATAGAACCTTGATTTATGATGATTCTGCACAATGTAGCATGGCTAGACAACGAGGCTCCGGTTCACGGTCCCGAAACACTAGACGGGAGTATGAGCCCGTGGAGGACGACACTACACCATCCACTTCGCTTGGTCAGTTCCCAGAGTGGGATGAGCAGACCTTGTTCTTTGCCCCTGTCCACCACATTTCTGAGAGGGTGAGACGGGGAACCGAGCCGGGAAGGACACGACATCACGGCTCTGGCTGCGATGGTCTCGGTGATTTGTATAGGATGCATATCGCCAGAGATCGAGAGACGAGACTCCTATGGGAGTCTTGCGGGTTGGTTGCCCAGTTTGAGACCTCCGAGGCTATGGTCGCCTCCAGCGGGGGTCACCACGTAGTACGCGCTCATAGCATTGCATTAGCTCATAATAATAAAATTATGCACACTTGGGGCACATAATAAACAATATTATGCAGAGTTAAAAAATTAATTACATAAACTGAGGAGGACTTATCTGAATTTGTGCATGTACGGCTCCTCCGAGTTGTGACTTTCATTGTTGTACAATGCTTAATGCTTATACAGCTATGAGGCTTAATCGATCTCGCTGCCATGGCCAAACCTTTATATTCATTGAGTTCTATCTCAGTTGAATTAAATCTACTACTCGAAATCTTACTGCCACTAATTACTCATTATAGTGGCTTTTGATCTTGTGCACCTTTTGTAACGTATTCTGACACTTCTCCATTAAATCCCTTGTTAGGAATTTAATAATGTAGCTATTTTCAGAATTTTTAGGATTGGCATTCCTTTTTTACACCATATACAAAGACAAGACCCGTCTTGACCTTGATCGCAAGAGACTATTAATAAAAAGGATTTAATTAAATTGCTTAATCGAACATAATTTCTTGAGTAATTCAATCCATCAACTATCGATTCAGAAATAATCCCCATAAGATAGGGTTCTAGAATTTCGTCAAGTATGGCCGTCAAACCAACGAACCCGAACTAATTTAATTCCGCAAAAACTATATTGATCATCTGAATAGTAATTCTCATCCCGATCATACGAGTTATAATTGAATAATCCAGGAATCAACAGTATAATAAAATAATACTATTTCGCTTCTAAATTGTTGGTAAAATACCTGTCGACTCCAATAACAAAATAGAGAAGATGAAAGGGAAAAATACTTGATTGAAGTTCTCAACTCACAGTAGCGCCGTGGAACAATAATCCACTGCCTTAGAAGCGAAATACGCCACCACCGGTACAGGTTTCCTGATGACGCACGCCCCCAAGTTTAACGCAACTCTCTCCGTAATTCGTGCACCCGAACCCGAAGAGTAGAATTGCTCAAGAACTGTTCAGATCTCAAAGGGTAGGTTTTTGTTTATGTGTTTAGGGTTCAATAATATTAAAATTATAAATACAGGAAAGGCAATGCTCATATTTATATGTGTCCCGAAATTAGGAAACAAATAAAACCTAAGGAAAAAAAGGAGGGCCCGATCGGGCAACCAGCCGCCCAATCGGGCGCGAGATGAAGTTTTCGGTGCAACATCGCCCAGTCGGGCAATCTAGAAAACCCACCTCGGGCGAGCCATCGGGCGAGAGCCGCCCGTTCGGGCTGGTCAAAAACTCGAGTCCGTCGTCCGGTCGGGCGAGGGCCGCCCAGTCGGGCGCGAGTAGCCACCTCCGCTCGACCCCACCGCCCGATCGAGCGCGAGAATCCGTTTGCATTATCTATTTCCAACATTTTCTTTATCGGTATACCTAATAATACTCGAACTTCACCATATGAGTAATGTTAGATTTGTACCTGTATTATTTAAAAAAATCTTTTATTATTCACTAAAAACAAAGGGAATTTAAAATTACTAGTCAAGAATAATCTCAAAATCCTGCTACATTTAGTGAAAGTGACTCTCCAACATCAGAAAAGGCTTTCCTTAAAAATCAAAATTGAGATTAACAATGTGAACTTTTGTTTCAAGTTGTTGGCTTGTTGCATGAACAGGATTTATGCCAATAATTGTTACAATGACACGCGTATAAAATAAGGATTGTTAGAGTAAATTAAGCGTAGATATTTAGTGAGTGGGGTCAAGTTGGTATTATTACTATGCAAACGTAATCATAAAAATTATCCTTTCTTTCAAGTTTCGGGGAAATCCAAGCACTCGGCTTCTGATGATATCTTTCGTAAGATTGTCAAAACACGTGCACTTTCTGTTGATAATGACTATAGGATTTCGATTTTGATTTGCACCGTTGGCGTGTCAGAGATATCCTCTTTTAATACTTCTTCTATATCTATTTAGTTGATGTTAAATACGGGTTTGGATGCACCCGTTATGAAAGAGTACAAGTCCATCACTTCACAAGATTAAGGAGGTTCCACTTTAAAACTATATGGTAATGAGAGGAGTAACCCCTTAGCCTTATATTGTGGTGTTAACTTTTAAATTGTTTCAATGTGGGATTTCATTACCACTACACTAGTACACTCCCCCCTTTAGTGTATTAGTGTTGGACAAGAGAATGCTCATATGTGGGTTCTTTTTGGACTCAATAGCTGACATGTTCAACTTAGGCACACATATTAAGGAGAGGAGAGAGAGTGAGAGGGAATGATACAACAAGTGGAGTAAACTTAAAAAGCAAGGTATAAAACTTACCCAAAAAGGAAATGTGTAGACTAAAAATAACCACCTAAAAAGAAATACGTGTCAACTAATAAAAAACGGAGGCAAGTAGGTTATAATAGATGACAATAATAAAATTGTATATTATCTATCAATATAAAATTTTCAAATAATACATGCATCTAAGAATCTCACATCAAAAAAATAATACAAGAGGACTACTTGCCAATTGCCATATTGCTATTGTCATATAGATTTGGGATAAAACCTCTATTAATCTTGTGAAGTGAACTCTTTATTTTGGTGATGGGTGCGACTCAAACGTGTATTTAACACACTATATATATATATATATATATATATATATATATATATATATATATATATATATATATATATATATATATATAAAGTTATGTCTCCACAAACGTAGCGATTACTATTGCATTTTAAAAAGTACATAGGTGTTTTGTATTTCATTTTAATATGTCAAATTCAAATATTAATTAATTATTGTATTTGCTCTACTGTTCATTTTTGGCCGTTTTAATTACTTGCTTCATTTCCTTATTTTCAAAGCTTTTACAATATTTAATTCATTTATCTCAACTAGAGGACCCAACATAAATCATATTTTATTATTTTTAGAATTTCTATTCTCCAATTCTCTCAACTACTTTTCTTTTTACAATTTTTTATACTACTACCAACCCCACAACCCCCATATTTTATTACTTCTTCTATTTTTTTTCTAAAACTCCATGCATGAAAAAATGTAACAAATAATTAAAACAGAGGGAGTAATATTTTACCCTATATTATTTTAAATTAAGATTATCAAACACTTTGTTTCTTTTATGTTGTTCTTATTTAAAACCTTTACACATTGATGATGCATTCCATTGATATATTATAAATACCCTCACGATGGATAATTGGATACATAAGAAACAACTAACATGCTCACATAAGATTCAACCAAAAAGAAGAGAAAAGAATTGACGAACATGCTTACATAAGATTTCACTTGATTGATTCAATAATGTGTGGTTTTGTTTCAAAATATCATCATTTTAAAGAAATTTTGCATTATGTTTTTAAAAATCTTTACTTAATTATACGCATTGAAACCCATATAAGAAGTAATACTAGCAACATAAACAACATAAAATAATGATAGGACTTTTACACGAAAATTCAAGTTCATACCACTTATATGTCAATTGAATTATGTACTTCCTCCCTTTTATAAGGTATTCTTATAAAACATGTTATTTGTCTGATCTATAATATTTTTCTAAAAAAAATTGAACAAAGTAAGAAATAATATATTAAATATTTTTTCTGTTTCAATAACATTGCATGCAACAAGGATGAAATTGTGCGTCTCAAAGCAGATTTTATATGTTAAATATCTATGATGGTATATATGAAAGTAAAAATTAAAATTGTAAAAGTAATTTATGAAATGAATCTAACAAGATACCATACGACTATATTTTGCTTAACGTATAAATTATATTATATTTTCTCCGTGTTCTAATAAGTGTTATAGTTTGACCAAACACGCATGTCGAGATATTACTTTGACCATTAATTTATCCAATTATATATTAGTAAAATCATAGAAAATTTTATAATATGAATGTATACAATTATAACGAATCCAACAATATATTATATAATAACATTTGTTTTTTTATATATTGGTAAATTAATCAAGTCAAACACATTATATGAATAGTATATAAAAAAATTAAGTATACTCCGTAACATTTATTAAAACACGGAGAGAGTATGGTCAAACAAGAGTTATAATGAATAGTGAAATCCAATTGTTGCAATAATATTAAAACGAAGGAAGTAGTAGGAGTTGAGATAAGTATAGGAATATGGAATATCAAATGTAAACATGACTTTGTGTATGTGAAACCGTCTTATTAAAGAGTATTCTATCATCGAATTGATTCACGCACTAAATAGGAATATAGGTTGGGATGAACGATCAAGGGCATGCATATTACGTACCGCTATTTATTGCCATTATACATTTATACCCTACATAGTAGTATACATTATACAATAGATTACTTGCTTTCATTTTGACTCTAGGTTTCTCTTGCTCTACACATGAAGCATAGTGATAGTTTGCTTCAAGGACTTCCCCTTGCTTTGAACGACAATAGTACTTATAAACGTTACACATATAGCACACTACTATAAATTGATCACCCAATTGTTTGTGATTTCGTATTTATTTACAATTTTAAATAATCGTGATTAATGTAGAATGATAGAAGTAATGCAACTATCAAATTAGTTTACCAGGCCAAGTGGAGTTTACAAATTATGAATATTGTAATATATAATTTCTTTGTTTGGACTCAGTAATCAATTTTTATGATATTATATGTGTTTATATTTACGTAACAATTAAGCAAAGACAATACAAAATTATACAAATTTCATCTAGAAATTTCGTAACAGAATAAAATTTCAAACCCGAAGGCTCCATAGCGAAAATCCAACCAACATTATTCTTGTTGGAGGAAAAAAAAAAAAAAAAAAGAACATATATATGACTTTTGTATTAATTCAATTCCTTAAATATAGTAGTAAATTAGTATTATCTAGAATTAGAAATTATGTCCACAATAGGTGCGGCAGATTAGAGTCGTATCTTGTGATAAAAGGGCTAAATTTGTGAGTGATTTATACAAATGATGTGACGATAGCCTAAAATGTTGACTAATTGATTGGTTGATAAATTATTAGTATTGCATGTCCCAAAAATCCAATTGACACCGACTGATTTCAAGTGTGATGTATTGGCCGGTTTATTTTTTTTCTCCAAAACAGAAACTTGAACCAATAATTACGAAATCCTTGTTTAAACTGATGTAAGTCTAATACTACAACTTACATCAGTCTTTCTTTATACAAATCAATGAATAGACTAAGGATATTATGTAATTCCACTGTTATTTAAGTTTTTTTTTTGTTTGTTTGGGTTATTGCATAATTTTCGTGACAAATATTTGGTGGCGAATTTAAGAAAAATATTTAACAGGTCAAAATGCATTTTATAGATTTTAATGGGGTCATGTGGGTAATTTTGTGGGGTAAACCGAAAAACTCAATTTTATAACAAAAAAAAAAACTTTATTTTATAGTATATTTTTTTTAATATATATTCAAGTGGGGTTATTTAACCCCACTACCACTTCCTTATACATGCATCCGCCACTGACTACTGCATATGCTTAAACATTAATATCTTTATAAAAGTACCTTAACAATATTATCAAGTTCTCCAGAGAAAAAACATATTCTCTCTTCAAATGGTTTATTTCAAACAAATTCTATTTGAAGATATCGAGGGAATATAATAAATCACAAAACGTGCTTATACTTTTTTTTTTTTGGAAACAAAATGTGCTTATACTACTTTACACACCATGGTGGAATAGTCCATACATATTGAGTAGTCCATAAAACTACTTGCTTGGTTGAATTGTAAAGGTTTATATATACTTTGCATAAACTGTATTAATTACTCGTAATTGGCCTGGGGTTCAAACTATGATACCTGCCTTGATGCTTTATTAGCGTCTATATGGTGTACCAAGGCCTGTAATATAGTTGATGTTGTATTTTGAGTGTACATCTAAATAAAAAGCCGAATTAATCTTAAAAGAATACCATAATGTACGTGAAGTACTCATATAAAAATTTCTTCATATGATATGAAAGCATTTAAAAATTGAAATTAAATACGTAGTACTTTGTTTTTGAAAAATACAGTAAAACTAATCATATAAATTACCGATTGGAGTATATTTTATTTTAAAGAACGTGTCTAAGTATAAATCTCAAGTTTGTACTAGCTTGGAAGTACAAACAATCAACCTTTCCAAATTGGTCCTTATTGGCAATTAAACAAGGCAATTGGATTTTTTCTTGTAAATAATGAATGCCCACTTGATCTCTTATAATCAAGGATTTAATGTTATGCCAAATTTTACTTATGACTTTTAATTAGGGACCATTTTTGAAAAACTAACCTTTTAAAATTGGGATTATTATTCTTAATTAATTTTGGTCAAAATGTGGAACAATGAAAGAAGATGAAGAAAATCCAATTATTCCAATTTTTTTTCCCATTTACTTAGCAATCAATCTGTACATAAATTTCAAGGTGATGTGTAGATCAGTAGTCAGTACTGAAACGAAACGACAAAGTTTAAAACTCGCATCAAGTTACTCCCGTATTAATAAGTTCTCTTTCAAGTTAACAAAACATAATTATTGCCTCGGCCCTCTCTAGGCCTCTACACTTCCCTCATCAACCCACACCCACCCTTAGCACAGCCAACAATGAGTAGATATTTCTTTTTATAACTTAAATGCAAGCTAAGTTGATTATACGGCTATTTGAGAGTTGAGACTAATTTAGGAAAGAAACGTTACCAACTAGAAAACATTTGACTAACTTGTTTTGGATATTGGCCAACTAATTTGATAAAACTAATCTTGGGAGTTAGTATATTTCTTCTATTTTAGTTGTTATATTTTGACTTTTGACATTAATTATAACTTATTTAACTATCTGTCGAATCACTTCCCTTTAATTTATTGTCTCAGAACTTTTTTTGTTGATGTTGAGAGAATCAACAGGCAATGATACTGCCCTTAGGCCTTAGGGTTACAAATAATCATTTAATATTTTTCCTTTTTTGGAATAAGTTTAGAAATGCATAACAAAATCACTCGCAAATCAGTGTAATTAATAATTATATTTCATTAATACTTTCCTTTTTTAGGTTCTTACACGTAGTTCTTAAGAGTACATATAACATTTTTCTTAATTTTATGGGTATCTAGATCATACTAGTAATAAAATGCATCATTTCGAGTTTAGATCCCTAAAATAAAATAAATAAAGAAGCAAACTTTTGGTAGGTCCAAATGTCCGGAAGCATCAAAGTTTCACATCCAAACATTGAAATCCAGGAAGGCCCATTAAAAAAGCAAATACTTTAAAGCCCAACATTAGTAAACGTATACTTTGGAGCTACAATTAGAAAGTTTTAGGAATATAATTTAACCCCTTTGTTGGATCATCTGATTCACAATCAATCCCAACGGTTCCATCAGTTACCATTCTAAAATTCCTTACAAATTGCTTTTAATTCATTGCTAGCTCATTACAATATCCTACCCATCCAAATTAAAACATAGAAACGTATAATATTTTCGGATACTTGAAAACATACATTATCACAACTTGTAGTATTAGTACGTACAAGTTTTAATTTAAAATAGCAATAATCATGAATTTCACTTATTACATGGACCGGTGAAAGGTTTGAGAGTTGGAAAAATGTTTTAAACTTTTACAAGACATATCTTTAAGTACTGACATTGTTGTAACAATGTGAAACCGTAATTATAAGTGATTGGATGAATGTGACTATTATAGGGAATAACGCGTATAACTCTACTTTTATATTTTTGTTGCGAAGAACTCTAGCTTTTACGGCTGAAAAGTTAGTGATACAAAGCAATGAAAAACACATGGATGACGACCCTCAATTGTTAACTCAAAGCCTTAAACACCTTTGTTTTTGTCAACGCAAGTACACTGAACTTTATTTGTATTCCATTAGAAGCTTTCTCATTGACTTCTAGCTTAAGTTATAAATTGGGTTACAGAATGTTTTTAAAGCTACTAGCAAGAATTAGAATATTGAAGTGTTTGTAAACAAGAAAGAGAAATGTGCGAATAGCAAACAAGTACAAAGAGAAATGTTCGAATAGCTGTTTCCCGCCTTAGAGAATTAGAGGATCGGAGAATAAGAATACATCACGTATGATTACGAGTAACCTATAAAGTTGTAAAGTTTAACTTTTTTGCTAGAGCACGAACAGCCGAAAATTTAATTATACAACCGGTTGTAATACCTTGCAAAGTTGCAATTTACAACCAATTAATTGTGAGAGAATATGTGAATATTTGACGTGTCTTTGTCATTCATTAAACATCGTTATATATACAAGAGAATATAATAGGGTTAGGGCTAAGGATACATTAGTAAAATGCAAATTATTATATACTAGATTATTTACATAATCTAACACACTCCCGTAGTCGAAACGGGAGGACAGCGAATGCTGAAACTGTCCCGAAAATCATCAAATAAAATCTTAGGCAAACTTTGGTGAAAATGTATGCAATCTGATATTAGAATGACACATTTAGGACATGCATGAACTTCGCCCCTCTGAACTTTTTCACAAATAAAGTGTATGTCCATCTCAATATGTTTAGTGCACTGATGTTGAACTGGATTATTGTAAAGATAAATGACACTAACATTGTCACAATAAATTAGTGTTGCTTTAGAAGCAACAAATTTCGATTCCAACCGGATTCGGAAAAATTGTACTTGCTCAATATACAATTCATTATTGTATTTGTTCATTTAGAAACAGTGAGCTAATCCTCACGCAACAAATGTGCAGTTTGATCGATGACTTATTTGAGAATTTAAAATATAGTGACCCTTAATCAACTCATTCAGTAAGTCATTAATACTTAATACTTCTAAAGTCTCATTAGTAACCAACTAATGCTTATCAATGCCCTATAAGAATGTGTATTTATTTTTTTAATTTAATCAATGTGTACTCATACGTCACACTTTCAACAAATAATGTAACATGTCACATAAGAATGTGTGTTTATCAACTTAGACATATGCAGTCCAGACACGTAAAACAGTACATCTTAATTTTTATCAAAAAATAGTCTATCAATCTTAACATGAATGGCATGATAAAATGGAAAGGAAAAAAAATGTTATCCAATATTTATTTATTTTTTTTCTTTGGCTGGTGCTCCTGCAATATTATTATGTACTAGGTACTACTACCTATTTTATGGAATTGATCTGATAACATTGAACTTGGCCAAGCCGAGAGTGTTCATCAACAGCTTCAACAAGGTGATTGAGCCTTGCCACAAACTTGATAAGCAAAGAATGTGTGTTTAAAAGGCCAATTGAAGTTGTTCTGTTGAGTTGTGGACTTGTTCAAGTAGAAGGCTGTTAGATTTGAGTCTTCTCTTCATGTTGCTTATGTCCTTGCCTAAGCTCTTTACTCGAAGATTGTGTTGTACCTACAAAAATCAATTTTTACAAGTTTGTTACAAACATACAAAAACAGAATTTCTCATTTTGTACAATTAGTTTTGGGTCTAAATTAATGCTATATTGTGAACATGTACATGTCCTAGATATTGAATAGTTTTGAGTCTAAATTTATGATTGAGTAGTAACTTATTGAATGTAATAGAAGATTAGGATTAAGCAATACTAATACGTCTATTAAGTCCCCCAGCGGCTGTGCCTCCCCTGCACCGGCGTACACACCTCAGAGAATTACATACTATACAAGAAAACACAATCTATGGTAAAAGTGGTATGAATATTTCTTCACAATACTAAGATTAGATTTCACAGAGTGTTTGATTGTCGAAAAATTCTTAGCATAAACTCAAGGTATCAGTGTTTTTAAAAAATAAAATCAAAAGTTAATTTATCAAAGATTTACATTAGTTAAAAGAAATAAACGGTTATGATTTAATCTAATATAATGACTACAATTTTATTTAGCTCATTTTAAAACTATCCTTTTAAGCATTTGTGAGATACTGTAAACTCCTTGATTAGAGTGATTTCCATTGATTAATATTTATAGGGTTACAATGAGAAACCTAATCATATTAGGTAACTATAAGATATGTACAGATATCAAAGATAATTTTATACAAAATATATACTAAACCTAGGATGAGAATATTCTATGGATATTCTCTATCACACCCCCGCAGTCAGAGCGGGAGAAAATCGGATGCTCAGACTGGAGATGAGAAGCAACAACCACGACCTACATATAGTAGAGATATGCGCTTTTAGGCCGAAGGAGAAGAGTCACGCATATACTTGGGCCAAGTTGCAGATCCAGAGAAGAATAAGTTAACGGATCAAACCATCATCGGGGAGAAGACACTACACTACTACGTGAAATCACAGTTGAAGAAAAACAAAAAAAATTGCGCAAGAAAAGATTAAATCCCACCGCTTGAAATTAATCAATTCTCAAAAGAGAAACCAGGTAGCAAGAATTAATACTCCACAAAGATTCCAACTGCTGCAACAATAAAAGGAGCTAGCTTGATAGCAAAAGAGATGTGCAAAAGTTGACCTTATTGTGATATACCACCACCAAAACAAAATCTATGTGATTATGGGTAAAAAAAAAAACAAAAAAAAAAAACCAAAGAGTTTGGAAAAATTGAGATCTAAAACCTAAGCTGTGATACCATGTTAGATTTCGGAAAAACTCCTCGATTAGAGTGATTTCCATTGATCAATATTTATAGGGTTACAATGAGAAACCTAATCATATTAGGTAACTATAAGATATGTACAGATATCAAAGATAATCTTATACAAAATATATCATAAACCTAAGATGAGAATATTCTATGGATATTCTCTATCAGCATTGATATAATTATAACACACCATAAATGGTGTGAGTTAGTTATTTCAATGTTTGACTAATATATAAATACAGTTTTTTTTTTAAAAAAAATAAATTTGAAAGGGTTTAATTAATTTTTATGACAACACACCATTTATTAATATTTTTATAATAACTTTTTTTTACAGAGTATTGTATACGAAATATTCTAGAATTATTGTGTGAATGCTCGCTGTAATTTTTTAAAGTAAAATGCCACTGTGTGTTATGGGAAAACTTTTGTATACACCCGGTTTTCAGTAATTTACTGAACATCGGGTACACATTTGTTAGAATTAGTGTCACTTTTGTCAAACTTAGTGTCACTTTTGTCAAATTTATCAATGAAGCATAAATAACTTTTATATATATCAGGGTAACTTTTATGTGTTTTAGTGTAACTTTTGCATACTTTATTGTCGCTTTATATCAGATGTTCAGTAATTTGTCATGTGTTATGTTTTACTGAATATTCGTTTTATTTAACAGTTTGTCATGTGTTATGTGGTGTTGTTACCAATATTAAGGCGATTTTGTTCCAAGAAAAATGGACGCTTTTAATTTCGTACTTATGTCTCAAACAATTGGAACAAAATCGCCTTTAAATTGTACAGTAGTATTAAATTCGGAGTACCACCAGTACGTATCTGATCTATATGTTCACAAAGAAAAAATAAATTGCATTGAAAAGGATACTTTCTCCAAGGCTTTTGACGTTTTGTCGCCTAAATCTAAAAGTGGGAATCAGCCGAAATTATAAGAGCCCATCATACATAATTAGGAAGAATGAGGCCCAATTGTGATACACAGTACAGCACAAGGTCTATTATAGTGGCCTTATTTGGTTGACAAAAAAAAAGGGGTAATTTGAATTTGATGGGAATACAACTTTGTGTATAAAATGAGATTGAGAGATAATTCAATTGGTTAGAGATAATCTTCAGATCGATTCTCATCTTGTGGCTCTTTAAGCGTGTGCGCACGTACACACACAAAAAAAAAACAAAGGTTTTTCAGTGTGGCAAGTCACATGGTGCGGCACGGATTACTTGTATTTTAGGGTTATTTGTATTTCTGGGGTTACTTGTAGGGTGTTACTTGTATTCTGGGGTTACTTGTATAGGTTACTTGTAGGGTATTACTTGTATTATGAGGATACTTATATGGGTTATTTGTATCGTGGGGTTACTTGTATTCTGAGTAACTCCTACAAGTAACTCCAAACAAAAATCCCATACCAAACCAGTAATACCCTACAAGTAACCCCTGATTAAAACCAGTAACACCCATACAAGTAACCCTAGAATACAAATAACACCTATAAGTAACCCCTGACAAAACTAGTAACACCCTACAAGTAACCCCGACCTAAACCAGTAACACCCATACAAGTAACCCCAGAATACAAGTAACACCTACAAGTAACCCCTGACAAAATCAATAACACCCTACAAGTAACCCCGACCAAAACCGGTAACACCCATACAAGTAACCTCAGAATACAAGTAACCCTTGACAAAACCAGTAACACTATATAAATAACTTTTGCCGCACTATGTGGCCAGCCACATACAAAAATTTGTAAAAAAAAAAAAAAAGGAGAAAATAGAATTTCCTAGAAAACTTGATTTTCCGCCAAGTATGGAAATTAATTTAATCCATCTCCCTTTGCATTGATCAATAGAAATCGAAGGGAATTAGAAATTCCTTTGTCCCAAGTCCCAACCTAACAAATCATGGTCATTTCCTAAGAAAGACAAAAAAGAAATTACTTTTCTATAAACCAAACAAGCACCAAGTCAAGATGACATATCTAAACTAGATAGGGTAGCCACAATTTTATTATACACACTTTGATCATGATTTGAACGAAAAAGAGGGGATCGAATTAATTTCGTAGTAAATATATGATTATTTGGTTAAAAGAATTCTTAATATTATAATTATAATTTGACAATTCTGTTAAAATTATCAATTGTCAGAATTTAGCTAGAATATAAAATGCCTTTTAAGAGAGAGATATGACTTGCATATCCTTAACGCTAGCTGTAGCCACCCATTGACTAGATAACTAAGCTTTAACTTGAACTTAATAAGGAACTATCCAAAATACCAAAACTTGTGTTCAACTAAAGCTCATTTTAACCACTTCTCAAAATTAAAAGGTAAACAAATAAAAGAACCATCATCATGCTATCTTAATAATAATAATAATAATAATAATAATAATAATAATAATAATATTAACAACAACAATAATAATAATAATAATAAATAATAATAATAATAACAATAATAATTGAAATAATAATACTAATAATAATAATCAATAAATAATAATAATAATAATAACAATAATAATTGAAATAATAATACTAATAATAATAATCAATAAATAATAATAATAATAATAATAATAATAATAATCAATAATTAATAATAATACTAAATAATAATCAATAAATAATAATAATAATAATAATAATAATAATCAATAATTAATAATAATAATAATCATATTAATATGTACATTTGTATATACACATATGTATAGTAATAAATAATCGATAAATAATCAAAGATCACTAATCCGTAGTTAAAAATCACTAATTAATAAGTTCAGTTAAGTTCAGTTCAGTTTAGTTCAGCTGAGTTCAGTCAATTGGAACAGGCCCTAAGAGCCTGTTCACTTCAGCTTAATTTCATTTCACTTTACTTGTTCAGCTTCAATCAATTCAATTCAGTTCAGTTTCTAATTTCCTTCTCTCATAAAATATTCAGTTAAGTTCAGTTCAGTTCAACTCAGTTCTGTTAGTTGAGACGATTAATACAAGAGGGGGAGTGAATTGTATTGAGTTCTTAATGACTACTTTTTGCGGATAAATAAACAATGCGTATAGGAACTTAATAAAACACACATATTTTACGAGGAAACCTTCCAGGGCCCAATTGGAAGTAAAACCTCGACCCTACCTTAGGGATTTCAAACACAAAACACTTCACTATAATAGGGCAAACACCAAGTTACAACCTATTAGACACAAACCTTTATTTCACAAGTACCTCACTGGACTTGCTACTTGATAGGACCCTATCCTACCCAATCTAAGCACCACACTTAGATTTACTCGTACCACCAAAGTACTACACGTACTGCCAAAGTACTAAATACCCGTACCACCCCTGTACAAAACTCACATCCTCACCAAGAAGCTAACACAAAACTGTATGTAACACAAACTATAAATTTTACCCAAATAACCCAACCAATACAAATATAAGACGCCTATTATGATAGGTAAGCAATGCACGAAATCCAAAACTAATATGATAAGTTAGAAGCTTGGTAAACTTACTCAATTAAAGCACTGTGATTTCTCCGCGCATAAACTCACAAAAACCTAAATCATTTTGCTCTCTACTATTTATACAAGTAACACTTGTATAGAAAGTAGGTTTTCTAAAAAGATAAATATGTTATCTTAACTTATCTTTTAAACACGGTTTTAGCAAATCAAGTGGAATAAAATCTTTTCCGAAAATAAGTATAAAAAGATATTTATTAAAAAGACTTATCTTTTTAACAAATCGACTATAGAGAAAATAATCTTTTTAGAAAATCTTTTCCTAAAATCTATCTTTTATTATTTTTCATATTTATTTTATTTACCAAGCTAACTTATCACGTTTCTAATAAATTTCGTGCACTAACCTACTTACCATACAATAATTTCTAAGATAAAACCTTAACTATTATTGTTGCGCCGCACTTTGATCAGGTAAATTACTTGGGCTCCAAGCATATCAAGTTCCACCTAAGAACTTAACTGCTAGTCTTCAAGTTCCTGTTAGGGAACTTAGTTCTTGTTAGAGAACTCTTCCTCTGATTTGTTTAACTTCTTCAAATAAAGATCTTCTTCAAGTCTTCTTAGTTTCAGATGGTTCTTCAATCACCAAGATCAATCTGCACCTTGACTAATCACACACTAGAAAATCTTTATTAGTTGAGTTTGCTTTTAGTTCAAGTTCCTCATCATCAAAACCATTATGCTTCAACAATTTCCTCCTTTTTGATGATGACAAACTTAAGCAAACTCTAAAACAAGTTAAACAAAATAGAAGGTCGTATTTTTTATTTATTGACAAAAAGTAAATACTTACAGAACAAAAATTAAACTAAAATCAATATAAACAAAAATAAGCAAAAACAGAAATAAACTAAAAAATAAACTACTCCAGCATCATATCAGAGAAATTTCTGATACTTTATTAACTACAACCCAGCACAACTATAGCTTCCAAGTTTGCTTCTTCTTTTCCCCCTTCTGGCATTATAAAAAAGTCCTGTTTTTCAAGTTATTTAGCATCTAGCCACAGCCCCACAAGCAATTCATCGAGTGTGGGAAACTGAAGGCAGCGCTGCTAAGCTACCTCAAGCAAGTTCTACCTTTTTGCATAAGTGTTCAATACATACATAAACACACAAGTATAAGCAAAGTTCCAATTAGTCATTAAAAACCCAAAATATATATCATCCAGTTGAACAATTTAAGAAAATTTACAACCAAAATTAATTGTTCAGACATTAAAACAGAAATTAAACTTGTTCATGACTGAAGTAGAGAAAATAGGCTAGGCTGAAAAGGAAAGGAGATAGGCTAGGTTTCTAGAAACTCCAGAATTTTCTTGTAGTCCTCCTTTGTCTGTTGTGCAGAAGCTTCCAGATTCTCTTCAAGATTCTTGATTTTCACCAGGAACTCCTCCTTTTGTTCTTGTAGAGCCCTGTTCAGTTCTTCCTGAAACTTCCTATGCTCTTGAAGTTCCTTGTCCTGTTTTAGCACAAGCTTCTTGAGTTCCTTTAACTCCTTCCCCTGCTCCTGCACCAGCTTATCCAGGGTCAGCATCTGAAGTTTTCCAGCAGAATCCTTCACCTGATTCTCAACCCTTTCCATCCTGTCCACCAATTCAGCAACTTGCCCATTGAGGATGCTTTCCTCAACATCCAACTCCAGTGGTTGTTCCATGCTTGTTTGAGGAACAGCACTGGCATAAATCCTCCTGCTTTTTCTCACAGGCTGCTCAGACACAACCTTTTCCTTCCTTTTCCCAGTCACTTTCTCTTTCTTTTTCTCTCCCTTTTCTATTTTCTGAATTTTTCCTTTCACTACCTCCAAACTCAACCCAGCTAAATTTTCCTCATTGATCACATTTTCTGGCTTTTCATCCAAAGCCCCATATTTACCCTTCAGAACCACTCCAGCATTTTCAAACACAGTAGACAAAATGGCTTCATACCCCACTTTTGTCCTACTAGGAACACAGTGTGCTAAATGCTGGTACATCAATGCAGGAAAGTTGACTTTAATTTTCTTAGACAAACAGAAAATTACAGCCATATCCATCAGACATGCTTCCCCTTTCTTAGCAGTTCTAGGCAAAATAGTTTTCTTCACAAGATTAAACAGCAATTTGTTCAAGGGACTTAGATCATTGTGACTCATGACCTTCTTCCCCCTTTGACCACCTAAGGCCTCAACAATGTCGCCTGTCAAATAGTTACCTACTTTGACACTGGTCTTTCCTTTGATATATGACCCATAACCCTCAGTAGGTGTTTTTAGAATTTTACCTAGGGTTTCAATATTTAATTTAATTTTTACCCCATCAACAACACTCGAAATTACCCCTAATTTTGCTTGAAAGTTTTGACAAAACTCAGTCATAGCAACAGATTACAGATAATTTGCTGAAACTCTTAATAGCAAGAATTCCCAGCCTTGGAACTTAATTAAATCAAGAAATTCTAAAAACCTTGCTTTCCTACCAAAAACAAGATCAATGCGATGTCCTACAACATACCTCCCTGCCTGTGACTCAAGTTCGGTTTGATCAGTTACCTCCTCTTCTTCATCTTCCTTTTCTGATTCTTCCTTTTCTCAATTGTTCTGATCTTCTTCTCTCTCATTCATCTCTTCTTCCTCTTCGTTCTCCTCTTTTGTCTCTTCTGAATTTTTTCCTTGAGCAAAATCGTCAACCTCCTCGATTTGCTCTTCAAGAGACTTCTCACTTTGTTTCTTCTCTTCCCACTCTTTTAGCCGTTGAAGAATACTTGAGACAGAGGATTCTCCTTGATCACTCTTACTTTCAACTTATTTAGGTTTTGGAGGTGAGTTTTTAGGGTTTTCAGGAGTTTTATTTGAAGTAAATCGAAGATGACTTGTAGTTCACCATGGCTAAAGGAGATGTTTCTTCTTGAATAGTATTTTTGGAGTGTTGAGAGTTTTCTGAAGAGACAATTTCAGCAATGATCACCATTATTTTTTTAGGGAAGGTTTTTAAAGTTCAAGAGAGTTTTTACTGAGAAGGGGTTAATTGATTTGACAGTGAGGTGAAAGAAGTGGGTGAAATCAGCTTTTTATAATTAATGAAGCGGTGTGAAGGAATTTAAGGGGTTTCACTGTTCAGTCATTAATTGAACAAATTCAATTAATTTTTCAATTTTGAAATTACTGGATGAATCTTTCAAAAACTTTTCTTTTCAAATTCATTTTATTTAAAAGAAACTTTCTATAAATACACAGTTGGAACACGCTTTTTACATATGTGCAATGTATATATTTAATAACTAACACAGTTAAGCAATTTAATGAACTTACCTTTGGTAGTTAACAACTGTGACACTTCAGCTATGCTTATCACACCAAAATTGTGTTAAATACTATTTTCTCTCTATTTCCATTATTCTTGACTTTGTCATATCTAGGAACTTCAGAAGCAATCAATTCAGCTTGATCATTCCAAGTTCCAGTCTCAATTACTCAAATCTCTCTCTGTTCAAGGGTTTGGTCAAAATATCTGCAAGTTGATATTCCGTATTACAAAATTCCAATTTAATATTCCCTTGCTCCACATTATCTTTTAGAAAGTGATGCCTAATGTGGATGTGTTTTACCTTAGAGTGCTGAACTGGATCTTTAGAAATACATATAGCATTTGTGTTGTCACAGTAGATAGGTACACATTCAAAAATAAGACCAAAATCTCTAACCTGTTGTTTTATCCAAAGTACTTGTGAACAACATGCTGCTGCTGCTGCCACGTATTCAGCTTCAGCTGTAGATAAAGCAACTGTGTTTTTCTTCTTGGAACCCCAAGAAACTAAACAAGGTCCTGAGAACTGTACCATACCTGAAGTGCTTTTTCTATTTACCAAATCATCTGCATAGTCAGCATCAGTAAAGCCATGTAAATCAAATGAGTCACTTCTAGGATAGAAGAGACATAAGTCATCATATCCTTTCAAGTATCTAAGGATTCTCTTTACTGCTTTCAGGTGAGACTCCTTTGGGTTTGCTTGGTACCTGGCACACAAACCTACACTGAAAGATATGTCAGGTCTACTATCTGTTAGGTAAAGTAAAGATCCTATCATACCTCTGTACATAGGTTGATCAACACAAGTTCCAGATGGATCATCATCCAATCTGGTTGCAATGCCCATAGGAGTATCATTGTCTTAGCATTTTCAAGTTTGTATTTCTTGATCAGTTCCTTGATATAATTTTGTTGATGGATCATGATTCCTTTCTCAGATTGCTTTATTTGCAGTCCAAGGAAGAAATTTAATTCTCCCATCATGCTCATTTCAAATTCTCCACTCATAAGGTCAGCAAAATACTTGCACAAAGATTCATTAGTTGCACCAAACAAAATATCATCAACATAAATTTGTACAACTAATATGTCAGTTCCATTTGATTTTAAAAACAAAGTTTTATCTATTTTGCCACGTTTAAAACCATTTTGTAACAGGAACTTTGACAATCTTTCATACCATGCTCTAGGAGCTTGCTTTAGCCCATAGAGAGCTTTGTCAAGCTTGTAGGCATGGTTTGGGAACTCTGGATTTTCAAAACCAGGAGGTTGTTCCACATAGACTTCTTCGTTTAAAAAACCATTTAGAAATGCACATTTTACATCCATCCAAAACAACGTGAATCCCATATAAGCAGCAAAAGCAATAAGTAAACGAATAGCCTCTAACCTGGCTACTGGAGCAAATGTTTCTTCATAATCTATTCCTTCTTGTTGATTGAAACCTTGTACAACCAGTCTTGCTTTATTTCTGACAATAATCCCATGCTCATCCAGCTTGTTCCTAAACACCCACTTTAAGCCTATTGTCTTCTTATTTTTAGATCTAGGTTCCAGATGCCATACTTTATTTCTTTCAAACTCATTTAGTTCAGCTTGCATAGCATTAATCCAGTCTACGTTAGTTAAAGCTTTAACATAATTCTTAGGTTCCATAGAAGAAAGGAATGCATAGAATGCACAGAAGTTCCTAAGCTGAAATCTAGTCTGAGTTCCTTTTGTAATATCACTCATGATTGCATCTACAGGATGTGATTTATGATGTTTCCATCGTTTAGGTGTAAAGTCCTTCACTGGATACAATTTTTCCTGATCATTGTTGACTGGTTCTTCTGTAGGAACTTGTTCTTGAGCCTCAGTTGGAACCTCAACAGGATTCTCCTCATTCTGATTTTGATCTTGTTCTTGAGTAGGAGTTCCTGGAGCATTCTCCGTTTCTGGTTCTTCATTTGCTTCCAGATTCGTTTGCTCACCAATTTCCACTTGCTGCTTCTGCAATGATGTTAATTTTTCATCTGGATCTGTCTTGCGGACAAGTCCAATTTCGAAATCATTATCACACTCCTGTACATCATTTAAAGACTGTTCAGTTTCATCAAATATAATATGTACAGATTCCTCAACACACATTGTTCTTTTATTATAAACTCTATATGCTTTACTATTAGAGGCATATCCTAAGAATACAGCCTCATCACTACGTTCATCAAACTTTCCCAAGTTCCTTTTACCATTGTTATGAACAAAACATTTACAACCAAAAGATCTAAAGTAAGAAATATTAGGTTTTGTCCCTTTGATCAACTCATAAGGGATTTTGTTGGTGATGGCTCTAACTGATACTCTGTTAAGAATATAGCATTCTGTATTCACTGCTTCTGCCCAAAAGTTCCTAGGCAAACCACTTGAGATCAACATTGTTCTAGCCATGTCTTCAAGGCTTCTGTTCTTGCGTTCCACCACTCCATTTTGTTGAGGGGTCCTTGGGGCAGAGAAGTTGTGATCCATTCCATGCTCAGTGCAAAATTCATCAAATTTTGAATTTTCAAATTCAGTACCATGATCTGATCTGAGTTGTATCAATGGATTACCTGTTCTTTCTGTTCTTTCTTTACAAAAGCTACAAATTCATCAAACGTTTCATATTTACTAACAAGAAAGAAAACCCAAGTAAACGTTGAAAAATCATCAACAATAACCATAACATATCTCTTACCACTTCTACTTTGGATTCTCATAGGACCACATAGATCCATATGAACAAGTTCCAAAGGTCTTTTGGTACTTACCATTTTCTTGGACTTAAAAGAAACTCGAGTCTGTTTTCCTCTAACACAAGCATCACACACTTTGTCATACAGGAACTTAATACATGGAAGTCCTTCCACTAATTCCTTGGATCTCAATTTATCAAGTAGAGTAAAGCTTGCATGTCCAAATCTCTTGTGCCATAATAAAGGATTATTCTCAATGACACTAAGACATGTTAAACTGCTATTAAAACTTCGTTAAGATCAATAACATATGTGTTACCTTTACGAGTTCCTTCTAAGATGATGTTCCCAGTGTCATTGTGAATGATTCTGCACTTATTAGAAGTAAAGCTTACGGAGTTACCTTTGTCACAAAATTTTGAAATACTCAACAAGTTGTGTTTGAGACCCTCGACCAAAAATACATTATCAATAGCATAGGAACTTGACCTTCCTACTTTTCCAATAGCAACTATATCTCCTGTCATGTTATCACCAAAGGTCACAATTCCTCCATATTAGGCATCCAGTGAGAGAAATCTAGATTTGTCTCCAATCATGTGCTTAGAACAACCACTGTCGAGGTACCAAGTGTTGTTCCCCCTCACTGGAACCTGCATGAGAAATCAAACATTAGGTTCAGGAACCCAGGTTTCCTTGGGTTCCTGTGTAACAACAATAGGTTTATTCTTTTCAATCCAAATCTGTTCTACATGCTTTTTGTTTTTCTGTGTACTCTTTTCTTTCTTAGGACACTTAACTTTTTTGTGTCCAGTATTCCCACAGAATTAACAAACTATACTACTAGGCAGTTCAACATACTTCTTTTCCTTTTGAAACTTCCTTTTAAAACCCAAACCTTCTGTTCTTTTGGTTTGAGCTTTGGTGATCCAATCTAGAACTCTGTAGTCTACAGGTTGTTTGCCTTTCCTAGCTTTCTCAAGTTCCCCCTCAATTCTTGCCTTATTCGCTTTTATATCTTCCAAATCAGATTTTAGTTTTTCAAAATTCGGATATTGAGCAAGTGGAGAAACTTCAGAATCAGGAGCATTGAGACAGAGTTTCATCAAGGATAGTTCCACATTCAACATTATGTTATCATGTTTCATCCTGTCTATAGTCCCTTTTAAATAATTATTATCATCAAACAGACTAAAGAATCTATATTGAATATCAAATTTTAAATTATCAACCCACTCATTGTTTTCTTTAAAAGTAACCAAAGCTTCATCACTTTTATGTTTAGCTTTATGCAACTCTTTAAGTTCCTCTTGAATTTCTAAAACGGCTATTATTAGGTTTTCTTTAGAGAAATTTCTAAGTTCTTTTTGAGAAAACCATACCTCAGACTCTAGTTCCTTCAGCTTTGCCTTTTCATCAATTTTAGCCATCAAGCACAGATGGGCAGTTTCTTCTGAAGGTTGGTCTTCTTCTTCCTCTGAATCTGAATCTCCCCAAGCAGCCAGCATGGATTTCTTCACGTTGTCCTTGGTGAAGTAAGGTTTATAGACTCTTGACTCTTTGGATTGCTCCTTGCCCTTTGTCTTTCCTTTCTCACCATCTGGTAACGGAAAATCTTTAATGAAGTGATCTTTCGACCCACACTTGAATCAAGTTGTGTTTCTGGAACTCGCATATTTCTTGTTCCTATCAAACTTCTTGTAGTTCATCATCCTTTTGAACTTTCTAACTAGCATTGCCATTTCCTCTTCATCGGCTTATGATTCCTCTGAGTCTTGAGCCTTAAGAGCAAGACTCTTGTTTTTGGAACTTTCAAAGTTGGAACTCAGATGTAATTCATGAGTTATCAATGATCCAGCTAGTTGTTCCATGTTGAACTTTGTGAAGTTCTTAGCTTCCTGCGTGGCAGTAACCTTTGATCTCCATCGTTCATCTTATGGCAGACTCCTCAAGATTTTCCTAGCCTGTTCATCAATAGGAATGTGTCTGCCAAGGGAATTCAGTTCACTAATAATATCATTGAACCTAGTAAACATTTCCTCTATAGTTTCCTTTGATTGCATTTCAAACCTTTCATATCTAGACACAACAAATCAATCCTAGAACGTTTTACCTCATTTGTACCTTCATGAGTTACTTCTAGTAGATCCCAAATCTGTTTAGCAGACTTGCATCCCATGATACGATTATGTTCATGAGGTCCAAGTCCATAGTGCAAATACTTTATTGCAAAAGCATTCAGTTCAAGTTTCTGATAATCTTCTTTATTATAATCAGAAATAGGTTTAGGAACTACCTCTTTCTTTTCATTGGTTATGGTTATTTTAAAATCACCAGCTTCAATAACACGCCAAACCTGGTAATTTTCTGCCTTAATGAAGATCTCCATCCTGTTCTTCCAGTAGGTGCAAAACTTACCATTGAACATGGGTGGACGTTGGGTAGAATACCCTTCTTCAAGTTTCTCCTTGTAATTCATCTCTCCCGGAACTTACTCAGCAAAGTTATTCGCTTATACGAGAATACCTTGCTCTGATACCAAATGTTAGTTGAGACGATTAATACAAGAGGGGGGGGGGTGAATTGTATTGAGTTCCTAATGACTACTTTTTGAGGATAAATAAAACAATGCGTATAGGAACTTAATAAAACACACAGATTTTACGAGGAAATCTTCCAGGGCCCAATTGGAAGTAAAACCTCGACCCTACCTTAGGGATTTCAAACACAAAACACTTCACTATAATAGGGCAAACACCAAGTTACAACCTATTAGACACAAACCTTTATTTCACAAGTACCTCACTGGACTTGCTACTTGATAGGACCCTATCCTACCCAATCTAAGCACCACACTTAGATTTACTCGTACCACCAAAGTACTACACGTACTGCCAAAGTACTAAATACCCGTACCACCCCTGTACAAAACTCACATCCTCACCAAGAAGCTAACACAAAACTGTATGTAACACAAACTATAAATTTCACCCAAATAACCCAACCAATACAAATATAAGACGCCTATTATGATAGGTAAGCAATGCACGAAATCCAAAACTAATATGATAAGTTAGAAGCTTGGTAAACTTACTCAATTAAAGCACTGTGATTTCTCCACGCATAAACTCACAAAAACCTAAATCATTTTGCTCTCTACTATTTATACAAGTAACACTTGTATAGAAAGTAGGTTTTCTAAAAAGATAAATATGTTATCTTAACTTATCTTTTAAACACGGTTTTAGCAAATCAAGTGGAATAAAATCTTTTCCGAAAATAAGTATAAAAAGATATTTATTAAAAAGACTTATCTTTTTAACAAATCGACTTTAGAGAAAATAATCTTTTTAGAAAATCTTTTCCTAAAATCTATCTTTTATTATTTTTCATATTTATTTTATTTACCAAGCTAATTTATCACGTTTCTAATAAATTTCGTGCACTAACCTACTTACCATATTAACAATAATTTCTAAGATAAAACCTTAACTATTATTGTTGCGCCGCACTTTGATCAGGTAAATTACTTGGGCTCCAAGCATATCAAGTTCCACCTAAGAACTTAACTGCTAGTCTTCAAGTTCCTGTTAGGGAACTTAGTTCTTGTTAGAGAACTCTTCCTCTGATTTGTTTAACTTCTTCAAATAAAGATCTTCTTCAAGTCTTCTTAGTTTCAGATGGTTCTTCAATCACCAAGATCAATCTGCACCTTGACTAATCACACACTAGAAAATCTTTATTAGTTGAGTTTGCTTTTAGTTCAAGTTCCTCATCATCAAAACCATTATGCTTCAACAATTTCCCCCTTTTTGATGATGATAAGCTTAAGCAAACTCTAAAACAAGTTAAACAAAATAGAAGGTCGTATTTTTTATTTATTGACAAAAAGTAAATACTCACAGAACAAAAATTAAACTAAAATCAATAAAAACAAAAATAAGCAAAAACAGAAATAAACTAAAAAATAAACTACTCCAGCATCATGTCAGAGAAATTTCTGATACTTTATTAACTAGAACCCAGAACAACTATAGCTTCCAAGTTTGCTTCTTCTTTGACTACTATTAAATACGAAATCCAATTGATGTTTAAGTGCAATGGATTTTACATGGAGTTTTTTTTTTATTATTATTTATTTATTTTTTAAGAAATTCGGCTGAGATCAAGATTAAAATATTACTCGTATTAATTGAAAACGTTTTGAGTGAGATATTAATAATCTAATACTACAATCTGACATTGTTAATCTAATGTCTAACATTAATAATATAATATCTAACATGAAAAATTGGACCAGTCCGACTCACCCAATTTTTTTCGTTATTAAAAATTTAAATAAAATGATGTGGGAAAAAAATTATTTGCCTTCAAATCAATAAAAGTCTGAAAACTTTGAAAACATAAAATAAAAAATAAAAAATAAAAAAGGGCCGGAAGGTAATGGTGATAGAGAATATCCAATAGATTATTCTCATCCTTTTAAGAAAATTATGGTAATTTAGCTATCAAATAAAAGCTAAGAAAAGATTGAAAACACACTTTGCCTCTTTCTTGAGAATTGCTTGTAAACACCATTGAAATTGTCATATATTCCCTACATATATAGATACCTAAAGTATGTATCCAAAGTTAGTTAAAGTGATACAATAAGCAGTAAGCCAATAATCAAACACTAGTCTCCAAAGTAGACTAATTAAGGATTTCGTGAAATCTACGTTTTAAATACGACCACATACTCGTATATGTATGTATGGATGGTATCAAATTCATTTTTGCTTCTAATAAAAATTCAGTGTGTAGCAGTGCATGTAGATGGATTACTAGTAACGTAGTAGGTTTGGACTTGGTATGTAAAAGCAATATTGGAGGAATTAAGAAAATAAATTAAACCGATGTTAATAGTTGCTGAGTAGAAATTAAAGGCAAATTTTGGTGACCTAGTGACTATGCAATATTTATTCTAGGAGTTAGAATTTGTTACTCACTCCTTTGATTTGTCGTTGATGCATGAACTTAACGTCAATTAGAAAATTTGATATGTCAACCTCATATAGAGGAAATTTAAACTTGGCATGCAATTGTGGCCAATTGGTAGCGAACTAAGCTCTAGAGCGAGCTAGATCGAGTATCGGACATCTATTTAATACTTTGCATTGTACATTCTTTAATTTAATTTATGCCAGGTTCATTTAGGGAGATTGAGATAATGTTATTATGGAGATTAATATTTGAGACTATAAATATATAATTTTTAAGCATATAATTGTTAAATTATATTTTTGCCATACGCACTCAACCAGTGAATATTATAGGCTATAAATATTATGGAAATTTCTGATACTTTCACTCCTCGAATATTGTTTCGTTCTCTTTCTAAGTATTGTGTTGGTGGGGATTAAAGTGAGTTTGGATCTCAATCTCCACAAATAATCAAATGCATGCTAAACAAACAAGTGATGTAATATACATGTTATTTTTTATTTTGGGATTACTTATCTAATCTAGTCTTATCTCGATCTCGATCATCTCTCTAAGCAAAAGTTATAAATTAAAGATTACATGCATTAGCTTAGATTATTAGCAATTCAATAGAAGCATTTCCCTTATTTTTATGAGACATGAGATTATTTAATAGGGTTGATAGGTATGTATCAAAACCCCTTTAGCTTAATCGATCTTACCAAAATAATATTTTGGGAGGTAGGTTGCATGCATAAGGGTGGCAGAATGTTAAAAGTCATTGTTACCTAACTTATTCTTATAATTAACATGCCAAAAATAAAAGTTATGAAGATTAAAATTAATAAAATCTCACCACTAATTATCCACCCCCATCCCATGCACTGCACCTTTTAAATAATCTCGATAATAATTATCCCCCTAAACTAAGTGATTGTTTTTTATTTATTTACTAGTTAAAGTCCCGTGCAATGCACGGATTTTAATAACTTATATAGCGAATTACAACATTAATTTAACAATTATATGCTAAAAAAAAAGAATTACTGTAAAGTATATACATTCAAAAATATTTCGGTTGAGTGCGTATGGCAAAAATATAATTGCTAAAATGGAAAGTAAATATTATAGGCTATAAATATTTTTCATAAGGAAAGATAAAGAGTGGAAGGGAAATTTTTAACCAGTGAATGACATGTGTCATCACTGGTTTCGCTTTTAGTATTAAGTTGATTGATTATTGATATATAGCGAATTACAACATTAATTTAACAATTATATGCTTAAAAAAAAAAAGAATTACTGTAAAATATATACATTAAAAAATACTTCGTTTGAGTGCATATGGCAAAAATATAATCGCTAAAATGGAAAGTAAATATTATAGGCTATAAATATTTTTCATAAGGAAAGATAAAGAGTGGAGGGAAAATTTTTAACCAGTGAATGACATGTGTCATCACTGGTTTCGCTTTTAGTATTAAGTTATTGATTAAAAGAAGCAAGCTAGTGAAATTAGTGTTTAGGGCATGTTTCGATTGACTTAACTCAGTTGAACTGAACTGAGCTGAACTGAACTTATTAATTAGTGATTTTTAACTACGGATTAGTGATCTTTGATTATTTATTGATTATTTATTACTATACATATGTGTATATACAAATGTACATATTATTATTAATAATATTATTATTATTATTAATTATTGATTATTATTATTATTATTATTATTATTATTATTATTATTATTATTTATCACTTATTATTATTATTATTATTATTATTATTATTTTTGTTGTTATTATTATTATTATTGTTGTTGTTGTTGTTGTTGTTGTTGTTGTTGTTGTTGTTGTTGTTGTTGTTGTTGTTGTTGTTGTCGCCGTTGTTCTAATAAGAGCTTAAAAGAATGAAATTTGGCTTTATATCATTAGCAATATTATTTGACATAAATTAAGAACTGAACTGAACTGAATTGAATTGAATTTTAACGGAAGAGAACAGACCCTTAATAGATCGAATAATATAAATGGATAATGGTTTTCTTGTGTATTTTCATTTCCTACAATTTGATTAAACAAATTAAAGACAATTCACTTATTTTACTTTGTATTTGATATAAAAGTTGTCCCAATTTTGAGAAGTAAAACGAATTTTCTAACAAGGTTAATTTCATTCTCATTATTTATTCTGTCAATCAAAATAGAAAACGACGTATATGCCCACATTAGGTTAATGTGTGATAATTAATGTGATACTACGTACTTACATTGTTTATGCATCTTCTATAAAAGCCTAACATTGGTATTAATAATGTAAGCTTCTATTGGCTATTGGCAGGAAATAATGAAATTTTTACGTAGTTTTTGTTGGCAAGGATTTCTACGTATTTGACTATGGCATGCAGATGAATTGACGTCATAGATCAGTTGTTTACCGGTTTGAACGTGTTTCACATAACAATGACTTTGACTAATTAATCACATTGATTGACGCTAAAATAAATTATAAATTTTTTTTTTTAATAAAACACCTAATGCACCTTATTTCAATTTGTACTTCTCACTTCTCAAGTTCTCAGAGTCAATAATGTCATCTGATAGATAATATTCATAGAATATTTCTCATCCTAGGTTTAGGATATATTTTATATAAGATTATTTTTGATATTTGTACATATCTTATAGTTACCTAATTAGGTTTCTCATTGTAACCCTATAAACAAGGGCGGAGCCAGGGGGCTGATGGAGGCCCGACCCCCCGGCCCAATCGCCAACCCCTTTATGTTTAAACCTGGCCCCCTAAATAAATAGTATAAAATGTTAATTTCTGCATAGTTATAGTGATGTTAAGTTATTAGCTCAACTGGTTATACCCCTATACTTACCAACACTAGACCCCAGTTCAAATCTTATAAGTCTCTATTTTTTTTTTTAAAAATAAAAATACAATAAGAAAAGCAGTATGTACAACTATACATTACTATTTTTCTTAATATATAGTATAAGTCTTAACCCCCCTAAATTTTATTTCCTGGCTTCGCCCCTGCGGCCCTTCCTATAAATATTGATCAATGGAAATCACTCGAATCAAGGAGTTTACATTATCTAACAGTTATTAAGGCTTAAATACTTTGTGTTTAATGATTTTGAGACTCATAAAAGGTGAATTTTAGAAGAAAAAAAAAGAGATACTTCCTCCGTTCCAGTAATATTGCAATAAAGACGAAATTACGTATCACAAATCACATTTTACATGTTAAATATTTATAATTGTATAAGAGTAAAAAATATAAAAAGTTTATATTATGAAAGTATTTTACGAGACGAATCTAACAAGATCATATATGACTATAACTTAACGTATAAATCATACATTATATGATCAAACAATGGTGTTAAATGTAAAAGTCCAATTATTACTATATTTTATTGAAGCGGAGGATATGTGAAAGTGTGGCCGTGTGGGTAATTAAGGACCATAATATTGAGATGTACTTTTGGAAATGCAAAAGTTGGTGGGCTGTACCTTGCAAAAGCATTGGGTGGGCCCAATGGAATTTTATGTAAAATAAATCTTCTAGAAGCCCACCTACCCAACGATCTATCTCGGCCTTCCTCTTTCAATCCATATCATCCTGCATCTTTTCAGGATTCAACGTAATAATGTTCTTACCATTTTATACAAAAAAAAAAAAAAAAAAAAAAAAAAAAAAAAAAAAAAAAAACGTATATACTTGTCCAATATTTATGAAAATTGTATGGTTTTTGGCTTGACAATTTTTTTTATGGTTAGAATTTAGAAAGAGGTTAATCAGTCAGGAAAAGTCATATGATGGAAAGATTGCTAGCTATTTGTTCTTTAGTATAACAAATAAACAAGGTTAATTAGTGGAATACTTTCATTATTTTGGGGCTAGCCAATAAAGGTCATAGGATAAAGATCACGTTTCAACACATTATACACGCAACATGCCATCTTAAGATGCTTGGTCTAGCCCTTTACAAATTTTATGGTTTCTATTTATTTATTTTTTAATTTTGTTTTTATTTTTTTATATTTTATTTTTATTAGTAAATTTAAATGAATGCGGAATGGCTAGGAAATTTAATGCTTTTTTTTAATTTAATTTCTTACGGAGTAACATTATATGAAGTATATTTAATTTAATTGTATACATGTATGTATAATGTATGTATATATATGTATACTTTTTTTTTTTTTAAGGTAAGGAGAAAGACCCTACCGAACACAGTTTTTTTGGTTCGGTATTTGCGGGTCAAAAACTTTGAGAGTGAGGGGAATGGTAAGGGATCCCCACCCTCAAAGTGTCTCTATTGGGGATTAAACCCCAACTCAAGGTTAGAAGATGACAATCTTACCACTAAACCAAGCTTAGCTTGGTATGTGTATATATATATGTATACTTATAGTAGCTAGGCTTGTTCCTAATTCCTATGGGTGGGGTTGAACAATTGTTTCTGAGTTCTTTTCAGCATAGTATTTCCATTTTTGCGGGCCTTGATGTAATTTGACTTTTTGATTAATATTAATCCCCACGTTTCTATCAAAAAATGTAAATCTTCAAGCATTTATTTTTAATGAAAACCTACAATCTTTTTAGTGAAAAAAGAATATGGAATTCAACTATTTAGTTCATTAAAATTTTGAAGTGAGGTTCTATGTACAAAAATGTGGTACAAAAATGTTGAAATTATTCAAGGGCTACACAATATAAGTTTAAAAATTGGTCCAAATTCTAATGAATTGATTGATAATTTTAACTTTTATAGCAAGTGTCAATTGTTGGCTTGTCAAATCATTCTCACATGCTATTAAGATTCGGAACTTGAAATATTGTTTAATCATAACATTCCATGTTTTAATGTTTACATTTACAAAAGTCAATGATTATTGATAATTAATGATTGCCTACATGTCACTGCAAGTTCTTCCGAAATAAGGCTTCAATTTGGCTCCGTGTATAATTAATACGGAGTATGTAATGTAATATAATGTCAAAATTAATTTTGTCATTTTTAGTGCTGCAACTTTAGTACGTAGCCGAAAGTTTGATTATGAGTGGTGTAAATTTTACTTAATTAGTTATTCAGTGCTTATTAGTTTCGCATTAATCATCATTCAGTAATAAGTGTTGAACATTCTTCATCTTCAATATTGTGCTTGTTTATGCATGTCATGCAAATAAAGGTTAGACTCCTTAGAGAATTGCCATTTTAATCCCGTAGTCGTAGTGCGTTTAATTAAGTTTCATCATACTCTTACTTTCCAACACATTTAAATTAAACTTGCAGTCCGTCATAATTAGAGTGTGTAGCATGCCGTATAAAAAGTACTCTTAATTGATATAATGTCATGACTTACAACTGAAAAGCAAATTAGTTTTTACAAATCAAAATTGACAAATTAAATGGAAGCACCATACAATTAAAATGAATATTTCAACTTCAATGTACAAAGCACAGTAGACTTCAACAACAATTTGCAACGTTCTCTAAAAAAAACTAGTGTGCAATCGTAAGATTTCTCTAAATTAAATAGAAAAACTGGCAAATAGAAGCAACATAATGAATTATTTAACTTCAAAGCAAATTAAACATCGACAACATTTTGCAATCCTATAAAAATATTGGGAAAACAAAAAAATGATTACAAGTACAAAATTAGTCAACCCTTTGTATGCTTTTTCCTCCCAAAGAAGTCAACTTTATTGCAAAATAAGGGTCGAAGATAAATTCTAATTTTGATTTAGTTGCCTATGTTCTACTGGTTACAATAAAATAGATTATGCAATTGCAATAATTTTTATTTATGATATGCTTAGAGGTGATGGCAAGTAGCGTCTAAGCTCTAATTGCAAATTGTTTGAGTATTACATATAACATTAATGTGAACATGTTGTGCTAAGCAGACTACAACTGTAACTCAAAAAAATCAAATTTGACATTTATTATATTAATAAACAAGCAATTATGTGTCACTTTTAGCAAACTATATATATTACCTTATTAAGAACACTTAATTATTAAGAATTAAGAAATACTTATATAATCATCAAAGTAATGATGAGCTGAGGAGTACAATATAAAACATGATGTTTCTTTTCATATGGTAAATACTTATTTAGGTCAAAGGAATGCATACAAATGTGGGTTATAATTAATAATCTGGTTTTGACTTATTATAAGTTGTTAAAACTTATTTTACCATAACTTAACTAGACATATGTATTTTGTCTTATATATTCGTCTATATATTCGAGCTTAGTTTACTTAATACCGTATGCAGTTTATACTTCATATTGAACTTGTAACTTAATTAGTCTTACACTTGTATAAATCAAAATAAAGTAATTTTGTTTGAAATAAGTCAAATTCATATGACTATAATACATCCTAAACTCACCCCTTTACTATAGATGTCTACCATGTTATCTGTTTAATTTATGGGTATATCCAAGACTTGATATCAATTTGGTTTTATCATCTCAATTTATCTTTTTTTTTTTTAGAAAGTCAACAAACCCTTTACCGCAGATCATATCATCTAGCATAGTCAAAAAATTATAAGGGAACTACAAAAATCTGAGATCAAGTCTTATATTTTTTGTATAATCATTTATCGTTTAACTCTTTTAAAATAACATTTAACGGGTAATTCCAAGTTTCTCTTCTTGATAAACAAGGAGTGTTTCTCAAGAGGGTAATTTCGTACATTTTCGCAAGAATATGAGGGTAAATGAGACTTTTTTGTTTGACTCACTAACTTTTCATCAAACTGTCGTTAAGTCTCAATTTTGATGGAGGAATGCTAAAGAAATCAACCAGTGAAACTTTACCCAGGTTACCTACTCAATTTACCCAATTTGGGCAGCGAGTGGTGGTGTTTTACGAGCACAATAGCTGAAATTTGAAATATATAGTCTGTATTTTCTGTGAAGAACACCCAAAATCCGAAGATCCTCTTCAATGGAGTTTCAGAAGCTCAAAGGCTACTTCAATGGAGGAAGATGACACCCTTACCCTTTGGGGTTGATCTTGCCCTTTTTTTCTCCCATTTATTTTAGGGTTTTCGTTTTATTTGGCGACGAAGCCACCAGAATGGTGGTGTTGGTGGGGATGGGTGAGGATGAAAGCTTGAGCTCCTTTAATGGCTGATGTGAGAAAAGGAAGAAGAAGAAGAATAACGTGTGGTTGTAGACGCTGTCGAATTGGAGGAAACCCAGTTGCTGAGGAAGTCGAAGGACATTTATGCCGTTAATTTCACCATTTGACGCCGTCTTGATTAGTCCAAGTCAGCAAATATAGTGGATGTACAGATAACACTTATTCTGATTATAATAGCATTACTTTACAATTCCCAATGCATTTTAATTACAAAAATGCCATAAGAGATACACTTCTTGTTTATCAAGAAGAAGAGGAACTGGGGCACGCCTACATTTAACTCTTTTAAAATAAAGAGAGTACACTACATTTTTATTTTTGTAATGTAATTATGGTTAGGGAAACACATTTTAAGAAAGAAAGTAAATGTATGAGGGATAAGCTACCAAAACTACATACTTTACTATTGTTGGTGATTGGGTAACAGTTGCAAATACTTCCTATAAAATATTATTAAGGATAAAATGGATAATATATTACTAGGATATCAAAAACTGAACACACCAAAAATGGGACTAATATACTTTCACAATGTGAAAATAGGCAATCATACAATTTTAAAGGAAATATCTGATTTTTTTTTTCTTTCCATGATGAGCCACAATCTAACTATATAAGGCAATACAAACTACAACCTATCGATTGTATTCACAAGCCACTATTTCATTCTTCATCAAAAGAAATTGAACACCATCCTAAGTACAAAATCATTGTTATAATAGATGGGAGAGAAGCCTAAAATCCCACAAACCAGAGCCAACAACGAGGTTCTATCTTAAAATCAATTAGCAATAAGAGTAGTTGTCCAATTGATCGCTTGGGTTATAAACAGAAAACCCTTTGCTTTCTTGTTCAATGTGAGACAAAAACTATTTACACTTGCACCTAACAAAAGGGGAGTTACTTAAATGTACGTTTGAGAAAGTCTTTTGAGTTTCTATCTAGTGTGCTTGACCAGATGAAGTCGTGAAGAAGGGTACTTGCGTTTGATAAGTAGGGGTTAGGGGTTTTTCGGCTTCCACGACTCCGATTCCATTTAAGTAGAGAGTATAAACTTCTCAGGGTTAATCCTAGTACATCAAGTGTTATTATTAGATATATAAGATTCTTTTGTGTATTTCTTATTTGTGAGTTTTGAGGGAGATAACATTAGAATTGTGAGCGATAATCAATATAGTTTTTGTGATTGGTCCGAAAGTCAGTGACAGATCTAGAAAATTTATTTAACGGGGTCAAAATACATTTGATAAATTTTAAAAAGGTTAAGTGGATAAATTTAATAGGAAAAAACTCAATTTTATAAGGGAATTTTTTTCTCATGATTAAGTGAGGTCACATGATCCCACTTGCCATAAAGCGCAAGCTGTTCTGAATCTACAATCTGTTTTCCTTAAGATCAATAAAAATATTACTCTTATCTTTTCATAAACGTAGCTAACATGCTGTTGATAAGCCATAAAATCATGTACTCCTTCCGTCTCTTTATTACATGTCTATTTCTTATTTTGCACGGGAATTAAGAAAGTTAAAGATTGCTTAAGACTAATAATTGAAAGTATAATATGCGGGTGGGGTTAGAGAGATAGAGAGAAAGAAAAAGTGGTTGGAAATTAGGAGAGAGAAAATATTGAGAATTAATGTTAAAATATATAAAAAAAATGATAAATCATCAAAAAGAGAATAGCATTGCAGAAAAGTACAATCTATAAATAAAAACAGACACTTAATTTTAATCACCCCAAAAAAAAATACAGACATATAATAAAGGAGCCGAGGAAATACATATTTTATTTTCAACCATCTCCTCGGCTCCTCGCCACATGAGTATGAGTAGCTAGCTCACAAAGTTACAAGTCATCATACTCATGATTCCACTTCTTCCCTCAAAAACGCATTGTCAAAAGATAGTTGACCAACTCAACTCGATTCGACTTGACTCTACGTTACATCCCCGTAACTCCATCTCAATTCTCAACTAGCAGTCTAGCAAATGTCCTAAACTCACACGGTCCCTCTCCTCCTCCACCCTCGCTTATATAAAAAGACCCACCTTTCTTAAACTCCACTTCATTTCCTAATTTTCCTTTTTCAAATAATTCCTTATTGTCGTTTCCACCACCTTTCTCCCTCCCTTTTTCTTTTCCTTTTTTTTTGTTTTTCTTCTGTCCCATTTTTCTCTGTTCAACCATCTTCTCTCTTTCATCCAATCCACCCATCCCTCCACTCACACTCTAGAGAGAGAAAACCTCCCTCATTCTAGAGAGAGAAACAGTGCTTCCACCACTTTCTCTCTCCTCAATCTCCATCTTCAGAATACAGCACGCGTTTTCGATGATTTTTTCAATGGTGAAGGATTTTTCTGGTGGTGGTAGTAGTTATTGATTTTATTTTCCATTTTTTTTATTTGATTAAATAATAAAAATAATAATAAAATAATGAGAGGATATGCAAGGCACGAACTCCGGCGGTGGGCCTCCGATAACATCCGAACGCCGTCGGTGGCGATGAGTACCGGATCTTCGCCGAGAAGTGACGTCACTACGTCGGGACATTCCACTCCACGTTCAAACGCCGATGAATTCGTCGAGGTTACTCTCGATATCGAAGATGACGAGACTATCGTTCTCCGGAGTGTTGAGCCGGCGGCGACACCTCCGGCACCGGCGTCGGTTAATGTTGCGTCAACATCATCAGCTGTTCCGAATTCCGCGTCGTCTTCCATCGGAGGAATTGAGATTCCGGCGTCGAGGTCTCGAACTCCGACGATTCGGCGAACAACGTCGTCGAGCAGCCGAATACGGCAGTTTTCGCAGGAGTTGAAGGCGGAGATAAGCAAAGCGAAGCAGTCGTTTTCAGCGCAGTTGACGAAGCGATTCTCTGGAAAGTTCTTGAACTACTCGGCTTCGATGAAAGGGTCGTCTGAGTCGGCAGTTGACCCGGCGATTGCGGCGAGGAATCGAAGGAAAGTGCAGGCTCAACTCAATCGAACTCGGTCTGGTGCGCATAGAGCTCTCAAGGGGCTTAGATTTATTAGTAACAAAGGAAGTGTAAGTTGGTGTAAAGTTGAAGACAATTTCACCAGATTAGCCAAAGATGATTTTCTTTATCGCACTGACTTCGCTGAATGCATTGGTAAAAATAATTAAATTTAATTTATTAAATTTTAAGAGCATCAATTAATGAAGTTTAGTTGTAATTATTGTTTATGAGATTTCGTTAATTGAATTGAATTGTGGATTAGGGATGAAAAATTCGGAGGAATTCGCGTTGGAGATGTTCGACGCTTTGAGCAGGAGGAGGAGGTTGAAGGTGGAGAAGATTAGCAAGGAAGAATTGTATGAGTATTGGTCTCAGATTACAGATCAGAGCTTTGATTCTCGTCTTCAGATCTTCTTTGACATGTGAGTAATTTACAGTATTTAATTACTCGTGTTTTTCTTCTTTTTAATTTTAAATTTCTGCTTTTAAACTTTTTCTTTGAGTTTTATTTTGGTGTTTGAGAGTGACATAGTCATCTAGATAGAATTTGATCACAAGGTAATGTAAGTCGTAACTCTTAACTGTTTCATATCATCCCCGTTGACACCTACACAATGTTTTTTTTAAATTGATTGATTTGTTGCAATTAAATTAATGATACTAAAATAATGTAGTATTGGTTAATGGTTTTTTAAGAAGCTAATGATTGCCCCACTAATTACAATCCCAACGTTATATGATGATGCATATGGTTGGCTATTATTGGGGGTCATTAGCAGTCTAATATACGAAGTAGTACCATTAATACAACATGCATTATAAAAGGATATTTTGGTCATTTTGTTACATGTTAGGTAACAACTCCAACTATAGAGGATTAGAGGTTACTTTTGCTGTTTGATGGATCAAGTGACCAAATTTACACAAGGAGATAGCAGATAGATACTCCTTGGAAGTAAACATGTGAAAGGGTGGAATCAAGGGTATTTTGGTCCTTTTCCAAACATTTTACGGATAAGATCATAAGAATATAAGATGGTGAAAGTTGTTAGTTTGTTACACTTATACAGTTGTATAATCACTTTGTTCTAAAGTTTTTTCACACTTTTTTATTGCAACCGTTTTATAAAAATTGTCTCATTTTTTAATTTAGGGGGAAAAAAAACTTACTTAGCAACAAAACTATCAAATTTATTTAGAGGAATTATGGTTTTCCAAAAATAACCTTTTGTTTCCTTAATAAACTACTCGTACCATATTAATTCTTCTCATCAATATATACAAGTATGCTAGTTACCACCTTAGGAATTACTCCCTCCGTCCCCGATTGATAGTCACTTTTGCCATTTTTAGTGACTCAAATGCTTTTTTCAAGTACCATTAATATTTTTTTTTACCAAAGTTCTTTAACATTTGCAAAAATATTTATGCAAATTTAACTTTTTTCATGTAAATTTTACTTTCCCATATACTTTAATTACTTTCTCTCTCTACTTTTTTGCATACCCAATGTAAATTTATTTTTTTAATGTACTTTATTTAATTCTCCTTAATTTCCGTGATTTTTCTTCAAAAGTGACTATCAATTAGGGACGGAGGGAGTATAATTTATTAAGAATTTTTTTAAGCATATGAGAATTGGTTGATCTTTGAAGGAATTGAAGTGTTAACATACATATTCTCCGATGTTTGACAAATATCTAAGAGATTAGGTAAAGAAAGGGAAAAAAACATGCAATTTTTTTGGTAGCTTGTAGCCTTGAAGTGTATCATAAATCTAGAAGACAGATTAGGTAAACATATGGTAATTTAAAAGGACCCTACATTCCTCACTTCTTTGATAAGTTTATTACACATGAATATTATTAAACGTCTTTCTCAAATGGAATTGAAAGTGTTCCCTGAAAAAAAAAAAAAAAAAAAAAGTGAAAGGGAAAAGAAAAAGGGTAAAAAATTAACCATGATAATAATGCTCAACCATTTATATTAGGGAAAATAATTATTGTATGCCACCCATGAAATTAAAAGATAATGCTTCCTTGATGCACTTATTTATTAATCCATGCACCCTTGAAAACAGGGAATGATTAGTGTAGACAGTGACATTTCTTGCATATTCTTTAATTGATCAAACTTAGCCGGTAAGACTAGTACATACTCTTGCTGTCTTACATACGTGAAGAGAGTAAGACTAGTATTATGTAAAGCATTGAAGTTTGCTTGCTTACGGAATACGAAGTATTATGTAAAGTATTGAAATTTGCTTGATTTTTGTATAGATTTGAAAATACCCTTGACTGCTTGAGAGAAGGCCAAAGTCTAAACAACGAGTATTAATTAATCTTTATTTTAATTGTTTCTCTTACGGAGTAGTTTCTAATTTGACAGGGTGGATAAAAATGAAGATGGCCAACTGACAGAAGAAGAAGTAAAAGAGGTATATCCTGTTTATATTCATAATTTTTTTTTTTAAAAAAAAAAAGATATATTCATAAGTTTGTTTATATTACGTATGTAAAGATGGTTGAAGTTACTAAATTCACCACATAATTAATAAACAAGAAGATCTTCAAAATATCAGAATTATTAGTATTATAATTATTATTATGGAGTACTTAAATGTAATATATATACTTGTAAAAAGATGAAATATTTAATTCTCAAAAGTTTTAAAAGGAGTATAATTAACGAATAATTATTGACAAAAATTCCGCAAATTTGTACTGCATAACATATTTTTCACTACTAATCTTACATATATCATTCATTAATACGTTGATTAATTAATTTGTGCTAAATAAAATATGAATGTCTCACATGAAGATGGTAGGAGGCATAACTAGGCATGAAAGTAATAGGATAACTAGACACTCTGTCTTGTTCGGCGACCTAATATTTATTAACCGCTGACTCCTTCGATCGCGCTTGTCAACTTTACATTTGTGCATAGCAGAATTTAAGTGAGAGAAAATGAGAAAAAAGAGGGGTCAGCTTAAAAATGGTCGGCTAACTATGTGTTTTTATTATGGTTAAATTAATTAAAGGTTAGGCCCATTTTTGTGGCTGGGATTACTTCAGTCTACGATTTCAAACTAATGATCTACCAACTCCAATTACTATTGGTATATTTGGGTTGATGATGATTTTATGATAATGTTATTAATGTATGTAAATATATATATATATATATATATATATATATATATATATATATATATATATATATATATATATATATATATATATATATATATATATATATATATATATATATATATATACACACACACATTTTTATATATTATATGGTTTGATTTTGAGCATTTCATCATGTCTTACATACGCTTCCCATGTTCTCAAGCATCCTATTTACCATCATTTGGAAATTTCGTGCTGATTTCTTTTGTTGAATAATCTAGGTTAGTAGTACTAGACAGTGTTATTAGTAGTGCATGGATGTGCTTGCTAAGTTTAGGCAAACATGGTCACGGATTTCTTTTCTTTCGTAATTGCTATGAAATTAATTATTCTATCAGATTATTTATGAGATAGTACACAAATAGAATAATTTCATGCATGTGATTTTGTTTTTGGATAAATCATGCATGTGAACTTATATACAGTACATGGATATATACAGTAGATTTGGTGTGACGATTAATTGTGTTGCTAATTAAGTTAGGCAAACATGTTTTATTAGAAAATACACTTACTAATTTTGGCTTAGACAGTCTGACTAGAATTATTTGGGTAAATCATGCATTAATAATGCAAAAAATAAAACATTACTCCTTCCGTGTTTTAATAAGTATTATTCCACTATTCACTTAATGATTTTGACTTAATCAATTCACTATAATATATAAAAAACAAACGATATTGTATAATACATTGTTGGATTTGTTATGATATATACTTTTATAATATGAATTTTCCTATAATTTTATTAACATATTATTAGTCGTATCTCGACATGCGTGTTTGGTCAATTGTAACACTTATTAAAACACGGAGGGAGTATGTACTTTGCATTAAACAAATTTGTATAAACTGTAAAAATAATTATAATGTGTTTTTTCCCTTATATGAAGTATATTAAAGAGAGTCACGTGGCATGTAGGCTTCATAGAATACTGAGTACTTTTTAAGTTTTATATGACTAGTCGAGTAGCATAGATCTTTTGCATGTAATGTCTAAATTGGATAAATATTTCTAACTTCTGATCTTTTGATGTTAAATCTATTGCTTAAATTTAATACGTATTTATTTGTTACAAGATTTTCAGTTCAAATGTCCAATCACCTTTATTTTTCAGTATATCGTTGAGTTTATTCCTTATTGGAAGCGTCGGAGTTGGTAAACTAGTTGAGAGTCATTAATTAAAAAAAAAAAAAAAAAAAAAAAAAAAAAAAACTGTACAAGAATATTCTACTTGTTTTTTTTGTTGAATCTGAAGCACGTCATTTGTATAATTTTTCCCTGGTTTGCTTTATCTTAAAATTCTTTATACAATTTGTCATATAGTCAGGTAGGTTAATGACTATGATTTATGTCCAACTGCATTGAAAAATATTAGAGAGACGTAGATAAATTGGTTAGTAATTAGAATATTGATTTCTTAATCTGACTAATTTACAGTAATCACTGATTATCTAGAAAATACTGTAATTATTGGGTAATAAACCGGGGAAAAAAAAAATTGGTTTAAAATTTTATACTTTTAAAAGTTAATTTTCTAGAAGTATTTAATATGAACATAGAAATTAAAATTGGTTTTACTTTGGTGTAGATCATAACATTGAGTGCATCAGCAAATAAGTTGTCAAGATTACAAGACCAAGCTGAGGAATATGCAGCTTTAATCATGGAAGAACTGGATCCAGAAGGTCTTGGATATATTGAGGTACGGAGTACATATACTATCCACTTCAACTTATTACGCGAGTACTTCTGTGTGTTCATTTCTTCTTGGGAAATTCTCTATCGGTCATAGAAAGCTTGCCTAGTATTACCATACATTAGCAAATACTCTTATTCTGCACTAATTAGTAATTACAGGGCAAATTGGCTTGGGTTTTCCTTCTGAAAATGGTAGCAACACACAACATGTCATGAGACTCATGACAGTGGCCAGTATGCTGTGCCCAATCTATTCCCATGCACGATGACACAAGGCACAACTTTTGTGTCATCTTTACCAAAATGTTTAATACGTAGTAGGTTCACATGTGCTCCTATTATAGATTAATTACTCTATTTTCATGGTTGCCAAATTGTACCTTTGATATTGTGAAAATAAAAACAAGCAAAAATAAAAATCTATGAAAATCAATGATAATATAAATAGCAGAGAGTGATTAAAATTGATGAATTTCGATTTCAAAAAGTCAAATGTCACAACTGACAAACTGTCAACTAGTAAGAGATTGAAGAACTGAAACGATACGGAGTAATGATTAAGTTTGATTACCAGTAAATTTTTTATAACTAAAGTGAGATTTACTAAAGATTGAGAGAAAGTAGCAATGGTTATGATTTGGACTTTTTGAAAGTCATGGTTGACATAAAAGGGAGCATGAAAGAAATTGCACACTTGCAGGAAGCTAGTTGGCGTGTTTTTGAACTCTTCAAGGCTAAACACAAAACCCAATTCATACGATTAAGCTTTAATTACTGTCCCAGATTTTGTGTAAATGTCTCTTTAAAGCAGTCCGTGATTATTACGGTTCTATGTTCTCGTTCTTTTTCTTTTCTTTCTCCCTTTTCCCACATGGTTGTTGGGTTAATTTTTCTAAAGTTGCAATTAAAAAAATTAAATAAAAGTGATTGACACTTGACAGTGTTGCCATTCTTTTTTTCTCTACTTCTTTTGATTTTCCTATTAATTGCTTTAAAACTATATGTCAAATTGTCCATTTTTAGACGAAATTTCTTAAACGTAGACTGATCCTTTTTTAAGTTGGTGTTGCTCTAACTCTCAATATCTCACAATAAATTGAGTAGTGTGCAATGGTTTCAAACTACTACCTTATAACTTATTATTATTATTATTTTTTTTTTTTTGGGAATGACGTATACAACACATAGGTAAGAGTTTCTATACTTTGGATCTTCTTTATACAAGGGAAAAAGCATCCCCATACTCCATCGGTAGAAATTCCTGACTTTTTATGCAGAAAACAAATTTGATTAGTTTCCTTCTATGATTGAAAACAATTTTGCTTGATCATTTTTATACTCTGCAGTCTGTAACTAGAAACTTAAATACTAGTAATTCAATTTCAGTCATTAGTTACCATTATGACATTTGAATGCCACCAACTTTCATCTATATTGGTAATCTAGCCGCCTTTCCCATAAGTACCTACCTGTAATATCATTCTTATATCATCATATTCATATTCATATCATAGTATACACGTTAATTTTCGCTTTTTATTTATTTATTTTAATAAAAAGTCTTGTATTATTCCAGGACTTTATTTATTGTAAACTAGAGATGCAAACACAAATGTAGTACATATCTGATGTGTTCTGCCACGTGTAAATCCAAACACTTAAAGTTGATACCCATAATGGAATTATTGCATCATGAGAAATGGACTCCTAACTTGAATAATTCTGCTACATGTGTTCCTTTATTAACTGATTTATTGTCTGCTTTAATAAAAATGCAGTTATGGCAGCTGGAGACACTTTTGTTGCAAAAAGACACATACTTGAGCTACAGTCAGGCACTCAGCTATACAAGCCAAGCCTTGAGCCAAAATTTACAAGGACTTGGATATAAGACTCCAATGCAAAAGATGAAAACAAATATGTTCTATTTCTTACAAGATAATTGGAAGAGGATTTGGGTTTTAAGTCTCTGGATTTTGATAATGATCAGCTTGTTTGTTTGGAAGTTCCTTCAGTACAGAAACAAAGCCGCGTTTCAAGTTATGGGTTATTGCCTTACCACCGCGAAAGGTGCAGCTGAAACCTTAAAGCTTAACATGGCTTTGATACTGTTTCCAGTGTGTAGAAACACCATAACTTGGCTTAGGTCTACTAGGCTGGCTTACACTGTGCCTTTTGACGACAATATCAACTTCCATAAGGTATACCTACTACACTTGGCTTTTTTAATGCTTGTTTTATAAGTTATTATGTGTGTGTGGGTGGGGTGGGGTGGGGTGGGGGGTGGGGGGGGGGGACCCAAAGTTTGCTTTCTAATGTGAAAGTCAGCACCATTGGTTTGACCTTTTCCTCAGTTGTAATAGTTTGTATGTATGCTTAAATGGTTGGTGATCACTAAAGATGCATAATAAAGTCAAGCTTTTGTTGAATAATTAATCTCACCCTTAGTGATTTGGTGGGAACCTCATAAGATGTAAACCCATTGTCACTTACGAAGTAATGTTTTTCATGCTTGTAATGAGGTTCCATAAAGTTACTACGTATCAAAATTTCTATTTTGGGTTCAAAACAACTTTTTTTTTTTTGGTAATTTTTACTTTTTTTCTCTTTTCCTATTTCTTACCTAACCCTTTCTGTTAATTTTCTCGTCTCTGCATTTCATCACCTTGAAATGGTACAATACCCTTGACATGATTCAGTAAACATTGGACTATCTTGAGATGGGGAGAAACCAAATCACCCCTTTTCTTAATGAATGCTTCTGGCATTTAGGTGGTTGATGAAACTCTGAACAAGCATAAGGGTATTAGGACTTAAGAGAAATTATTAATCATTTTAATGCAGAATCCATGAAAATTTGACATTGCTTCTCCCAGCTTGACCTTAACAGACAATAGTCTATTCATTTCAGTATTTTCTCTACAATATGGTTAGGTAACAATCAAACATCAATGACAATAACATGACTTATTCTGTACTTAGATCACTTGTGGTCGACCTTTACTGTTCTTATCATGTTGTGTTACTGTACCTTAATATCGCATGTATTTTTTGTTCAGTCTTCTCATCATGAAATTTTTTGCATCATCTTCATTTACATGCTTTGAATTGAAGTATGAGCAAATGAAATTTAGCAATGGCTAGCAAAACTAAACAACAGATTGATTTTAAATGCATGAACCAAAATCTTACCCTATCTTTGACAACTTGACAGTCATCTTAATGTATAATTATTTTTTCTCGCCTCTGTTTTTTTATATCTATAATTATGTAAATTGGTTTATACTCCCTGCTTAGGCAGTGACTTTCTCTTTATCAGAACTCTCTGTAGCTGTTAAAATGAAGCTGCATGAAATGATCCTAGGTAGGAGATTAAATAATGAAGGATATAATTAGTTCACTTACATGGCAAGTCTTGCAAATTCAGATTCAAAATGGTCTTTATTACCCTATCTAATTGTCTTGTTAAATTATACCTTTTTCAACTATGCAGACAATTGCTGCGGCTATTGTGCTCGGTGTCATCCTTCACGTTGGAAATCATCTTGCATGTGATTTTGTGAGACTGGAGAGGTCATCACCACAAGAATATGTTCTCTACTTGAGTGACTTTGGTAAAACAAAACCCACATACGGAGATTTAGTAAAAGGTGTTGAAGGTATAACAGGGCTCATAATGGTCGTCTTGATGGCAATAGCTTTTACTCTGGCTACTCGATACTTTAGACGTGGTGATATTAAGCTGCCCAAGCCCTTTGATAGGCTCACAGGATATAATGCCTTCTGGTATTCTCACCACTGTCTGGTCATCGTTTACATTTGTTTGCTTATCCATGGGATAGAACTTTACCTTGTCCATAAATGGTACAAAAAGACGGTAATCCTTCTGTGACTAATTATTCATATTGATTATTTCGTTTTTATTAGTGTTTAGTTTAATGAAGATTATTGTTGATGACTACATGAAATAATCACTTTTGGTTCATGTTGCCGACCCTACTTATGGAATTAAGACTTCAATTTATTGATTATTCTAATGAAGAGTTTGGTATCCATTGTTCCAGACTTGGATGTATCTTGCTGTTCCAGTTTTGATGTATGCCGGTGAAAGGACTTTGAGATACTTTCGATCTGGATTATACTCGGTCGACCTTTTGAAGGTTAGCTTAAGTACTATTTCAAGCTCCCATTAAGAAAATTTCCTGCGGAATTACACCTATGACCCAGCTTCTTTTGTGCTAACTTTTTTTCCTGTTCATTACTTTCTAATTAGTTGGCAATTTATACTGGAAATGTTCTCACACTGCAAATGACAAAGCCTCAGCAGTTTCGATACAAGAGTGGGCAGTACATGTTTGTGCAGTGCCCTGCTGTCTCTCCCTTTGAATGGTAACTTGATAATAACTTAGCTTCAACTTCATTTGTTATCTAGTCAATGCTTCTCTTGTTTCAGATTACAGAATGTTTGGCTATCTTTCATGCAAATTATGTGCCAGTCCAGGCACCCATTTTCAATTACATCTGCTCCTGTTTAGCTAATTATGACCATCTTCTAGGCACCCATTTTCAATTACTTCTGCTCCTGGAGACGATTATCTCAGTATCCATGTTCGGAAGCTTGGTGACTGGACAGAGGAACTACAGGCTATTTTTAAACCGGCTTGTGACAATCTTCCAGCTGGGATAAGTGGGCTTCTTAGAGTTGATGAAACTACTAAGAAAAGGTCTTTTTTCTATTTGCTAGTTTTTGGGTTTTAGTGACTGACTGACTGTAGAAGATTATATGTAGTCTGAAACTTTATTCTTCTGCCAGTTTGCCCAAGCTGCTGATAGACGGGCCATACGGTGCTCCAGCACAAGATTACAGTAAATATGATGTTCTCCTCCTTGTTGGTCTTGGTATTGGAGCAACACCATTCATTAGTATCCTGAAAGATCTGCTTAACAACATGGTCAAAAAGGAGGAGGAGGAAGTGAGTACTTATTCACCTCTGAGTAAAAAGGCATTATATAATGATTTATCTATTTGTTGATTGAGTTTATGATTGTGTTGCTGGGTAGATCATGGACATCACTTAATTTTGTGATGCTGATAGCCTCATGGAGATTTGAACGTGCATTTTCTGTGTTTTCAATGATCAGGAAAAAGCTGCTGATCTTTACCCAGTACCAGATCTCACTGATAAGGGCTTCCCAAAGCAAAAAAAAGCCCTTCAGGACCACAAATGCGTACTTTTATTGGGTAACTAGGGAGCAAGGCTCATTTGATTGGTTCAAAGGAGTCATGAATGAAGTTGCGGAGCTTGATCAGAGAGTAAAGTCAAAAGCCATAGTTTCATTCCAGCCTTATATAATTGTTTTTCTAAGGCATTTAATGAGCTTTTTGCTGTTTTGGACACAGGGTGTTATTGAGATGCACAACTATTTGACCAGTGTATACGAGGAAGGAGATGCACGCTCTGCGCTAATCACCATGGTCGCAGCACTCAACCATGCCAAAAATGGGGTGGATATTGTTTCTGGCACCAAGGTATATACAAAATGATTTTTCTTCCCATTTTCATGTATGTCATTTATACTACTAAACAGATAGATGGGATCACATCGTCGTTAATCTTTCTATCTTATGCATCTCTGTTGTCCATGTAGCATTGCATACATATTCACATATGATCTATAGTGATAGCCCTTATAAATATCCATTTTTCTGGCAGGTCCGTACCCATTTTGCAAGACCAAATTGGAAAAAGGTTCTATCTAAGATCGGTTCCAAGCATGCAAACGCTAGAATAGGTGAGTAATCAGGATTTGATTGTTTATTTGTTTATGATATTAAATTATTAAGTTTGCAAGTTCCTGAGCCAGTGTTTTACATTCTTTGGCACTAATGTTAGAATGCAACCTCCTCATACGCTGTGGGGAGGAAAATGAACTTTTGAGCTTAGATGAACATACATAAGCACCACCTTTCCTTCAAAATGGAACCTAATTTCGAAACAATTAGTATGTGGGATTGATTATGAAGATGTTAAATAGTTAAGAGGAAGGTGTTTATTTGAGATGAAGCTCACAAGTCACAATCTCTTCGGTTTTAAATTGAAATAATTTCTAATTTGTCTTCTATGATTTCTTGAAACTTGGGAGCAGGTGTTTTCTACTGCGGTGCACCAGTATTGGGCAAGGAACTGAAGGTACTCTGCAATGATTATAATCAAAGAGGTACAACAAAATATGAATTTCACATGGAACACTTCTAAGAAGTCTCCAAAGGAATTATATTTCGCTTCTTCAGCAACCAGAAAAGGGCAATTTTATACGCCTCAGTCCTCTCTTGATTCAGAACATACATATACTTTTTATTTATTCTTTCTAAGATATACATAGTAGATACGAAGGAAGAACAAGAAAGCGCAAGGAGGCAAAAATAACCTGCAAACATAGAGAATAATGTACAGAGTCTTGGATATAGGAATGAAAATATAGGGGAAGGTGTATTATTTTTCCTTGGTCTTTCTAGTTTTCTTTTTCGAAGATTTTTATCTGTAGTATGTCAAGCACAACCAGCAAACATAGGGCAACATTGCATCGACGGGTTGACATGCCTCAGGATAGATTAGTAGATTGATGGGCATGTAAATAATTTATATGGGCAACTGGGCAAGTTACTGGAATTTTGAAGCTGTTGTGAGAGAATTACAAGACAGCTACAAATTTTGCCCAAGTTCGGTGATTGGTAATATTGCTACGCCACAACTTGTAGAAAAGAGTTCGATTATACAGTTTTGAAGACAGGCCAGTTGAATGGATTTTATGCTACTTTTGTTCTACTATTTTGTTGCATCTTCTTTCTTCCATGAATAATTATGACTTATAAGCGCCCAGATTGCCTCCGATAACTAATATAGAGTTAACTGTGTGAATGGTACAAGCAAATGTATTCAATTATTACTCCTGATTTTTAAGAGTTACTATGAGCTGAATTATGATTTATGATGGCCCAAAATATTGTACTGGTATAAAGATTGGAATTTTCACAATCGGCCCCTAGAGTTGTATATCATATATTCAGCGAAGAGAAAGTTTTTTGCTGGTTAGCCTGGTTTTGGATATGGTGATTAACGTCCCTCCGGACTCCGGTTTGTTAGTTGTGCCATTTGAAGAATTTGGGGACTCAATGTTTCATAAACAGGCCACCTTTAATTAGACTTGCAATTTTTATCCAAGTCAAGAATGCACTTCGTATATAAAATCGAATGGATGCAAAACACATTTTGTTTAAACAATCTTCAAAGATTGCAGCATGTTTTGATATGTGATGTACTGATGCCTTTATAATGATAACATTCTACGGAAGATTTATAATTTGTAATTTCGAGGCTCTAGGGTAGATTACTTTAACATTTTTACCATACCAAACCATACAACCTGTTTATTTCATCTTATAAGGTACAACTACTTGTATAATAAAAATTACCAAGTCACTTTGAGAAAATTAAACCATAATGTAATCGATCGTATTTGCATCATTATAGGGTTGACAACTTATCCCATTATTCCCATATATACCTTTATTGTCTTAGATATCGTTTAATGTTTATTTTTCATACCAAACCATACAACCTGTTTATTTCATCTTATAAGGTACAACTACTTGTATAATAAAAATTGCCAAGTCACTTTGAGAAAATTAAACCATAATGTAATCGATCGTATTTGCATCATTATAGGGTTGACAACTTATCCCATTATTCCCATATATACCTTTATTGTCTTAGATATCGTTTAATGTTTATTTTTCCTAATGATAAAATGCTAGATTTTGGAAGAAACTAAAAAAGACAAGAATGCCCTTATAGTAAAACAAAATACAACTTGGGCTTGAAAATTTACAGGAAAAATTAAGAAAGTAGGAAATTATTTATGGAAATCGGTATTTTAAGTAGTTTAGGAGTACTTTTTTTTTTCCCTATTTTTTCTTTATTATAAATACAAGTAATTGTATTTGTATATCATACAAAAAAAACCCTCCCAAAACCCCTTTTTTTTTTTTTTTTTTTTTTTTTTTTAAAGACCCAAAACCTTTTTTTTACACAAAAGAAATCGGGAAAAAACAATGGCGCAAAACCTAGGAACAAAACAAAATACATCTACAAAAACCGAAAACACAACTTACACAATATACGATCAAGATTCAACAACAATTTTCACGCCCATGTATAATAATACACCCAAGAAAAATCAGAAAAACGGCAAATTTTTGGTATATTTTTGTGTTATTCTAGTTGCACTATGTTTTTCCTTGGTTGTTTTTGCGTCCGTTATTAAACCCAAACATCTTACCCTAACAATAAACAAACTAGTCATAAAATCCCTTCAATACAACAATTCTCAGCCTTCTTTTAATATAACTACACATATGTTCATCAAGCTTAAAAACCCAAATTTCGGGCACTTCGAATTTGATCATATGAACAAGAACATGACAAGAATGATGAGTTTTAATTATGGTAATGGGAATGGAACTATGGTTGGTTCTTCTGATATGAAGTTTGGGACTTCCCGAGTCGCGTCGAGGGGAGAAGAAGAAGTTGGAGTTGACATGATGATAAGTTCTTCAAAGAGTAGGTTAACAGTGGATGAAAATAATAGGGTTAAGAGTGATTTGAAATCAGGGTTTTTGGAGTTTAAGGGTAAAGTTCATTTATTGAAGAAGCTTAGAATTAATACTGTTGCATTGATGAATTGTGATATTGTTGTTGATTTGAGAAAAAAGTTAGTCCAATTATTAGTGTGTTATTAGATTGTTGTTTTGTGTTTCATATTTTTATACACCTCTTTAATTACTTTTTAGGTTATTTATTTATTTATTTATTTATTTATTTATTTATTTATTCTTGTAACAGAATATAGCTTAGATTTGTATTGAGAGGTATAGTGTATTACTCGTAATTTATTTTTTTTCTAATTGATTGAGAAAATAGTGATTGTATTTTTCTGTTTATAACTTCAATTTATCATAAACTCTTGGAGAAAATTTTAATTTTGCAATTGAGATTCTTCAAGATATGTATTACTCAAATTTAGAATATACACACTCGTATTATTTAATTAGGTTTTTTCATATGAAGTATATTTATTGGGAAGGTTAATCTCTAATATCTTTTTTTATCTTTCATCTAAATTATTGACACTGTTGAAGTATTGATTCTATTAGCAATTTATTATTCATATGTTTGAAATCCATCAATTTGGAATATTAATATAGGATAAAAGTTGTCGTTTCAGTTTCTTGCTCCTATATAATTAGGAGGAGATGGAGGGGAGGGGGTATTAGGAGTTGCTTTTCTCTAAAATCTAGGTGTTCTTTCAGCTATATCAATAGGCTTTTATATGACATTTGTAGGAAAATTAAAAGAAAATTAAGTCTAAGCCAGAATCAAATTAATGTCTTTGTGTACAACAATGATAATTACCCTAGTAAAGAGTATACTCAATTTATTCATACTCTACTACTCTAGCTTCCTCATACATATCTAGAACTATAGCTTGCCTTATCGAATTCTCCGCAAAAAACAACCAAAAATCAAGCATTACTAGCCACGCACACGCCTAACTTATGGGTCAAATTCACCATGCTGTTAGTGAAATGTTTTACCCATGGTTGCAAGTGTCAAAAACTCACCCGATCCAATCCAATCCAATCCGACCTGATCCAAAAGTAACCCAATCTAGATTTTAACTTGTAAGGACACAATGATTTACCATAACTCTAAATTAAAATAGACTAGACCCGACTTGATACATTCGAATCCGACCCAATATTATTGTTAAGTACTTTAGTATTTCTCTCAAATTTATTACTCTACGGCTGTACTCGTGCCTCGTGGTAGGTTACACATATCAATATATGGTTATTCAATTATTCCTCTCAAATCTGTGATACATCGAGGGCTTTACACGGATGCCTACAAATAGGTAATGTTACCAGTTACCATGAATAACACTAACCATCCTTTATTATATGACGCAAAAACATGTAGTTGTACGGAATATGTCATATGGAATATGTCATTCATATGACATAAGCCAACTGCAAATGCTTTATTTTTTTTTTTTTAGCTATGGAACATTCAGTGAATATAGATGCCTAAAATCAAAATTCCACAATTGTATAGCTTCAAGAATTACAAAAATGCAAAAGACAAATTGAATTGTCCACACCAAGTCTGCGTCTCATTGAATTATCTTGCCCATTTTAGCTTGTTGAGTTGCTTTTTGTTTTCTTTTAATCATACACATGATTACTTTTTGGAAAGTTTACTAGGCTTCTTGGAATGTATACTAAAATATGCATTATGATATACTAAATAAATATTTCATGTTCCATTTGTTGTTTAAAGAAATTTCACTTAAGGTTGTTTAATAAAGATATATATTCATGTTTCACTTTAGTCTAGAGAGAAGGCCATAAAAACAATAGACGAAATTTGATTGTAGAGCTTGAATATCAATCCAAAACTAACTAAGGTAGTTAGTTGGCAGTTTGGCACATCAAGGCGTTTATGTTTCTACTCTATTCATTTCAGCAGGGATGTCGATGAGCCGAGCCTGCTCGTTAACTATTCAAGCTCGGCTCAGTAGGACAAGGCTCGAGTCTGGATTCAGCTCGAGACTAAACGAGACGATATACGAGCCATGCTAAGCTCGGCTTGCAAAGCCCACGAGCGGCTCGAATTATTTTCTTAAAATAAATATTAAATGTTTTTTATACATTATTTAAATAAAGTTAATAAGAGCAAGTTTAGCCCCAAGTCTTAAGACTTGGATGTGACATCATTTTTGGTGGTCCCCATTGAAAATGATGTCATCAAATTCTTATTAAGACTCACTTAGACTTACACAAATTTATCACTTTAGCCCTAAGACTTGAATATTTGACATATTATATGTAGAAAAGTGTAAAATAAAAAAAGGGATAATTAAAATAAAAGCGAGGAGGGTGAAGTGGGTCCCAATCTCAAGTCTTAAGTTGAGTCTTGAAATTTCAAGACTCAACTTGAGACTTGCTTGAGATTTTTGAAGAAAAATGAGAAAAGTCTTAAGTATAAATTTTAAGACTCAAAATGATGATGTCACCCCAAGTCTTAAGACTTTGGGCTAAACTTGCTCTAAGTTAAATAAGCACAATAACAAGGGCGCACTATTATATTTGGGTAATTTGAATATGAGAGACATTCCTTCTAGACGGACCTCCCCCAATGCCAAAAACTACTTGTCAGTTTCTTATGCACATATATTGTTGGTCCATCTTTGTTTCTTTTCAATTCTATAAAAAAAAGTACACCAACAATAATAATAACTCACTAATAGAAATAGATTAACAAGCAAAAGACGAGAAGAGAATAATACAATATATTCTAGAGATCGCCACGGATCTTGACAAATTAGGGAGAAGAGAGAATGAATAGCTTTTGTATTGCTTGATCATTATTTATCAATAGGTTGAGTATTTATACAAAATCTATGTTCATAAGATAGGAAACAATCTTCCCAAAAGATATACCATATATCCTAATGATATATTCACTAAACCATATCTTAACATAAAATAAACCTAAATATATTATTCCATTAATGATATCTACGGAAAATATATCATACATATATTTTCCGATATCTCATATCTCTAACACCCTCCCGCAATCGTAACGGCAGTAAAACGAACGTTGTGATTGGAAATTCTTCAATTTGTTGAAGTCGAGATGCACACTCTTGTGATGTCGCCTTCATTTTTTTGTTTCTTCTTTTTCAACGATGAAAACGTTCATCTTTTCGAACTCATCAGTCATCAATCAAACAGGAACGTCATTTTTTTTCGAACCTGCAAATAACAATTTTTGGTTTAACCAGATCAAAACTGAGCTCCAATCAAATATTGGTTTTTCAAGAGTAAACCACACTCAAATATTTTATTGGTCTTTCAGAGTAAACCACACTCTCATATCCAACTGAGCAAAATCATGCTCGAATCAACTCACAAACCTTGTCTCACGGCACAAGGAGAACCAAATATATCTTGTCTCACGACACAAGAGAGCCGATTTTTTTTTTAATATTGCGTCAAGCATAACGCTATTTAATGTCTTCATCTCCAAAGATGTGTTATAGTGGAGGAAGTCCACCCACATACTCCCACAAAAAAAAAATCACATACACATATGATTAACGTGTACCAACCCAAAAAAATAAAAATTTAAAGAGTATTAATATTGCATAACGGAAGCAAAATTTTGAATCCAACTGGTGGGTTTAACTTTCTAACCCACCGGCAGGGGGGAAAATTTTTGTGAGCGGTCCCAAGATTTAACCTGCTCTTGATACCATGACAAATTAAGGAGAAGAGAGAATGAATAGCTTTTGTATTGCTTGATCATTATTTATCAATAGGTTGAGTATTTATACAAAACCTATGCTCATAAGATAGGAAACAATCTTCCCAAAAGATATAACATATATCCTAATGATATATTCACTAAATCATATCTTAACATAAAATAAACCTAAATATATTATTCCATTAATGATATCTACGGAAAATATATCATACATATATTTTCCGATATCTCATATCTCTAACAGATCTCATGGTCGGCGGGGAAGTAGAGGACCCCTGTCCTTTTCCAAAGATTGCTAGCTTTACTTAAAGTTGCCATCCTTTTTGAAACATTATTATAACCTAAATTGTTTCTTCTTGTTTTCATTCTCTAGTATTTTGCAAGTCTTTTGACATAATAAAATAGATAGTTAAATGTTAGTACGTACCACTAAGAATGTGCTAACTAAAAATAAAGGGCATAAGTCTTGGTAGCTAGCATGTTACTCGTAGTAGCCAATAAAATAAATGTGGAATACTTTCTTAGTAAGCACTAAGCAATACACAACAATATATACAAGTAATAATGTATCATGATCTCTTTCGATTATTTAAATGAAACATGCACATTATGGTTTTATGGCTTTCACATACTCTAATATTGGTGATTAATACTACGTATTAAACAAAATAGTACTTGTATTGTTGTATATAATCATGTGAAAGCCATAAAACCCTAATCACCAATCTTATTCATGCGAATTTATATTTACAAAGTATCAATATTTCATTATTTTCACTTATTGTTTGAAGTTATACAATACTCGTAATATTTGATAAGCGTAAGAATGGTTGTGTTTCATCTAAAACAACGGAGGAAGACATTGATATATACTCTATAGTATATTATTGGTAATGACTTAAAGTTGTACCCCGATCCCCTGGTATAGTTCTTATGTTAGTATGGTTAAGAGAACTAAACTCTCTCCGTCTTCTACTTGTAGTCTCGAGTTTGTTGGGAGCTAGCCTCTTTTTTAACTGTTGTAAAAAAAAAAAAAAAAAAAAAAAGAAAGAAGTTTCTATATGCAAATTTGCAAAAAAAAAAAAAAAAAAAATTCTATGTGCATGAAGGGAAATTTTCTAATATTTTAATTAATCATACAAATATGGCCCGGTCACTACGATACTATGAAATACATACGTACCAAATATACGTAATACAAACAAAAAGGAATGGACGATAGATAATGAATGGAGTATTAGAGATGAGAGCTTCATATTTACTTATTTCCGGCCAATACATTTACATTAGAGTGCACTGTTACACCTTCCCTTAAGGGAGGGACTTTACAACAACTTAATTAATAATCTGCTAGAGTATTTAGACATGCATAAATACAAAGTTTTTGGCATAAATGCATGGTTTTATTTTCCCCTTTAATCTGCTTGCAAACTTGTGATGGCTTCTTGTCTCCTCATTTCATAATATAAGAGTATACGTACATAAAACAAATATAATTTGCTTTCGAATTTGTCATATATGGCTTATTATATCTCATTCCATACGACGAACTTAATTTGCTTGCGAACTTGACTTGCACCTTCTTGAATCCCTGAAATATGTAACATCATAACTATAATTCACAGATAAAACAATATATACGGTTAAAATCACTCCATGCATTTACTATCAAAAGTTACCAAATATGCCTAGCTAATTTAACTACTACAAATGTTTTACATATTATATTGCTAAAATTATCCTGCAACGTAACACCTTACAATTAAGAAAATGTTTAAACCTAAAAAAAAAAAAAAGAAGCGAGGAAGTATGATTTATGAAATGTACATACATACGTACCATTGCACACATAACATGTTACGTTACATGTTCAATTCATACAACAAGGTAACCAAACAAAAAAATTGTGGGAACGGGTGCTCCTTTTGGGAACACCCGAACCCTATAGGTAGGTTGACGATCAGGTACTTGATCCTTGTAGAAAATGATCGTATCACCGCTCTCAAGGTTATTGGCTCTGACAAAATCGAGCCATCCAGAAGTGATCACAGGCTTTGCATAAGGACCGGTCCTCCTTATTGAGCAGCGAAAAGGCCAGCTTCGGCCTGTGTCATCTACGACTTCAAAATTCACCCGGTTCCCACCATTGAAAGTAGGTAAGTGACCTAAACTCTCAGTTGGCCAGGAAAGCCTATGTTCAATATCAGTTTGTTTTAGCTCTTTTACAAATATTACAACCATGTTGTAGCTTAGATATATTTGAAGACTTGAAGTGTAATGTCACTTAAAATGAGGAATATAAGCATGCATGAAAGAATTGTTATGCTCCTATATGTGATTACTATATATAGTTCGTAATTTTAATTAACTATAATTAGAAATTAGAGGACTTATTTAATTATTCTCCATATAGTGTGATACTGATAAGTTGGGTGCTAGAAGACAATAATCTAGGTATCAATAATTAACCAACCTTCTAATTAGCATAACGCTAAGATCATAATTTAAGATACTAGCTACTAATACTATACTATAAAAGTACGTAGTAAAGTATAGAATAATCGATTATACGTGAAAAAGAAAGATGTTGTGCTGGAAAGACGTGGATCTTCTCTAAAAACTATCTTTCCCTAAGATTGGTGGATTCTTATACTACACGTGAACAAATTTTTGGGATCTATATACAATAATCTGATTTCTGGAACTTAAACTATGTAGTTCAAAGATTATATGATGTTGAAAGTAAGCCTCCTGGCCTCTTCCATTGTATAAGATTCAGGTGTATTGCTTGTTCACAATACTATTGAGTATTGACGTTACAATATGTGATGGAGTATAAAACATATTCCTGGGCCTCAACCATCAGTTTAAGCTTTTGGTTGAGATGGTCCTCTAACATGGTATCATAAGTGGGTGGGCCTGTGTTGCATCCACATTTCAAGCCCAAAGGGCCTTTTATGTGAGGGTATCACTTATAAGGTTAAGGAGCTACGCTACTCCTATTCTCATGTGATTTAATTTTGTGGTAAAACCCGTTTAGACTAGGCTAGGAGTAATACTAGATGACTCCCCCTCATTTGAAACAAAATTATATAGGAAGTATGTGTGGTTTATTAGTTTAAATATATGATATATCAATAAATTGCTTGGGAATGAAGCTTCATTATCGTCTTAATAAGTTCACCAAATATACTAGTACTCCGAAATTGATAAATTCTGTGCATGTGCATGCACAACATTCGTCAAAAGTTCTACTCCGAGTCTACAATACAATAGTGTTTTTCAGGAGTAGTTATAACCCTTTATTTTCAGCAACTTAACCAAATTACTTTATCAAAAGTAACAACTAACTAACAAACAACAAGATTGCAACCGACGTAAAATGGCATAAAGTGTTAAAGTACATTCGAAAAATACTAAGATATTCAAACTAAGATATTGGTAAGAAGCATGATAAACAAAGTGCACTTCCCTTTTTAGCTTTTTATTATGAAATTTAATTGTAAATGCAGTAATGCACTATGATATGAATACTTACAATTCGTATAATTTCGTCTATTTTGTTGTGATTGTGTTGTATTGTAGTCCAAGGAGAATCTTAAATCCACATGCTCCATATGAATGCCCAACTAACGAACTATATTATGTAAAAAAACTTTTGGGTGATTTTATGTACTTATTCAAACCCTAAGTAATAAGATAAATCTGGCTTATGGACAAAAAAAATTCTACAATTTGATTAACCTTTTTTTTAACAGCTAAACATAACAAAATTACAGCAAACAAAAAAACTAGGTACAACAAAGACTAGCAATTTGATTTCTGATTTGCTAACTCATTCCCAATTCAATCATCAGGTTCTTAAGGATTGTATGCTTATGTAATTACTGCTTTTTATTGTTTCTGATAGAGTAAAAAACATATTCTAAAGTATCAACCATCAGGTTAACCTTTTGGTTGAGATGGTCTACTAACATGGTATCGGAGCCAATGTGACATAGAGGTCACGGGTTGGAATCTCATCCACCCCTCCTTCATGGTGAAATTAATATGCGCCAGGTATAGATGGGCGTCAAACATCAGCTTAAGCCAGATAGTACCGTAAATATTAAGACCATTGTCAAGCAAGCACTGTTCTCAAAAGATATTGGGTAATAATCTTGCATGTGCACACTCACTTCACTAAATGAATTTTTGAACGCCAAAAGCCGGCATAACCGGGTTTTGTTTGTGTTCATTCCCACAAAAAGAAATGTTTCGGAAATTTCCAAACATTTCTAAATTTATAATTCATCCACACTCCGTACGTAATTCTTTTGCCACTCAATTAAAGAATTGGAGATTCCATTTTCACATCCTATATTAATATGAAGAAAACTAAAGCAATTAAAAGTAAAAGGGAAATAACAAGCTAAAGTCTGCTACGCAATTTGAACGGCGGGAGCTCGTGTGAGGAAGTGTACTGTCTTTTGTCCATAGTTATATTGCTTTTGTCTGCTTAATCAACCATTATTGGTATCGGCCACTATTAATACTGGGTACTAATAATTAGTACCGACTAATTATTGATTGGTTATTAATAATTAAGGGCGTGTATTAATGCTTATTTAGGGCATCCATTACATAACAGAATTGCTTCTTGCCATTCGGGGTGAAACAAACTCGGTTTAAAACCGTGGTTCGATTTCGGTTTGGAAAAATGAAAAACCGAACAAAACCGAACCACACCGAAATATAGGCCAAACTAAAAAAAAACCCTAGCCCAACATATTTTTACCCTTAGTATATATAGGGAAAAACCCTAATCCCCCCTCTCAATTCTCTGAGTTTCCCCTCTCTCTCCTCTTCTCTGCCCTCTCTACTTCTCCGCCCTCTCTCTCCTCTTCTCAATCTCACTCTCTCCTTTTCTCAGTCTCACTCTCTCTCCTTTCGTCTACATCTCTTCTTTCTTCTGCCCTTTCTCCACTTTCACCCCCATCTCCTCTTTTCCCCACCAGCGGCCCGCATCACCATCAACTAAGGCTCGTTTCGAGGTTTTTCGAACTCCATAAGGGCATAAACTATGGTTTTTCATTTCGTACAACATCAATTAAAGGGTTTTCAAGTCAAATTCGACCATGAAAACTCTAGATCTAGAGTTTTCTTGGTTGAATTTGACCTTTAATACCCAAAATTGACGTTTTTTGGTGAAATGTGAGGACGTGAGGTAGTTCTCTTTTTATTTCGTTTAATTTAATTTGGTTTAAGTTTTGTTTTTCTACATTATTTTTATGGCGGTTTGTGATTGAATTATGATTTGTGGTGGGTGCGTAATTGCGGATCTAGGTTAGGGGTGTGGTTTTGTTTGGTTCGGTTTTGATTGGTGTGGTTTGGTTCGGTTTTTTTTTGCTAAATTTGATTCTATTTTCCTTGATAGGAAAATTCGGTGCGGTTTGGTTTTTTTTAAGAAAACCGAAATTTAGGTGGTTTGGTTTGGTACGGTTTCAAAATTAAAGTGGTGCGGTGTGGTTTCCAAAATCTAGGAACCGAAATATGGTGGTTCAGTTTCGGTTTGGGCAAAAAACCAAACCGAAAACCGAACTTTCACCCCTACTTGCCATATAGACTTTTACAGTCATACAATAACTAATTAAACTGATTCCCGAATCCGGATTAGCCCAAAGGGTAAATCGGGTGGAACCAAAAAAAAAAAAAAACCTAATTAAATTTTTATATACAATAGATACTTTTTGGGATAGTTTTCAAATGGATACAATAAAATTGTGGTCATTGTAATTAAGTGAATCACAACCCTCTGATCATTAAAATTCATCATATTCATCCATTTAGTTGACTTTAAAATACGGTTATAAAAAAAAAAAAAAAAAAAAACAACTTTTTTAATACCAGAAATTTTTGTCAAAAGAAGGATGAAATTTCTAATTTATCTTACTTGATGTTTTCAATTTTTCCATCTTTGATATCATATATTGGTTTCTTAAAAATTACCATGAGTTTAATAAATTTAAATAATTTTTTATTCATTATATGACATATATCATATGTTTTGAAAAACAAAAAACCAAAAAATAAAAAAATTAAAAATAAAAAAAAATAACCACGGTTCCAAGTTATTTTTTCAAGTTTCCAATCAGTCTAAGTTTTCTATAATTAGTTGAATTCATATACTAATTTTTTTGCAACTAGCTAAGCTAGATTTCAAAGGCAAATTTAGTATCCCCGGCCCTATCTACTCACCCCTAGTCTCATTGAATTAACTAACACTAGTAGAAAAATTGCATTTGGCACCCCCCATATGGCACCGGTTCAGCCCAAACCGGTGCCAAAAACCTGCCCAAAATTGGGCGGGATTTTAAACAAAGGGAAAAGGCACCGGTTCAACTCAAACCGGTGCCAAAAATGTAAAAGGCACCGGTTTGAACCGGTGCCAAATGAACCGGTGCCTCATTTAAAAAAAAACGCGTCTTCTTTCTTCCTTATTCTTCCTTCTCTTTCTCTTTCTTTTCATTTTCGCTGTTCAATTATCTTCTTCACCTCACCTCACCTACAAAACCCCTCACCTCACCTACGAAACCCCTCACCTCACCGCCGCAACAGGCGCCGACCACCATCACCGCCGCCACCCCTGGCCTTCTCTTTCTCCCCTGCCATTCTCTTCTCCCCTGCCGTGGTGTTTCTCCCCTCAGCTCAACCCCCTCCACGCCGACCTCATCTGTTCGACGCCGCACCACCGCCCTGCTGAAGGTTGCCGCTGCACCACCTCCCTGCTGTAGGTTGCCGCCGCACCACCTCCCTGCTGAAGGTTGCCGCCGCACCACCGCACCACTGACCACCCGCACCACTGACCACCGCACCACTTCAATTCAATTTGAGTGTTTTAGGTATAATTTTTTTTATTCTCAATAATTTCCCATTAATGAACTTATATTAATTTGTTTTGCATGTTGAAGAATTGTTAGGCAAATTAAAATTTAGGTTAGAATATAATTTTATACCTAATTAAGCTCGATGCTGCTGTTTTTACTTGCTTTTTAGCTCCATTTCATCTATCTAGTGGTATTTCTTTCTCTGGACTTTCCTTTTATTTGCTTGATTTTTTTTGGATTTGTTGGTATTTTTTTAATTGGAGTATTATGTTGTTGTTAATTCCTTTTTTTTTAGTATTTATTTGCTGTATTTGGTAATTAATTTAGTGATTGAATTGAATAGAAATCTGGTGAATATTTTATTTTATTTTTGTTTAAATACAAGTATATAATCAGTTTGATGCATCATGCATGCTGCTTTTTCTCTGTAGAACTGCCTTTTTTTTCTTTCTTTTTTTTTGGGAGATTTTTGAGTTATATAATTTAGATTGAGTAGTTAATTGAAGTGAATTGAAATGAAATGGGATGTATTTATAATTTTATATGCATATAGTTAGATTGATGCATTTTGGTGTCAGTGGTTTAGTACCATTAAGCTTGACTGATCTCTTTTATGGGTGATTTAATTGAACTGAAATGCTCTAGTTTTGATTTGGACAGGGATTTTGAAGTGAAGTAACTAAGTAACTAAGGTTGCAGCAGACTGGCAGCCACCTGCCGTGGCTGCTACAGCCTTGGCAGCCACCTGTCGGGGCTGCTGTGGCCTCGGCACGGGCTTCCTTCGCTGTTCCGGCAGCGGGGGCGCCTCCCTCGGGTGTCCCAGTGCGGCTGCCGTTGCATTTTTTTAAAAAAAAAATTAAGCAATTTTCATCATTTCATCAAAAAATAGCCATTTTGACCCGAAATGGCTACTCACTTGGCTATTTTCTTCATTTCTCAACTTATAAACTCCTTGCATCTCAAAAAAACTCATAATTACATATTTATAAGTGTTTGTCATTTGAAATTACATAAAAATTGCCAAGTTCTAAGTTTTTGGGTCCAATTAATCAAAAAAGCCATTTTGACCCGAAATGGCTACTCACTTGGCTATTTTCTTCATTTCTCAACTTATAAACTCCTTGCATCTCAAAACAACTAATAATCACATATTTATAAGTGTTTGTAATTTGAAATTACATAAAAATCGCCAAGTTCTAAATTTTTGGGTCCAATTCATCAAAAAAAGCCATTTTGACCCGAAATGGCTACTCACTTGGCTATTTTCTTCATTTCTCAACTTATAAACTCCTTGCATCTCAAAAAAACTCATAATCACATATTTATAAGTGTTTGTCATTTGAAATTACATAAAAATCGCCAAGTTCTAAGTTTTTGGGTCCAATTCATCAAAAAAAGCCATTTTGAGCCGAAATGGCTACTCACTTGGCTATTTTCTTCACTTCTCAACTTATAAACTCCTTTCATCTCAAAACAACTCATAATCACATATTTATAAGTGTTTGTCATTTGAAATTACATAAAAATCGCCAAGTTCTAAGTTTTTGGGTCCAATTCGTCAAAAATAGCCATTTTGACCCGAAATGGCTACTCACTTGGCTATTTTCTTCATTTCTCAACTTATAAACTCCTTGCATCTCAAAAAAACTCATAATTACATATTTATAAGTGTTTGTCATTTGAAATTACATAAAAATTGCCAAGTTCTAAGTTTTTGGGTCAAATTCATCAAAAAAAAGCCATTTTGACCCGAAATGGCTACTCACTTGACTATTTTCTTCATTTCTCAACTTATAAACTCCTTGCATCTCAAAACAACTCATAATTACATATTTATAAGTGTTTTTCATTTGAATTTACATAAAAATCGCCAAGTTCTAAGTTTTTGGGTCCAATTCATCAAAAAAAGCCATTTTGACCCGAAATGGCTACTCACTTGACTATTTTCTTCATTTCTCAACTTATAAACTCCTTGCATCTCAAAAAAAAAACTCATAATAACATATTTATAAGTGTTTGTCATTTGAAATTACATAAAAATCGCCAAGTTCTAAGTTTTTGGGTCAAATTCATCAAAAAAGCCATTTTAACCCGAAATGGCTACTCACTTGACTATTTTCTTCATTTCTCAACTTATAAACTCCTTGCATCTCAAAGAAACTCATAATTACATATTTATAAGTGTTTGTCATTTGAAATTACATAAAAATCGCCAAGTTCTAAGTTTTTGGGTCAAATTCATCAAAAAAAGCCATTTTGACCCGAAATGGCTACTCACTTGACTATTTTCTTCATTTCTCAACTTATAAACTCCTTGCATCTCAAAAGAACTCATAATCACATATTTATAAGTGTTTGTCATTTGAAATTACATAAAAATCGCCAATTTCTAAGTTTTTGGGTCCAATTCATCAAAAAAAGCCATTTTGACCCGAAATGGCTACTCACTTGACTATTTTCTTCATTTCTCAACTTATAAACTCCTTTCATCTCAAAACAACTCATAATCACATATTTATAAGTTTTTGTCATTTGAAATTACATAAAAATCGCCAAGTTCTAAGTTTTTGGGTCCAATTCAACAAAAAAAGCCATTTCGACCCGAAATGGCTACTCACTTGGCTATTATAAGTGATTGTGAGTTGAAACTTATTATTTCTCAAACTATTTCAGATTTCCAATGGAAGAAAAACTTCAAAGAGAAAGAGGGTGGATGAGGTAAGTCCTAAAACTTCAATGAGATTCATGCTTGACATTATGGCTCATTGTACAGACACTCAACAGCTTGATGAGGTAAGTCCTAAAACTTCTTGAAATGCTATATTGATGTGATTTCACGCCTTAGACACTTAATATTACCCAACAATGGCATGTTATGAGAAACAAAAAAGCTATTTCACAAGAAAGGTAGAAAATGGGCTGAATAGAAGTCATATGGGCCATGTTAGGGCCATTTTGTGTTAATATGCTCTTTTGATGTGATTTCTTTCCTTATACACATATAACTAGATAATATTGACATGTTATGAGATAAATAAAGTTCATTTAATAAGAAATGTAGCATATATGCCATATTCGGGCCATTTTGAGTAAAAAGCGTCGTAAACCTTAATAAAATGCTCTCCTATACAATTTTAGGGTTTACACACATACAACTACCCAACATTGACATGTTATGAGAAAGAAATAGTTCATTTGATAAGTAATGTAGAAAATGGGCTACATAGAAGTCATATAAGCCCTATTTGGGCCATGTTGAGTAAAATGCGTTGTTAAACTTCTTGAAATGCTATATTGATGTGATTTCTAGCCTTAGACACCTAATATTATCCAACAATGACATGTTATGAGAAACAAAAAGGCTATTTCACAAGAAAGGTAGAAAATGGGTTGAATAGAAGTCATATAGGCCATATTAGGGCCATTTTGTGTTAATATGCTCTTTTGATGTGATTTCTTTCCTTATACACCTATAACTAGATAATATTGACATGTTATGAGATAAATAAAGTTTATTTAATAAGAAATGTAGGAAATGGGCAAAGTAAGGTCATATAGGCCATATTCGGGCCATTTTGGGTAAAAACCGTCATAAACCTTAATAAAATGCTCTCCTATACAATTTTAGGGCTTACACACATACAACTATCCAATATTGAAATGTTATAAGAAAGAAATAGTTTATTTGATAAGTAATGTAGTAAATGGGCTATATAGAAGTCGTGTAGGTAATATTTGATAAAATACATATTTTTTGCCTAATTAATTATTTTTAAAATAATGTTTTTGTATTTCAAGTTTTGCAAGGTCCAAAAGGATGGTCCGTTGACAATCAAGGAGCTTAATGAATTTCGTGACATGTTGGCGTCTTTCATCACCTTCAACATGTAAATGGCATGCATTGTAATTGTAAATTATTTATGTTAACTTTTGAACTATATATAACTTATTATTCATTATATATGTGTACTTACTATTATTTGTATATGTAAGCAAATTTTTTTTTTGTATTGCGTTTGGGAATATTTATATCTATATATATATATATATAATTGAATTCTTGTATCTAATATTATTTTTGTATATAATAATTAATAATATTATTATTAGTTATTATAATAATAAAATTATTAATTATTATATTTAATATAATTGCTGGAATTACAGAGTATTATTATTGCAGGTTTTTTTTAAAAAATATTATTGCACGATGGAAAAAAAAAACGAAAAAAAAAAATTATACAAAAGGCACCGGTTAGGCAGGAACCGGTGCCTAAACTATCCACCACCCAAATAAAAAAATGGCGGGAGAGCAGTATTAGGCACCGGTTAACCGGTGCCTATTAAACCCTATGGCACCGGTTTTGAACCGGTGCCAAATAGGGGGTTTTTGGCACCCCTCAAATAGGCAGCGGTTCAAACCGGTGCCTTAGACCGGGTTTGAACCGCTGCCTAATGCGTTTGTTCTACTAGTGTAATTAAGTAATATCACATGTAGCTCTCTGTAGGGAATATATTTCAAGTCTTAAATCCCACTAGCTTGAACCCCACTGTGATCATACACTAAAGTACGGTGGCGTCCAAAAGGGAAGAAGATAGAGCAAAAGAGTCGCCAACAAGTTTTTAAGGAACTTGTAAACCGTTCATAGGATGAAGGTTACACCCCTTAACGATCCAAGAGATCGTCAACTCCATAAGGTCTAGAACCAAATAAGGGTTCGTGGATGATGGTATAAATCCAACCTAAAAGTGATTGAATCTTCCCTAATAATAGGTCTCTACTTTATTCTGATCGTATTCATGTGCGCTTTTTAATTAACATGCAATCAATAGGATTAACCCTAAACCTGTTTATCTATGTTGGTTGAATTTAATGCACAAATAAATCTACTATTGGCGATCACTTGAATTATAATCAAATTAACCCTAACAAGATTATTAAATATCTTATTAAGCGTGATTACAAGTATCAATTCCCTTTAAACATGCATAAAAGGCGTGATCAAGCAATAAAAATAAATAACAAGCAACATAATAAATCATCAATCATGAATAATAATCATAATAATAATAATAATAATAATAATAATAATAATAATAATAATAATAATAATAATAATCATCATCATAAATTATAATCATAATCATGTTCATGTTAAAGCATAATAATAGCAAGATCCTAGGCATGATACTAACAAGATTAATAACAACCCCTAGCATGTCACTAAGCAATAAAGATCAAATCTTTAACCCTAACATGATACTAACAATCATAAATATTAGGAAGAACATAGGAAGCATCATAACAATCATATTTAATATTAAAATTACCCTAGACATGATATTAGGAATATCATAATAACAATATAAACATGATGTCTACATCATAATATCAATAAATCAATTAAAGTACTTACTTTGATGCCTCGTACTTCTTTCTAATAACAAAATACACACGTTAGTAACTTCAAGGAAAATAATAATCAAAACAATTAAATTAAATAATTGAAATAGAGATTTGGGACCAAACCCTCAGAAATTAAACCTTTCACGTCTAGGGCGAAGGCAACTTCGAATATGGCTAGGTGTGTCTAGATCTTGTGAATGCGGAATTTTGTATGTGAAAACAAAGTTTAGAGAAAGAAAGAAAGAATTGAAAGAATGCTAATTAAATCTGATTGTAGGTGAATGTAGATGATTGATGATGAGAATTGGTGAATGATTCGTCACTGAAAACGGAGTTTTTAATACGATATTTATAGAGAAAATCAGTCAAACAGATAAAATAAACAAAACAGAGTCTGACGCACAAAAAACAGAGTTGGCGCAAACCCTGGCTAGCTGGCGCCAGACACCAACACTAGCGCCAGGCGCCAAAGCCTGGGGTCAGGCACCAAGCCTAATTTTAACGCGTTTTCGAAAATCAGATAAGTTTGTCGTACTGGAGGATAAAATCATATAATTTCCTCAAAAATGCTATTTGATTTTGATTAAAACTCTGAAAAATCAACAAAAGTCAATTTATCAATGCTAATTGAATTAGAAATGAAAAGAACCTTCTAGAAGATTCTAGAATACTAAAACCATTCCTAATGGCATTAGGAATGATAAATCATATTAGGCCCTCCCCTAGATCATTGGGCCGCACATAAAGCTCAAACCGGGCCCAGTTTAGTAAATTGGCCATAACTTCCTCAATATTCATCGGAATTGGGCTTATAATATATCGTTGGAAAGGTCTTTGCAAGCCCCATCCAACTACACTATTATTGGACCCATATCATGGACCAAACAAACTGGATTGGCTGTTTTCTAAAAATAAGTTTTCAAAAACAGAGAGAATAGAAAAGAAATTAAAACTTTCCGCAACACTAAACCTTCCACACTTTCACTTCATTCGATTATGATTCGACGTGAAAGGTACTCATCACTGGGTTTGGTTTTGGGGAGACACAAATGGGTGTCTACAGAAGCCCCCACTTTGACTGAGTTTGGAGAAACACAAGTTTCGAAAACAAAAGTCAAAGTATCGATAGGGACGGAGGATGATTCAGAACGTTCTGCGATCCTAAATCACTCTTGTAACGTCGATACCTGCAAAACTTGCGTTAGTTAAACAGTTAAAAGAGTTAAGAAATGCGTATCTTGCACCGTCGAGCACACGTCTCTGAAAGTAACCGATTGTTTTGATGACCTCCTGCAAGCTAGAGAGTGCCATCCCGCTTGAAAACTGCTACGCCTGTAACTGCTTCCAAATTGGAAGATTGCTTCGCCTGAAACGATCCTCCTCCGCTATGATAGTATTCCATATCCAAGGGAATACCATCGAAGATTATTTCTCTTGAAACAATCTCCATCCGCATTGATAATATTCCACATCCAAGGGCATACTATCGAAGATTATTCCTCTTGAAACAATCTTCAGTTGCTTTGTTGAGAACTTTCCACCATCTATGGAACGCCATCTTGCTGTTTGTTTTTACGATCTTCCACAATCTAGGGAACGCCGTCGATCAATGTTGCTACATCTTGAGCCTTTTCTTGAATCATAGTGACAACCTTTCCAATCATAGCAAAAAGTCGTCGAAGACCGCCTCATCATGAACCGCTCTTCTCATATCTTGGTGACAACCTCCTCAATATTAGCGAACGCCGTGAAGACCGCCCATCTCGTGCTATCTCCTCAAATCTTGGGTGACAACCTCCACAATCTTAGCGAATGCCGTCGAAGACTGCCCATCTCGTGCTATCTTCTCAAATCTTTGGTGACAACTTCCACAATCTTAGCGAACGCTGTCGAAGACCACCCATCTCGTGCTATCTTCTCAAATCTGTAGTGACAACCTCCACAATCTTAGCGAACGCTGTCGAAAATATCTTTACTTGAAGTCATCCTCAGTTGTTGCGATAATATTCCGAAGAAAATTACCGAAGACCAACACGTGTCGATCTTTAAAGCTCGCTCGAACCTTGCTTCCGCTATGCCTGTACGTCGGCGCTTTCGTTGCTTTGAACCTATACGTCGGTGCCTTTTCTGCTTTTGAGCCAATGCTTAGGCGCTTTAAGCTAAGTGAGACGATTTTTCATCAGGTCGATCACTTATTTGCTGTTGTAATCAAACCGACTACTTAATCATGTCAAATTGCTCATTGGGGCTAACTGGCGTACCAAGGAACCCGAAATCGTTGTATGAAGTCGAAATCACCTTTTGGAGAGGCTTCGAGCTCTGTCGCTGCTGAAATATCTCTGGCGCCAAGAATTGACTCTGTCGTCGAACGCTGTGATAGGGTCTTCCATGTTCTGCTGCACCTGTATTTATTTTTTACTATAGAACTTTGCCAATATCTTTAACCATCTTAGGGTTGACCTAAGGCTTAATGTTGATTGACTCAACTCATTGACTTGACACGACTCAAGGTATAAACTTGACTCGCTATGATTGACTGACTCGAGGTTGACTCGACTCAAAGTAAAATGACACGTGTGACTCGTGACCCCGTGTGTGCATAGTGTTGACCCAATGTGACTCAAAAATGCAAAAAGAAAAAATTTTCCGTCATTTTGTGGAGGGTACGGACTTTCTCCCGAAAAAGAAAGACGCGAAAAAGAATCGAAGTTTTGAAGGTGCATGTTGAACGAGTTTAGTCAAATGTTGTTTGATACTATCTCTCAAGTTTCAAGGATTAATCCATCCTAGGCTATCTCAATGGTTGACTCAATGATGAAAGTATTTGGGTAACTTAGGCACGGAGGCTAAGCACTTCATACTTCGTGATGCAATGACAATTATGATTGATGAGTGATGTTGATATGACAAGGCATGCTTCAACATTATGTTAAGATTTCATAACAAAGGGTTCCTAAAGGGAAATTATATTTGGTCATGTATCTGTGATGTGTGTGAAAGTGACACTAAAGTTAGGCCGCAAGGGCTAAGTGTGTGGAAAGATATTATTTCAAGAAGAGTCAAATGGTGGTGACTCTTAGGCTAGGTAAGCTAATGATGTAAGGATCAAGCCCCCAAGTCTAGCTCTAAATGAATAGGGATGAGCATAGGGAATCCCTTGATATGATCATGGTGTGAGTGTGTGAATGTGAATATGAATGCTTGTTTATTACGGCCGCACCTCGATTGTGAGGTTGCCTACGTATCCGTTAGGAATCAGGCCGAACGTAGCTCTAGCCGAACCTCGCACAAGTGTGTATACCTCAAAAAGGTCTTTTTAAGGGTTGTAACATGGTTAGGCTAAAGGTTTGAAAGAAGAAGGGGATAAAGGGCTCAAGACCCTAGATAAGCCCCCAAGGTGTGCAACCTCGCTTTCGAATCTTTATATTTTTATGCTTAAGTTTCTACTCTTTTTTAGCTCTCTTTTATCTTTTGCTTTAGCATCTATTTTATTTTTATAAGCGTGGGAAATCCCGATCATGCGGTCTATCACTCACTTGGCATTCATGTTTCTCAGGCACGGTACCGAGCACTCGATAAGAGACTCAATATGAGACGTGTTCTTATCGAAGATATTTTCATATCAAAAACATTGGAACACTTGCCCTTTTGTAAACTTTTATTTATTTTTTTGCTTTTGCTTATTTTGCTATTTTAATCTTTTGAATTTACTCAAGCCATCTTTAGAATTGCATAAGTTACACACCATCCCATCCCAAGGTTAGGTAGATATAGGTTGAAAAAATGAAGGGTCTATCGTTAGACGAGGCTCAAAGTGGTTTATGAAGAAAGGATTGTATATTTGAAAGGTGAAAGGAGATATGATGTGGCTACAAGGGGTGCCTCAAATCATTGATATACCTTGTGTTTAATTCGACATGGTTTTTTTTTTTTTTATATGCAATGTAATGAAATGAGATGATCATATATAGGGAAATAAATGCTCATTTTATTAAAAGAAAATAAAGAATCTACAAAATTAATCTAATAGAAAAAGAAAATGTGTCTATGTAGACTTATTGGGGAAGGAGTAAATAAAGAAGAAATAGAAAAAAGAGGTCACAAAATCTTGTCGTTGAAGCTCGCCTCTTGTCTTGTGTTGTTTCCTTTATCATCACTCGCTCTTCTTGTTAACTGGAGGCATGGGAAGCTTGTTATTATCAATCAAATTTTGGATAGCCTCCTTTAGCTTCTAACAGCTCTCAGTAGTATGACCCCTACCTTGATGGTACTTGCAGTGTTTGTCTGGATTCCAACTAGGCAATCTCTTTTCAGGTATGGGATCTTGAATAGGTCCAATGGGAGTAATGAGTCCTTTGGCATGGAGTCGATCGAAGGCAGTATCGTAGCTCATCCCAATGGGGGTGAAGTCTTTCCTTAGTTGCTTCTTAGATCCTTGGTTATCTATGGCTAAAACTTCACTGAGATCAAAGGTACTAACATTGTTACTAGGGTGGGCGTTTTCGGAAGAAGAAGGATTATCGTTCTTCTTTCCTTTCCAGCCACCGTGGTTACTATTGTTAGTAGCTTTTTTCTTTGCGAGGTCATCTTCGATTTCAATTCCGATGTCATAAACGGCTTTGAAAGTATTCAAATTGTGTTGATATTTTAAATGATTCGAATACTTCTCTTGAAGATTCTTAATAAACATCCTCACAGACTCCTTTGCGGTGGGGACCTCAATCATCTTAGCGGAAGTTTCCCTCCATTTATTAAAGAAAGAAGTAAAACCTTCATTCTCTTTTTGTCTTAGCATCTCAAGTTGTCTATGGTCGGTTTCAACTTGGATATTGCACTTGTACCTATCAACGAAAGCGTTTACTATCGATTCCCAGGTAGAGGTTTTCTCTTTGTCAAGGGAGAAGTACCATTGTTGGCAAACGGTTTCAAGAGATAGTGAGAACAGAGAGGGGAAAACCTTCTTATCAATACCCTTTATGTTCATTATAGTTTCGAAGCTCTTAGATGAAAATAAGGGTTATCTGTTGCCTTGAATTTTGGGATGTCAGTGGCGTTGAACTTATGCGGAAGAAGTTCCTTGTCCAGCGAGACCCCTTGTGAACTCATGCCCTGAAATTTATAGTCACTAGATAGCTTGCTTAGACTCTCTTGCATGAGGTTCATCTGTTGTTGCTTCACGGGATCATCGATCTTGAGTGTGAGTAGCTTCAGTGTCTCAGTCACGGTAACCAATTGATTCCTAAGCTCATTGACTTCTTCTTGAGTTGCCATTATCTTCTTAGCCTTCCTTTTTTGATGAATCGGTTTATCAAAAAGTGAGACTTGAATAAAGAGGTTGTCCTTGATTAATCGCCCTTCTCTCCTCGACCAAGTACTGTGGAAAAGGAATTTGGGGATATTCATTGTTAATTATTTAACTCAAGCTTTATTCAACATGCAATGGATGGAGGAAGTGAAGAAATATTGGAATGGAATGTGAAGGAAAATGATGTAGATGGAGGGATATGAAGATTTAGGAATAGAATGTACCCCCCAACTCAAATGACGGAAAAGACCAACTCATGTATGAACCTAAGACATAGTCATGGTGTGAAAAGAGTATGTACAAAGTGTGTGCTAAGACTAGTGAGTGTAGGTGACATGTTAAGACTCGTGTCATGACCATGTGGCTAGACTATGTGACTAGACTCAAGCATAGACTAAGTTAAGACTTCACGTATATGCATTAAACTTGACAGACAGTGGTATTTTAGTCATAACCTTTTTTCAGTGACTCTGATTTGGATGAAACCAACGCCAAATTAAAGATAAAACTCGGGGCTACAGATCCATAGGTTTTACGACTCGTAGTTCTTCCTAGAACTCCGGCTATGACCAAAACAAGTTGACGCTTGTGCAGTATGCGGGAATAAAAAATTCGGGTTGACTTAAAGGAACTATGACTCGATTTTATGTTTATTTATTAGCTCAAATTAATTAATTAATTAATTAAACAAAGTCCTTTAGTCATTAATCAGTTTATTTAGGCTTAATCACAAGTCAAACAAACGGTTAGGAAAAACACATAGAGTATGCACAACAAAGAATGCACAATTAGTCAAGTAGACACAAAATGATGCAATGAGTTCGCAACCTAACCATGGCTCTAGTTCTCTAAAGTTCGGGATATGGGTTAGTCAATAGAGGGTCTATGGTTAATTGTCCGGATGCACCGCACGGAAGCCTAACCGTGAAGGGTTGGCGCGAGTGGATGGGACACCGTGAGCTTTAGAAAAAACTCGCTTCCATGATTTGGTGAATTCAACATCTCGGATGTACCCTTTGTTGCACGGAGCGTTCAATCGGGTAGATGGAGCATGAATTCCCAGAGGGTTATGTCCATATGTAGAACACATATGGGTTTCAGAAAAGTGAGAAAAAATTCAATCAGGAAGTAGGATCGAGCAAACAATACGAAAAACCGGTCGAAATTAGAACGCATATTTCTGGCTCGGTATTGGGGGAAATTGGCGCCAGCAATCAGAGACTGGCGCCAGCTTTTAACTGTAGCGCCTGGCGCCAATACTGGCGTCTAGCGCTACGACTAAAATGCTGGCGCCAAGCTCTGGCCCCTGACGCTACTTCCCACATGCCTCAGCAGCTTTCTGTGTTCGATAAAATTTTCCAGTTTCGCGCGGTGTTATTTCGGTCCTAGTTGTAAAAGATATTTCCCAAATTTCCTACGTGTAAAATCCTATGCTTTTAACTCATTACGGATGGTCTTTCCAATGAGATCTTTTTTATGCATATGACAATAATGTTAATCAAAATTACGCACATGAAATACTTAGAACGTTTCGAGTCTCATCCACTCATTCTAAATCATTGCCGAAACAAATTCAGGAATTAAAATAGAAATCCTCCCCAGCGGAGTTGCCAAAAATTGTAGGGAATAAATTTCAAGCCTTAAATCCCACTAGCTTGAACCCCACTGTGATCATACACTAAAGTACGGTGGCGTCCAAAAGGGAAGAAGATAGAGCAAAAGAGTCGCCAACAAGTTTTTAAGGAACTTGTAAACCGTTAATAGGATGAAGGTTACACCCCTTAACGATCCAAGAGATCGTCAACTCCATAAGGTCTAGAACCAAATAAGGGTTCGGGGATGAGGGTATAAATCCAACCTAAAAGTGATTGAATCTGCCCTAATAATAGGTCTCTACTTTATTCTGATCGTATTCATGTGCGCTTTTTAATTAACATGCAATCAATAGGATTAACCCTAAACCTGTTTATCTATGTTGGTTGAATTTAATGCACAAATAAATCTACTATTGGCGATCACTTGAATTATAATCAAATTAACCCTAACAAGATTATTAAATATCTTATTAAGCGTGATTACAAGTATCAATTCCCTTTAAACATGCATAAAAGGCGTGATCAAGCAATAAAAATAAATAACAAGCAACATAATAAATCATCAATCATGAATAATAATCATCATAAAAATAATAATAATAATAATAATAATAATAATAATAATAATAATAATATTAGTAATAATAATAATAATATTAATAATAATAATAATAATAATAATAATAATAATAATAATAATAATCATAATCATCATAAATTATAATCATTATAATCATAAATCATAATCATGTTCATGTTAAAGCATAATAATAGCAAGATCCTAGGCATGATACTAACAAGATTAATAACAAACCCTAGCATGTCACTAAGCAATAAAGATCAAATCTTTAACCCTAACATGATACTAACAATCATAAATATTAGGAAGAACATAGGAAGCATCATAACAATCATATTTAATATTAAAATTACCCTAGACATGATAATAGGAATATCATAATAACAATATAAACATGATATCTACATCATAATATCAATAAATCAATTAAAGTACTTACTTTGATGCCTCGTACCTCTTTCTAAGAGCATTCCCATCAGTGAGGAGAATTTTCCTCATGAGAAAAATTGATGAGCAAAATTGCTTTATTTGCTTCCCCACCAATGAGCAAAGCAAAATATGCTCATGAGCATAATTAAATTTGCTCATCCTAAAATGATAATGAACAGTGAAATCGTGGGGCCCAGCCATAGCACTAACCGTCCTTTTTTTTTGCTTTTCACACCCTCAAAACGACGAGTTTTGGGGTTTGGTCTGAAGAACTATCCCCCAAAACGCGTCGTTTTGTAGGCAGCAAAGCAAAAAAAATTTAAGCATAGCTGCTGACAGGGCGCGTCAGTCCAGCGAATAGGAAGCTGACACGCGTCCCTGTTAGCTTGTTCCTCCAATCAATAATGTTACCGTTTAGCAACGGTAATTAAATTGAAACGGTAATTTGGCCGTTTTAACTTTATTAAAAAAAAAATCATCAACGGTTATATTTTTTTTTTCTCTACAAATAGAGATCCATTTTGACATATTTTTGTATAATTTCAAAAATCACAAAAACACTCAATATTACACTTAATCCCATTTCTAGTGAGATTTATGTTATATTTTCTAATATAAAGTTGAGAAAGGTTAATTTTTTTTTTTGGTTTATTATTTTTAATTACTGTTTTTAGTACTTTAATAATTTCCCAAAACGTTATTATTGATATTTTAAGTAGCATTTTTTTTTAAGTTTAAAAAATCCAAAAAACTCTTTATTATTTTTACTCCCAAGTTTAGTTAGATTAAATTTTCATTTTCTAATATTACTCTTTATTTTTTAGTATAACTACTTTTTTTCTCAACAAAAAAAAAAATTATTTAATTACTTTTTGTAGCACTCAGAAATTATTTAAAACGTTATTAACGTTATTTTTTTTTAATTTAGGTGTGCCTCTTAAGTATACATTGTTGTTTTTAATATATTATACAATATAATGGATCCAAACAACCCTAATTACAATCAACTTGCTCAACATTTTTCTGATTTAGGTGATGATTTCATTAGTAGTCCAAATTTTCAATTATTCCTAGAAAGATTAGGCAACCCTTCTTCTCAAAATTCCGTTCATCAACCAACACCTCCACAAATTCCCAACAATGAAAACACTTTTTTTTGAGTAACAAACTCCTCCCGTTACCAAAGGGAGCAACTCTGAGTACGATGTCAGCCAAGAAGAAGTTGTTCCGGAGACACCACAGTACCCTCCACCACCTCCAAGGATTCCGGCCAATCAACCACTTTCCAAAGCGAGTCGCATTTGGTCGGTTGCTGAGGATGAAGCTCTAATTGGGTTCTACCTAGAACTAAGTGATGATGCGCTTCGTGGTACGAGCCAAAAGGCATGGGAACTATGGCGAAAAGTTCATGCAGTTTACTGTAAACTACAAGCTGAGAAACCGCATATTCTCCCGCCAAGACCTATGAAGAGTTTGGAGACACATTGGAGAAGAATGGCAGCTGATTTGCTACAGTGGACTAATTCCTATGACGAGGCGGGCAAACTCCCTGAAAGTGGAAGTGGTTACAACGAAGCCGATCGAATTAAACACGCTTCCAAGTTATTTTATATCTCCTCTAATCCACAACATAATTTTGCATTTCCACATGGAGTGGAAATGGTTAATAAAGATCCGAAGTGGAGGACTAAACTAAGATGGGGTCTGTCAAAAGAGGAAAGAAAGGGTTGCGATGCCGATGATGAGGAAGATAGCAGTGGAAGTGGGAAAAGGTGTAGGGGGGAGAGTGAGAATGAAATCCGTACTGATGGATTTATGTCCGGAGGATTACCACGACCTGACGGTGTCAAAAAAACAAAGGCTAAGCGTAAGGGCAAAGCAGTTGCTTCCAAAAGTGCAATATTGAGCATTAGTGAGCAGATAAAGGCGTGTACTGAGGTTAGAGAAAGGGAGGCGAATTTACAACAACAACGGTTGGAACTTGATCGAGTAAAGGAAAAGAGGAAGCAAAAACAAGTTGAATTAGCAGAGAAGAAGATGAATTTTGATATGATTCAATCACTTTTAGCAAGGACAACACCACTCACTCCAGCTGAAGAGGCCCACAAGGACGAGTTACTTCAATTAGTCTACGGTAGAAATTGACTGTATTTCCTTAATGAGTTTATTTTTAATTAGTTGTATTATTTGGTTAGATTTGTTTAATTAGTTTATCTTTAATTAGCTTATCTTTATTTTGTTGAATTTTAATTAGTTTATTTTTAATTAGTTGAATTATTTTATCTTTAATTAGTATATCTTTATTTTGTTCAATTTTAATTAGTACTATTTTTAGGTTAGCTTTCTTTACTTAGTTAATCTTTAATTAGTTTAATTTTTATGAGTTGTATTCATGTCCCTTGTCTTATTAGACATTGAGTTATAATATGTCTTTCATGTCAGTTGTATAATTGTATTTTGAATAGTCAAGATTCTTTTCTGTCTTACTATCTTAAGTGTCATTGAATTGTCAATCATGTTTCATCACTCATTGAATTGTCAATCATGTTTCATCAGTCATGGAATTGTCATTCATATTTTGGACTTGTCATTGAGTTTTCATGCTTATAAATGATAGTGATACCATCTTACGCAAATATAATCCAACTCCTCAAAAAATATCCAAACACCCAAGTAACCAGCAAACACAATGTTTTCCATTAGCTCAACCTCCATCTCGTCTGATTCTGATCAATACGTTGAATTTGATCATTTAGTTGACGAATTTGTCACAACCCATCTACCAACTTTGTTGTATAACAACCAAACACAACCCCAATCCGTATCCGGTGTTGAATGTGTTCCAGAGCGTAGAGGGGATACGGATAGAAGAGATAGGGAAAAGGGGCATGTTCAATTATTTAATGATTACTTTGCAAGTAATCCAGTTTATAGCGACAAACAATTCCGGCGTAGATTTCGAATGCAACGACCTTTGTTTTGTAGGATTATGAACAAGGTGGTCGAGGGGGATCAATTCTTCCAGCAGCGTAGGAATGCAGCTGGAAGGCTTGGTTTATCACCGTTGCAGAAATGCACCGCTGCGATTAGAATGTTGGCGTACGGTACCTGTCCAGATGCGGTGGATGAGTATCTGCGCATTGGCGAAACTACCTCCAGATTGGCTTTGCAACATTTTTGTCAAGGGGTTATTACACATTTTGAAGCTGAATATCTCAGAAGTCCCACCGACGAAGATTTAAGGAGAATCTTGCATCAAAATGAAATGCGAGGTTTTCCCGGTATGATAGGTAGCATTGACTGCATGCATTGGGAGTGGAAGAATTGTCCTATGGCTTGGAAAGCGTAATACGCAGGCCGTAATAAAAATGCAACCCTCATTCTGGAGGCCGTTGCAGATCAAGATTTATGGATTTGGCATGCATTCTTTGGGATCCCGAGATCTTGTAATGATCTTAATGTCCTTTACCGATCTCCGGTCTTTGATGATGTTCTTCATGGTCGGGCACCTCCAATTCATTTCACCGTGAACGACCATGAGTATAACTTGGGCTATTACTTAGCAGATGGCATTTACCCAAAATGGGCTACTTTTATTCAAGGTATAACACTTCCACAACTTCAAAAGGATAAATTATTTGCTGATAAACAAGCTGCAGCTCGGAAGGACGTTGAACTGGCTTTTAGGGTTTTACAGGCTAGGTTCACTAGTAGAAAAAACACATTAGGCAGCGGTTCAAACCCGGTCTAAGGCACCGGTTTGAACCGCTGCCTATTTGAGGGGTGCTTAAAACCCCCTATTTGGCACCGGTTCAAAACCGGTGCCATAGGGTTTAATAGGCACCGGTTAACCGGTGCCATAGGGTAGAATAGGCACCGGTTAACCGGTGCCTAATACTGCTCTCCCGCCATTTTTTTTGGGTGGTGGATAGTTTAGGCACCGGTTCCTGCCTAACCGGTGCCTTTTGTATAATTTTTTTTTTTTCGTTTTTTTTTCAGTCGTGCAATAATATTTTAAAAAAAAAAACTGCAATAATAATACCCTGTAATTCCAGCAATTATATTAAATATAATAATTAATAATTTTATTATTATAATAACTAATAATAATATTATTAATTATTATATACAAAAATAATATTAGATACAAGAATTCAATTACATATATATATATATATATATATATATATATATATATATATATATATATATATATATAGATATAAATATTCCCAAACGCAATACAAAAAAAACAAAAAAGTTGCTTACATATACAAATAATAGTAAATACACATATATAATGAATAATAAGTTATATATAGTTCAAAAGTTAACATAAATAATTTACAATTACAATGCATGCCATTTACATGTTGAAGGTGATGAAAGACGCCAACATGTCACGAACTTCATTAAGCTCCTTGATTGTCAACGGACCATCCTTTTGGACCTTGCAAAACTTGAAATACAAAAACATTATTTTAAAAATAATTAATTAGGCAAAAAATATGTATTTTATCAAATATTACCTATACGACTTCTATATAGCCCATTTACTACATTACTTATCAAATGAACTATTTCTTTCTCATAACATTTAAATATTGGATAGTTGTATGTGTGTAAGCCCTAAAATTGTATAGGAGAGCATTTTATTAAGGTTTATGACGGTTTTTACCCAAAATGGCCCGAATATGGCCTATATGACCTTACTTTGCCCATTTCCTACATTTCTTATTAAATGAACTTTATTTATCTCATAACATGTCAATATTATCTAGTTATAGGTGTATAAGGAAAGAAATCACATTAAAAGAGAATATTAACACAAAATGGCCCTAATATGGCCCATATGACTTCTATTCAACCCATTTTCTACCTTTCTTGTGAAATAGCCTTTTTGTTTCTCATAACATGTCATTGTTGGATAATATTAGGTGTCTAAGGCTAGAAATCACATCAATATAGCATTTCAAGAAGTTTAACAACGCATTTTACTCAACATGGCCCAAATAAGGCTTATATGACTTCTATGTAGCCCATTTTCTACATTACTTATCAAATGAACTATTTCTTTTTCATAACATGTCAATGTTGGGTAGTTGTATGTGTGTAAGCAAAAGATTGAAATCAATAACAAGCAAAAGATTAGAACTTTCCTGAATTGAAGATCCCAAACTCACAGTCGCGCCGTAGAACAATAATCCACTGCCTTAGAAGCGAAATACGCCACCACCGGTACAAGTTTCCTAGTGACGCACGCCCCCCAAGTTTAATGCAACTCTCTCCGTAATTCGCACCCGAACTCGAAGAGTGGAATTTCTCAAGAACTGTTCAGATCTCAAAAGGTAGGTTTGTGTTTTCGGCTAGAAAGAGAATGATAATCATGAAAAAGGTATGACTCGTATTTATATGAGTCCTTGAAATAGGAAACACGTAATCAAACCGACCTAGGAAAAAAGGCGGGCCCGATCAGGCGAGCTGCCGCCCGATCGGGCGCGAGATCAGATTTTCCAGACGTAGCTTCGCGCCCGGTCGGGCGAAGCCCGCCCGATCAGGCGAAGCCCGCCCGATCGGGCGATCTGAAATCCCCATTCCGGGCGAGCCATCGGGCGAAGCCGCCCGATCGAGCTCGTCAAAACCTTGAGTCCGCCGCCTGGTCAGGCGAAGCCCGCCCGATCGGGCGCGAGAGATCTCGTAGAAAAACTCTTGTCCGTCGCCCGGTCGGGCGAAGCCGCCCGATCGGGCGCGAGAGTTCCCGTTTTTTCCTTGACCACCTTCGCCCGATCGGGCGAGAGCCGTCCGATCGGGCGCGAGTCATCCGATTGCATTACTTTTTCCAATAATCCCCCACTAATGCGAGCGGATCTTCAACATGAAATCTGAACAGTAAATGAAAGTCTTAGTACTTAAATGCTAGTATCCAAAGGTTTGAACTAACACATTAGTGCACAAGGTTTTCAACACTTCCCTAGTGAGTATCCTAAGATTTAAACTCCTAGGAGCGAGGAAGGGACCTTGAATACTCATACCTTGACTTTAGAGCTTAAGAAACTCCGCCAATCTTGGCCAACACTTGGGCTCTCATGAGTACTTCAGGAAAACAATACTCCAGTCTTCCCTTGAGAGAGGCCACCTCTCGTACTCACGTAGGTGTTCGTCCTATGTGTTATTCACACACGTTCCCAGCAAATTCAAAGGTCTTTTCCAGCAGGCTTAAACGTGTTTAAGCACCTCGCAAACCTAAGAAATCCATGCAGTGGAACTAGAACATTAAGAACATAAGTTCAACCCTTCAACTTTCGATGTCATTATCTATCCTATTTTAAGAGCCACTGGGACAAAGGTTTTAACTATGTAAGCACCTCCATCTATCCCTGCTCAGAAAACAACTGGACTAATGACATTAAGAGATAAACTCATCCTAACAGAATCAACTTACAACTCTTATAGAGTAATTGATTCAAACACATGATACACATATAACAAATCCACATGATTCATTTCAATGAAACAAATTAACCAAAACAGGTTCTTGAATTTATTATAACCAATGTATCATATCACATAGCTAGAATAGCTACCATTTCAAGTCATTACAACAAAGGTCCTAAACCCATACCAGTTGATGACTCCACCACTAGTCTACGACTCAAACCCTTAGTAAAAGGGTCTGCCAGGTTTTTCTTTGTTCGAACATAGTCCAACGAAATAACCCCATTCGCAATAAACTGCCTCACAGACTCGTGTCTGACTCTTATGTGCCTTTTCTTGCCGTTGTAAACACTATTTTTAGCAACACATATAGCGGCTTGTGAATCACAATGCATAGAAACAGGTGGTGACGGCTTCCCCCACAGAGGAATATCAACAAGCAAATTTCTCAACCAATCTGCCTCTTGTGTGGCCAGATCCAATGCGATGAACTCAGCTTCCATAGTTGATCTAGATATACACGTCTGCTTACCAGACTTCCATGAAACTGCACCCCCACTAAGGGTAAACACATAGCCACTTGTAGAGCTTGTTTCATCACTATCCGTTACCCAATTTGCATCACAATACCCTTCAAGAACCAAGGGATGACCAACAAAATTCAATCCCCAAGACATGGTTCCTCATAGATATCTGAGTACACGCCTCAAAGCAACCCAATGTTGCTCACTAGGACAATGAGTATAGCGAGTAAGTCTACTAACTGCAAAGGCAATATCAGGGCGAGTGCAATTCATTAAAAACATCAGACTACCAAGCACCTTAGCATATTCAGTTTGAGACACACCGTCCCCCATATTTTTCACCAAAGCTCCAAAAGGATCAAAAGGAGTTCTCAAAGGAGGCAAATTAAAACAATTAAAGTTCTTCAGAATTTTCTCCACATAATGAGACTGAGACAGAAAATATCCCTTCTTGGTTTTAGTAACCTTAACCCCAAGGATCACATCTACCTCTCCCAAATCCTTCATCTCGAACTTTGAATTTAAATATTTCTTAGTTTCATTTATGACACACATGTTTGTGCCAAATAGGAGAATGTCGTCAACATACAGGCATAATATCACACATTGCGCACCATACATCTTACAGTACACACATGCATCACTACCATTGACAACAAAACCAAAACTAAGAATAGTTTTATGAAATTTTTCATACCATTGCTTCGGAGCTTGTTTCAAGCCATATAAGGATTTCTTTAGTCTGCACACCTTATTTTCCATCCCAGGAACTACAAAACCCGGAGGTTGCTCCATGTAAATCTCCTCCTCCAAATCGCCATTCAGAAAAGCTGTCTTAACATCCATCTGATGCACAATCAAATTGTAAGATGAGGCTAAGGCAAACAAAACACGAATAGTGGCAATTTTAGTCACCGGAGAATAAGTATAAAAATAATCAAGGCCAAATTTTTGAGTGAATCCTCTTATCACCAATCTAGCTTTGAACCTCTCCACGGTGCCGTTGGTTCTCATCTTTCTCTTGAAAATCCACTTGCACCAATGGCTCTACTCCCTTTGGGCAGATCCACAAGCTCCCAGGTACCATTTGACATGATTGAGTCAAGCTCACTGTTTACAGCTTCCTTCCAGAAGGTTGCATCAACTCAACTCATAGCTTCTTCAAACGATTTCGGATCTTCATCCACAACCTGAAGACACAACATGATCTCATCTAGATCATCTTCGAACTCACCCATATTTCCGCACTCTGCTATAAAGGCTGTTAGGAAATCAGGTCCAAAGCTTGTCTCCACTCTTTGCCTTTTACTTCTCCTAGGTTGACTCTCACTTTCAACCCTAGGGGAAGCAACTTCTGGCCCTGCAGATGAAGGAACTGAAGAAACATCGTTAGTAACTAAATTTTTCTTCAAAGAAAATACCTGTTCGAATAACTCTGCATCGCGAGATTCAGATATAGTGCGATCTTCCAGACTCATAAACCTGTATGCGACACTATTCTCAGCGTAGCCAATGAATACTGTATCATAGGTCCTAGAACCTATAGTTGAGCGCTTGAACGATGGATAGCCCACCTTAGCTAGACACCCCCATAATTTCATGAAAAAGGCGGGCCCGATCAGGCGAGCTGCCGCCCGATCGGGCGCGAGATCTTATTTTCTAGACGTAGCTTCGCGCCCGGTCGGGCGAAGCCCGCCCGATCGGGCGATCTGAAATCCCCATTCCGGGCGAGCCATCGGGCGAAGCCGCCTGATCGGGCTCGTCAAAACCTTGAGTCCGCCGCCCGGTCAGGCGAAGCCCGCCCGATCGGGCGCGAGAGATCTCGTAGAAAAACTCTTGTCCGTCGCCCGGTCGGGCGAAGCCGCCCGATCGGGCGCGAGAGTTTCGTTTTTTCCTTGACCACCTTCGCCCGATCGGGCGAGAGCCGCCCGATCGGGCACGAGTCATCCGATTGCATTACTATTTCCAACACATAACATGTCAATATTATCTAGTTATATGTGTATAAGGAAAGAAATCACATCAAAAGAGCATATTAACACAAAATGGCCCTAACATGGCCCATATGACTTCTATTCAGCCCATTTTCTACATTTCTTGTGAAATAGCTTTTTTGTTTCTCATAACATGCCATTGTTGGGTAATATTAAGTGTCTAAGGCGTGAAATCACATCAATATAGCATTTCAAGAAGTTTTAGGACTTACCTCATCAAGCTGTTGAGTGTCCGTACAATGAGTCACAATGTCAAGCATGAATCTCATCACATACAATGCACAATCAAGTCCATTCTCTTGTTCTGCGCACTAGCATATGACAAACAAATCACATCAGTGAAACATGCAAAGGAAATGAGAAAATATTTACTACCATAGAACAAGTTTGATCAACTTAATATTCAATGCTGGTATTCAATCTCTTCTACATCACTACTCTACAAGACTCTCTATGACATTCATACAATCTCATCTCATCAATGCCAAATCCACACTACCATACACATATCAAACACAGAAGCCCTTGGGAGATTTTAGCATTGTACAAAAACAGAATCATTATCAGCTCAATATCATGACATCTTAGGGTCTCATGGAGTAATTCAAAATCCCCGGCCCATAAATGGACCTCTTATTAAGGTTGGCTCAGGTTGTATTATAAGAAGCCTCTGTCTCCTAGAGTTAATTCACCTTTATATGCAAGGATGATATACTTTCTAAGGGGTAGGGCACTTCCAAAAAATCACTTCAGTGAAGGGGGATCAAAGCCAATGCCATGTTACCTTAAGTTCTCTATATGACATCGTTTTGTTTTTCCAATCATCCAAAGAATTTCACCTCGATGACAAAAAACATTCCAACAATCTCCTCCTGCAATATACACAGTAATGAATATAAGACATGAGATAGAGAGTGACACCTGAGTACCTGACACTATTTATAACTATAAACACACAAATATTATCAACACTACCACCATAACCTAACAAAGTTCAAGCCTCTAAGGAGATCAAGTTGTCCAGATGTAAGCAAAGTCATTTTAAACATTTTTAGTACATGACTTACCAGAATTTAATAATTTTACAAATATTTATAAAAAATTCAGCCAAGTGATAATTATCCTTAAGAAACATTACCATGAACAAAAAAAGTTGAGCAAACAAATATATTGCAGAAATTAAAAGTTACTTGCACAAGGATGACTCCGTGGATGGAAATAATGCTACCTTTGAAGAGGTTCCTTGCTTTCTTCCAGTTGTCCCAAGGATAACCTCATGTAATTCATGTTTATTCCAGCATATGGAGTACCTGCACAACACCGTGGCTTGAATTTTGCAACTCAAAGTCACATATCCACCACTAGGAAATGAACAACCAAATGAAGACTCACCCACACGTTAAAGTCACCTGAGTAGAACCAAGATGCTGAAATTCCTTAGGTGGAACAGGAGCTTCAAAAAATAAAGGCTGCAAAATCAAGAGGCCACCTTTATGATGATCCGAAGTGCATACTACATTGACATTTAACACACTATGCATACCTCATTAATTAGAAAAGGATCAACTAACATATTTGATATAGGTGTTAGCCTATCATACAATGCCCTCCTCAAGTTTTCCTTCGGAGAAAGGGTTTGAGAACTACTGCATGATTGCCTAATGGTGACTGAAGAAATATAAACAGGTTGGAGCAGGTAGGAAAGCATTGCACCTGATACGAAAGTAAAGTAGACATCTCGTTATCAAAGACATACCATAGATCTATGTGTAACAGACTAACAGTTAAATAAATGATGTTTCTATTCGTGAACAGACTTGTAATTTTTTTTTATTTTTTTCCTCATATTCAGATACCAATGTTGCGTTTCTGATTGCCTTGTAGCTTTCTACATTCTTTGTTCTTTATCCCAACAAATCATGACCGAAACAGTTAACTCCAATCTTGACTAATCTTTGTTGCTTTTTTTTTTTCTTCTATGCATTCTATAGCTCCCTTTTGTTATGTGTGGAGTTTCTAGCATTTTCCATGGATAGGATGAATAAATTTAAAAGATCTAAACCTATTTTTTTTGAGTTTTTCATTGACAATAGAAAGATCAAATTACCAAACTTCTTCACAAACAGAGCTGACACACAAGAAATCACATCAAAATTGAGGTATGTTTGCTCAAGGCTTTATTTTAAGAGATCATAATCCTTAACACACATGGAACCCTCCAGTGATGACTGACCTTGTATTCCAACAACATTCCAGCGTGCTATTTTGTCAGATTAGCTAACAGAAGAAGTCGTGGCACCACAGCCAGGCTTTCTTTGAACTAAGCCAGTAATTGTTGGACAATCACCTGCAAAAAAAAAAAAAAAAGTCACCAAGAACAATTTTCAATATTTAGAGACTAACACATGATGAAAATCCATAGACAAGGGATATGCATTAATTTTTTCTAACACAATCTGACATATATGTAATGCACCATAGATCTTAACTAATGATGATTATTTCGTAATCTTTAATTATAACATGAGGAGCTAGCAATGCCTTCCCCCATTTATAAGGTTTCAGGCATCATCTCATAAAGTCCATACAATAAATCTACAAAATTTCTTTTACTCAATAAACTTCTACTGATTTCATGTTCAATCAAAAGCACAATACGCTGTATGGAAACATCTGTTTAATGTAGAAGCCGCTGCAGACAAGATGCATCTAGTAAAATAATGTATCACGATGTAATGTAACCAAGTCATATAACTGCAGAGGTAGAGAAGATGAAAGAATACATTCAACCATTCTTCTTCAATAAAGCTTCGGAAGTTTTTTCTCCAGGAGGATGAAACACATTTGTTGATGATACTGGGACCTCTTCTCCAAAGGAAATATTTCTCAACGATTGTGGCAAACTAAGTGAATCATCTCCACCTATAAAAATAACAACTAGATTTGAAATCTGAAACCCTAAATCTAACAAAAATCAATAATCAAACAAATTACTACCAAAATCAGCACAAGGATTAGCAATTCAAAGCGAGACTGTAATGTTCATAGATTCAGATCCAGAAATTACCGGCTTAACTATTGTTAACATCAACGGTACCGAGCTACGAAGCAACCTTCAGCAAGAATTCATAAACATTGGAGGTCCAAGTAACGTCGGCGTGGAGGGGGTTGAGCTGAGGGGAGAAAGAGAATGGCAGGGGAGAAGAGAATGGCAGGGGAGAAAGAGAAGGCCAGGGGTGGCGGCGGTGATGGTGGCCGGCGACTGTTGCGGCGGTGAGGTGAGGGGTTTAGAGAATGGAACAGTGAAGAAGATAATTTTGAACAGCGAAAATGAAAAGAAAGAGAAAGAGAAGGAAGAATAAGGAAGAAAAAAGACGCGGTTTTTTTTTTCAAATGAGGCACCGATTCATTTGGCACCGGTTCAAACCGGTGCCTTTTACATTTTTGGCACCGGTTTGAATTGAACCGGTGCCTTTTCCCTTTGTTTAAAATCCCGCCCAATTTTGGGCCGATTTTTGGCACCGGTTTGGGCTGAACCGGTGCCATATGGGGGGTGCCAAATGCAATTTTTCTACTAGTGGTTTGCCGTTCTACGACAACCCTCCCTTGCGTTTAACGAAGACATATTGTGTGACATAATGAAAGCTTGTATCATTATGCACAACATGATTGTCGAAGATGAACGACACAACTATGCTCGGGCCGAAGTTTTAAGAAGTTACTATGAACAAGATCGCCCGCAAATTACAAGACCCACTACAAGTGCTACAGTTAACAACAACGAGCCTTTTGAATTCAATGTTGGCCGACCGCCAAACGTTGATTTCGACACGTACGTCCACAGAAGAATGTCACTACGTGATAGAGACACTCATGTTCAATTAAAAGCGGATTTAGTGGAACACATTTGGCAAAAATATGGTTCTATTAATGAGTAAAAAAAATAAATTTGTCGTAAGATTACAATTTAATAGAGTATTAATCGTACGTTTAAAATCTAGGTTCGTTATTGGTTTAATTTGTAGTATTAAATGTATTCGTACGCTAATTAAATTTTATGTTGTATTAAATTTATAATTAATTAGCGATTAAATTTCAATATTATGAATGAAAATTTAATAATTGTATTAAATTAAATAAAAGTATAATTGTAATTAGTACCCATAAATATTCATTTAACCAAAACAAAATAAGTATTAATAGGGTGATGTGTAAGAGAGAGAGATATTGGTGGGGTATGTGAAAAAGTAGGAGAGAGATTGATGAGCATTTTTTTTTTGCTCACTAGTGGGATAAATTTTGCTCACTAAAAATGTTCATGAGCAAATTTAGTTGGGAAGAGAGAGAAAGTGGGTAGAGAGAGAATGAGGAGAATTTTTTTTGCTCACTAGTGGGGATGCTCTAATAAAAAAATACAGAGAGAAGAGAAAAGAAATTAAAACTTTCCGCAACACTAAACCTTCCACACTTTCACTTCATTCGATTATGATTCGACGTGAAAGGTACTCATCACTGGGTTTGGTTTGGGGAGACACAAATGGGTGTTTACACTTTCTAACCTAATTAATGGGAAAAATTAATCATGAACTGAACATTTATATTTCATATTTCTAGGTTTTGTTCTCTTTGTCGAATTCTTATGGAGTATTATTTACACCATATTATTTATTTTGATAAGATCATATCAAAATATAAAATCAAACATTATGGTACACTAGAGTACTAGACTAGATCACAAAAGCATATTATAGAGATAACAGTTTAACATGTTGAAAAAATCATATCAAACCGGCCAAATCATAACAGATAATGAAGATAATAATACAAACATATTCTATTTTTATTTTTTAACCCTTTTTTAGATAAGTAAAAAGTTCATAAAATTGGTATTATTGAAAATATACATTATTAAGACTAATCCAACAATAATATTGTACAACTGCTCGAACTTGAAGGGTAGTTTTGAGGTGGAGGTTGGAGAAGCTATTACAATGCGGCAAAGGTGAAGAGATTATAGCCTAAAGCCCTAAACCTAATCATTGCCTTAACCTAGTACAATAACTAGAATGAGAATATAGGTGGGCTGGACTCTCGAGTGGCTGGACTCTCGAGTATATAAAGCTAAAAGCCCTAGACTTCTCTAAATATTTGGTTCTTTACTTTTCCGAATATATACTACATACGAAAATTCTACTATGGTCCACTTTATTTGGACCATCACTATACTGAATTATTATTGGCCGATTTTTTATTTCACCGTTTTTGCAAATGTTGACTGATTTAGTACAATCCAAACCTATTATTTAGGGATTTAAATCGTTGCCCAAATTCGCAATGACTACAACCATTTGATATCTTAAAATTTCGCATTTGCTTTTTAAATCGGTCCATATTTTTATTCGCTTTTGATGCGCGAGTGAATTTAATGGACATAGATCATGTGTTTGTGTTTAACCTTATCTATGAATGAAAAAACTTGAAGAACATTGATGAACTATGAAGAACATTGATGAACAATTTTTTTATTTTGATTTTTTAATTTAATCGTTTTTTTTGATTTTATTAAAATATGATTTTAATAATTAAATTTCGAAAATGTAATTAAAATGATTTTCGTAAATTCAGTAATTAAATTTTGGAAAATAAAAAAAGAATTAAAATCACCGTTTGTCATGAAATAACAATTTTTTAGAATTAAATTGTTATGTAAACGAAATAACAATTTTTAAGTTTTACGATAATCCGGGTTTGTCATGAACATCTAAAAAAGAAATCGCATCATTATTTTTTCGGAACCCTGTTTGATAAAAAAAAAAAAAAGGGAAATCGAAATTGAAATCTTGTTTGTGTAATATGTTTTACCCAAATAAAGGATAGGGCATTACCTGTTATGAAAATTGTAATTTTTAAAAACATGTGACTGTAGGGAATATTTCAAGCATTATCTCAAACTTGAATCCCATTGTGATCATACACTAAAGTACGGTGGCGTCCAAAGGGAAAGAAGATAGAGCAAAAGAGTCGCCAACAAGTTTTAGGAACTTGTAAACCGTTCACAGGGTGAAGGTTACACCCCTTAACGATCCAAGCAAATTGTTAACTCCAATAGGTCTGGAACCATGACTGGTAGTTCGGGGATGAAGGTACAAATCCAACCTAAAAGAGATTGAACCTGCCCTAATAATAGGCCTCTACTTTATTCTGATCGTATTCATGTGCGCTTTCTGACTATCATGCAATCAATAGGTTTACCCTAAACCTGTTTATCTATGTTGGTTGAATATTAATGCACAAATAAAACTATTATTAGCGATCACTTGAATTATAATCAAATGAACCCTAAACAAGATTATTAATTATCTTATTAAGCGTGATTACAAGTACAAAATTCCCTTTAAACATGCATAAAAGGTGTGATCAAGCAATAATTATAAATATAATCAAGCAACATAATAATAATCATCATATTCATTGTAACAATTATAATCATAATTAACATAATCATGTTAAAGCATAATAATAGCAAGATCCTAGGCATGATACTAACAAGATTAATAACAAACCCCAGCATGTCACTAAACATTAAAGATCAAATATTTAACCCTAACATGATACTATTAGGAAATAAAATAGGAAGCATCACAGGAAACACAATTGTCATATTTGATATTAGAAATTATAGTTGTTACCCTAAACATGATACTAGGAAGATCAAAACGCCCTAACATGACACTAGGAATCATAACAACAATCTAGACATGATTTCTATATCATAATAACAATGCAAACAATTAAAGCACTTACTTGGATGCCTCGTACCTCTTTCTAATAACAAAATACACACGTCAGTAACTTCAAGGAGAATATCAAAAATCAAAAAAATAAATAATTGAAAGAGAGATTTGGGACCAAACCCTAATAAATTAAAACCTTTCACGTCTAAGGCGAAGGCAACTTCGAATATGGCTAGGTGTGTCTAAATCTTGCGAATGCGGAATTTTGTATTTGAGAAAAGGCTAGTTTAGAAGAGAGAGAGAGAGAGAAAGAGAGTAATCAAGAGATTCTTGATGAGAGTTGATGAGTGAAAACGGAGTTTATAGGAGGCTTTTTATAGAGAAAATCAGCCAAAAAGATAAAAAATCAAAAACAGAGTTCTGACGCGTAAAACGAGGGTTAGCGCCAGACGCTGACATTAGCGCCAGACACTAACGCTAGCGCTAGGCGCCAAGCTTAGTGTCAGGCGCTAATGCTGGCGTTTGGCGCTGACTAAAATATTGACGCGTTTTCTAAAATCAGATAGAAATTGTCGTACAGGAGGGTAAAATCGTATTTTCCTTAAAACATTCTTTTTATTCTGATTAAAATTCTAAAAAGTCAACAAAAGTCAATTTATCAATGCTAATTGAATTAGGAATGAAAAGAACCTTCTAGAAGAATCTAGAAGACTAAAACCATTCCTAATTGCATTAGGAATGATAAATCTATATTAGGCCCTCCTCTAGATCATTGGGCCGCATATGAGGCTCAAACCGGGCCCATTTCAGTTAATTGGCCATAATTTCCTCAATATTCATCGGAATTGGGCTTACAATATATCGTTGAAAAGCTCTTTTCAAGCCCTATCCAACTACACTACTATTAGACCCATATCATGAACCAACCAAACTGGATTGACTGTTTTCTTAAAATAGGTTTTTAAAAATAGAGAGAAGAGAAAAGAAATTAAAACTATCCGCAACACTAAACTTTCCACACTTTCACTTCATTCGATTATGATTCGACGTGAAAGGTACTCATCACCGGGTTTGGTTTTATGGAGACACAAACAAGTGTCTACAATGACATTCAGTTCTTTTGGACATTATCAATTACTGATTTATAATTCACTAATATCTTGTTATCTTCTTAATTCGATAATCTATGTTCTTCAAGATAATCTAATAAGAAAATGTACGATTTTTCTTCGAAACGTTGTTTGATCCTAAAAAAAAGGAGACCGAATTACAAATCGTATTTGTGTTTAAGGAATTTACCCACATACGGATTGGACATTACCTATTATATACATTTTAAATATTAAATGACTATGACCATACGTTATGTTAGAATTAACTAATTATTTTAAAGTACTTTACGACCTTTGCAAAATATTTGTAGCTAAACATGTACAAAAATTAAAATGAATCTATTTTAATGATTATATATATATAAAAATAATGGAATCAATATCTTTTAGGATGTCTTTTAACATTAGATATTTACAAAACATTTCAATCACCAATTATAAAAAGGATAGTTTCCTAATTTCTTATCTTATTATTATTGTATAGAAGATTTTAAAATTAGTATAATTTTCAAATATCAAAAGATTATATTCTAATATAATCTAAATATTAGAACATATATCTTACTAATTTTGTCGACATATCCTTTGATTTTATCACGCTTAGAATTATGGTAATATATATTTTTAATAATGCAATAAACATGGAATGTTTGATAAACAATCATGTAAAATAAATTTAAGGCCAAATTAGAAAATAACACCTGTTAAAAGACCGTATTTTGATTTTAACACCTTAACATTTCAAAGTTTTATTATAACACCTACTAAAAAATTAAAATTTTGGTTTCACCACCAGAAAACGGATTCCGTGACGGAAATTTTGCATGGGCCCCACAAATTAGCTTACCCTCCAAATTTCTTCCTATTCATTTCGACTATCACCCAAAATAGGAAAATGGTAGAAAAATTATGAAAAGTGGTCCACCTAAATTATGTATTAATGCTAACTGCCCAAAAAACTGTCTCAATAAATGATTAAATTTAACTCAAATTTAATACTCAAACAACAACAAACAACCCCTCAAAAAATAAACTTGTTCATCATCTCTCTCACTTTCTCTCTCCTCTGGGTTTTTGTTTTCTATTAGCAAAATCGATCGAAAATTCTTCAAATTGCAGCAGATCATGCCATGGTAAAACAGTAAATTACCCATTTTGATTCGTGGATTTGGGTTCGCGTGGGTGAGCTAGGTGAGTCGAGAGTTTTGGTTTCGCGGTGTGATGAGTTTGTGTTCGTGGTGGTGGGTTCGTGGTTCTGGGTTCGTGGTGGTGGGTTCTGGATTTGAAGGGTGGGTGTTTCTAGGTGGCGTCGGTGGTGGTTCTAGGTCGTTCTGTTTAACTTTGGTGGTTTTGTGGGTTGGTGGGTGGTGAATCGTGGGTTAGGTGGGTGGTTCGTGGGTGGTGGGTCGTGGATTTAGGTTCGCGTGGGTGAGCTAGGTGAGTCGGGGGTTTTGGTTTCGTGGTGTGATGAGTTCGTGGTTCGTGGTGGTGGGTTCTGGATTTGAAGGGTGGGTGTTTCTAGGTGGCGTCGGTGGTGGTGTTGTCGCCGGCGAAGCAGGCAGGTCGCCGACGATCTGGGGATATTGATTACGATTGATTAATCACTGGATTGTGAAATTGATTTTCTAAAATCATAGAAAGCACAAATAAAAGTTAAAAACATCTTACCTCAGAATGTTCAATGGAGGAGAGAGGTCGAAAGCTAATTCAATGGAGGATTCAGAATGCGCTTCAATGGAGGAGAGAGAAATGGAGGGGGAGGGGGGGTGGGGGGAGAGAAGGGGGGTGCAGTCTGTGGAGTGACTCAGTGAAGCAATTTGGGAATGTGGGTGATAGTCGAAATGAATAGGAAGAAATTTGGAGGGTAAGCTAATTTGTGGGGCCCATGCAAAATTTCCGTCACGGAATCCGTTTTCTGGTGGTGAAACCAAAATTTTAATTTTTTAGTAGGTGTTATAATAAAACTTTGAAATGTTAAGGTGTTAAAATCAAAATACGGTCTTTTAACAGGTGTTATTTTCTAATTTGGCCTAAATTTAAAAAGAGGATAAAATTTAGTAAATGGAATATTAATAAATCTTAGGATAATAGCTTATTTACTTTCCCTCAAATTTTAGATTTTTCTTAGATTTTGTTATGTCTTCACGCAATTTGGTTAATAGAATATTAACAAAATCTTAGGATAAAAACTTACGTACTTTCCCTAAAAAAAAAAGATAAAATTAGGAGAATACCATAATTTAATTAAGGTTTATAATTTTAAATCTATCTTATTTTTTTTAAGGAAACACTTTAAGTCTTTCTTTTCTAAAATAAGATAAGATTTTAAGATTTTTTTGACATGCTTATCTTAAAATAAAATCAAAATGTTGATTTCCCTCAGCTCCACGTCAAAAAAAAATCATAAAGTTGGAATTTTCAGAAAATCCAAAATACATATGGTCACTTGTAATAAGCAAAATACACATAAATTAAAACCTGAAGTATAAACATATCACAAAACTCACACTTGTGTTTTACGTATCAAACAAGGTTTATGAGAAGAATATTAAAAAAAAATGTGTCTTCTTCCTCTAATCGATCTGCTCATTATATATCTTTGTATCTTAAAATTGCGTCTTCTTCCTTTGATAGATCAATTTGCTTATTATATAGGTTTGGACATTAATTTTTGTTTTTTGGTTTGTGTAATAATTTGAAATTTAAACCATCTTTCGAGCTATAAGGTAAAAAAAATCATATATTTAAAGCAACCAATCAAAATTGAAATTTAGATTAACAATGGAATGTGTTAGATTTAAGATCTATTTGAAGAATATTGCCTAATATGATGGCTGTTGATTGATTATTTTTAGGAAATATTGTTACTAAATGAAACATAAGTTATCCCATATAAATTGCCGTCCAAATCTTTTTCAAATATTCTATTATAATATTTAACGTACTATTTAGGAAATAAATCAATGGTATACAATAGTGTTGTTATCAATTAATTTTTATGACACATAAAGTATAGACTATAAATTAAAAATGAAACTAAACTAATCAAAAAAAGATACTCGTAGAGTCGTAGTACTAACCATTGGGTAAAAAACAAGATACAAAAAATCACATTTAACATGTAACGCTATTTTGACAAATAGGAAAAAGAATATTTTCGATTATCATTAATATAACTAGAATACGTGTATATACAAAACAGAAGCATGATATGTCCTAATTATAAGGAATACAACTAGCAATAGTAGCATGTATTTAGCCTAAATATAAGGGGTTGAATATTGGCTTTTCTAATTTATAAATACAAAAATATATTTACTATATTTAACAATTTGTCATTGTATTCCCCCCCCCCCCAAAAAAAAAAAAAGTTTGCCATGTAATTGCTCACCTCCACGTTTTTTTTTCATTTGGTTGTTATATGGGATTCAACCAATATTAGGATATGACATTACTTATATATTTAGAATTGGTCTCAATCTCCTTAATTATTGTAAAATTACAATAATAACCGAAGACGGTTTATTATTTTAATTAATAACAAACTAGTATCAAGTAATCCAACCATTGGGTCACACGATAGATAAGAAGATAATCATCTAATTTGACAATTAGGTTGCCATTAGAATAGCTCTAAAGGTGGTTTGAATGAGAGTTAATTTAATTTTTAGGAATATGCATACAAAAATCAAACCACAATAGCTGATATATAAATGATCATTGATACCAAACTTGGTATATGTAAATTGTGACTTGGCTAGTGAATGAGGATTGAGGACCACGATCCTATTTGCTATCAATTAAGAAAAATATTAGGATATTAATGCATGCACAGTATGAACTAATTGTTAGCATTGTCCAAAATAACGTATGGTCGTAGACCAAATAAACTGTGATATTGCGTTTTATAGGTAATGTCCTATTAGCATTTAGGTTAATGCCTTATATGCAAACAGAATCGAAAACTATATCTTTTTTTTTCCGGATCAAACAAGTATTCCAAAACAAAAATCGTTTTCTTCTCCAATTTGCTCACAAACCCATATTTTGAAAAATTGTTTTTTTATTTTATTTTATTTTATTTTCGCATACATATAATGACCGATTTTTCATCCCTTGTTTGCGATTATCCAATTAACATTTATTGTTTTAGGATTAAAAACAATCCCAAATTCATACATGAATCCAAATTTCGAATGAACTCTTCACATATAATATGTAAATCGATGCATTTTTTCAATTTTCATTGATGTGCGAGTGTATTTACGGGACAAAGATTACCATAATGGTGGTTAATCTCATCCATGGATAAACAAACTTGAATAACAATGATGAATAATAAAGAACATTAATGAAGAATTTTTTTATTTTGATTATTTTAATTTAATGTTATTTTTTTTTATTTAATTAAAAACTGATTTTAATAAATAAATTTCGAAAATCATAAAATAATTTTCTGAAAGTCAATAATTATATTTTGGAAAATAAAATTTGAATTAAAAAAGGAAAATACTAAAAATAGTGTTTGACCAAGGTTAAAAAAAATTAAAAATTCAACCAATGATAATTAAGTGTAGTGATGGTCCAAATAAATTGGACCACAATAGAAACATCCCATACTACATACAGTTAATTCTGTATAAATATGGACCTACACAATGTGTGCACTCTCATTTCTTTGATCAAATGACTTAGAATCAATTAAACTGGTTCCAACATAATACGATAATCTTTCAATTTTTGAAATTGCGACCCATCTATTGTTGGTGAGTTTACCAATTAAACTAGTTGATCATCTACATTATTAGCTAAATTATAACTTAATAGTACTTTATTGATAATAACAATTCATAATTTACAACATCTATAAATATGATCAAATGTGATGAGCTACGCAACAAATATATTACTCCATACTGTATTTATATACTTTTCGTTTTCCTAAATTGTATCTAAACACAATAAATAAACAAAACTACGGAGTAATACATATGAAACACGAAAATTTGTAAACTATTAAGAGTTTTTGTAAACTATTTCCCTGAAAAAATCTCTCTAAATTGAGAGCTTATCTCTCTAGGATTCTAGAGCCTCTTCCCCAACCTTCCTCAACCTCAACAATCAACAAGAACACTACTTTTACCTTTAATTTTCATCAAGTTTTCAGTAAACCTTCATCACTATATAGCTTTCCCCTTATTTAATTTTCCCCTTTAAATAGCAAGGTTTCTATACTCTGTTCGTTTATTTGGGTTTCGATTACGAGTGCCCTGTTTTCCTCTTCCCCTTTATAAATAGATATGGCTTCATCTCAATTTTGAGATAACCCAAGCCTGAATCCGTCCTTTTACCCACCCCAAAACTCCAATTTCCATCGTCACCTGGTTCTAGTCTTCAAACCTTGGACTCCAGGTGATTCTATAAAGGATATTAGTTTTAATGAGGCTGCTATATGGGTACACCTTGATGAGGTACCTCTAAACTTATGCGACCTTGATGTTGTACAATCGATGCTTTCTTTGGCTGGAAATATTCTGTGTACTGATAAACACCCTACAGGTTCAATTAGATGCTTGCTTAGAGTAAAGCTCCAAATTCATGTTTTTGAACCGTTATTACCAGGTTTCTTCTTGGACCTCGGAAATTCTGAGTTTAAATGGATTAACATCAGATATGAGACTTTGTTTATTTTGTGCTCTAAGTGTAATAGAGTGGGTCACAAGAAGAATTCTTGTTTTCGTCTTCTGATAGGACTATTCCATTGGTGTCCGACAAACTTGATTGGTGTAAGTCTACTTTTGATCTTGACCATAAGCTCTCCAACTCGAACATTGGCCTAAAAAAGATTGAAAAATTCAGAACTACTCGAGTTAACCTTCGGAGCATGTTTAAGGATATTGTCTCACACCAATCTCAGAGTAGCCAATTAAAAAAGAGGCCCCTTATGTTTGCTACTCCATCCTTTTCCCCTTCGAAAAAGAGGAGATTATGCTCCGAGTCCACAGAATACTCCCACCATATTCCTACAACAACCGTTGATACATCAACTCCCCATAATTTCTCACCTTCTCGAAAATTTCTACCCAAGTTTCAGTCTAGGGTGTTTAATGTGTCACTCTCCTCACAAAAATCAAAACCTCTCAAACAACCAAAACCTCATTTTAGAAAAGTAACATGTTATGGTCTGAAGTTGTGGAGGAGAGGAGACTAGATGTGGGAATGGGTTACGTATCACGTTACCAAGAAACGGTTGAGTAGTGAGGTTGAACCTTCTACGCCACTTTTAACTGATGAACAAGTTCAGAACTCTCTTGAAACTGGCTGTTTTCCGTGCTTACTACCTTATAAGAGACGTAAAGGTTTTTTTGGTTTCATCATCTACAACAACTTCTGAAGGATCGGTGACCTCCCGTACTGGGTCACCAAAGTCTACATGAAATTCAGTGTTTGGAATTGTAGGGGCTTGGGATCAGCGGACTCCTGTTGCACAAAAGTTAGCTCCTTTGTCCTTTTTGGGTTGTAGTGGTGTAGATGTTGTTGGCCTTAGTGGTGGTATGTTTGTATTTTGGTTTACTCCGCTGGGTTTGGTTCCTGTGTATAGTTCTCAGAATGTGTTTCTATGTAAACTGGAGCAAGGAGATGAAATTAAGCATATTATGTTTGTGTATGGATCGCCTCACGTGTCTTTTCGTTTGGAGGTTTGGAATTTGATTACCAATATTCTTGAAACCATTCCAAATGTTGTCTTGATTGGTGACTTTAACCAAGTTGAGTATCTTTCGGATAAACTGGGGGATAGCTCATCTATTCCAGGACAGATGGATTTTATTAGTTGGCGTATAGGGATGGATTTGGTTGATGTTCCGTTTTCTGGTCCAAAGTTTACTTGGACTAATAACAGGACTGATTTGGATCCGATTTTTGAAAGGCTAGATAGAGCCTACGCCTCTTCCGCTTGGTTGCTAGATTATCCTGACACAAGAGTTTTACACCAGCCTATCTTGTTTTTGGATCACGCAGCTATCATTCTCTCGGATATGGTGGAATCAAGATACTTAAAACGTCCTTACAGGGTGGAAAACTGGTGTTTGTCGGCCTCTGAGGTTCGTGAAATAGTACACTCTGCTATCACCTTGTTTTTCCCAGGCTTCCCAATGTTTTCTCCATCTTGAAAATTATCAGTTGTCAGGGAACGGTTGCTAGCTTGGTGTATCTCTCATAAGAAGGCATGGGGGATTAATTGGAAGACTTTGGTTTCAGAAGTTCAGCAAGCTTCTTTGGCATTGTCCTCCCGTATCGATCGTTGCCTATTTATCACTACTAAGGACGAGAAAGTTGTAAAGGCACAAGCAGCTTTTCTCTTCTGGCGTCAACGTGCGAAAGTGAAATGGGATGCATTAGGGGATTTTCATTCTCGTCTTCTCTTTTCCTTGGTGCAGTCTCAACGCCGTCAAAATAAGATTTGTGGTTTGAGAGATTCGTCTGGTGTCTGGCAAAGAGATCTCGAGTACATTGCATCTATATATTTCAATTTTTATAAAGATCTTTATTCAGTCTCTGATTATGCTTATACCCAAGATTCTAATTGGTGGGATCAGTTGCACTTACCTTATCTCTCTTCAGCTCAGCAACGGCTTCTTATGGCTCCATTTTCCGCTCAGGAGATTCAGAGTGCTATTTTTGGTATCGATGACAACAAATCTCCAGGACCCAATGGATTTTCTTCAGCTTTCTTTAAAGCTCACTGGGCTGATGTTGGTTCGTCTGTTGTTTCAGCGGTTCAGCACTTCTTTGCTCATGGGTATATGTTAAAAGAATGGAATCGTACCTTCCTTGTTCTGCTTCCGAAAGTAGAAAATCCTGAACTAATTTCTCAGTTTCGGCCGATTGGTCTCTGCAATGTGATCTATAAGTGTGTTGCTAAGTGTCTCACAGGTCGACTTCGCTTGGTGCTGCCTAGTTTGGTGGCTGATTACCAGAACGCATTTGTTCTAGGTCGTCTTTTATCGGATAACACGTTGATTGCTCATGAGGTCATTAATTTTATGAACAATTCAAAGGCCAAGAAGAGGTTTTATGCATCCCACAAGTTGGATATGAATAAAGCCTATGATCGGGTTCGTTGGGATTTTTTACTTCGGGTTCTACAAGCTTACGGGTTCCCACCTTATTGGATTCATATAATTATTCAATGTGTTTCGACAGTTTCTTATCAGGTGCTAGTCAATGGCAATCCTTCCCCAACCTTCCAGCCTTAGTGTGGGCTTCGTCAGGGGGATCCGCTTTCATCCTATTTGTTTGTCCTCTGTATGGAAGTTATTTTTGCTATGCTAAGGAAGGCTGAAAGAGACTCTCTTATTCAGGGAGTCAGTATTTCCAGGGGTGCCCCCTCAATTTCTCATTTATTCTTCGCGGATGACTCCTTGTTGTTTTTACAGGTGTCCCCTACAGCATGTGACAATCTTATGGCTCTCCTGACTGAGTTTTGCGGGTTATCGGGACAAGTGATTAACTTACAAAAGTCATTCGTTAAGTTTCGCCCGAATACGGTGGAAGATTATCGTGATTATCTTTCTAGTAGCCTGAAACTTCATTGTAAGCCCTCTCTTGGTTCTTATTTGGGGTTACCAGTTGAGTTCAGCCGAAGTAAGGTGGCTGACTTTGGTTTTCTGATTGACAAAGTTGTTAAGCGACTTTCTGATTTTGCGACTGTTGGTTTGTCTTCTGCTGCTAAGCTAGTAATCATTAATTCGAATTTGGTCGCTTCTTTCAATCATATCTTGTCGGTGTTTAAAGTTCCTCCTTCGGTCTGTTCTCGCATTGATATCTTGTTGGCTCGATTTTGGTGGAAATCTGATTCTCAATCTCGAGGTTTAGCGATGCGTTCGAAATCTCTTCTTCATTTGCCTAAAGGGCTGGGAGGTTTAGGTATACGTCAGTTGGAAAGCTTTAACTCTGCACTTCTCGCTCGGCAATGTTGGCGCATTCATCAGCATCCCCAACTTTTGGTTTCGAGACTGCTTACTGCTAAGTATCCTTCCCTTCGTTCTTTTAAGACTCGAACGATTCCTCGGTCTTCTTGGGGTTGTCGTAGCCTTTTAACTGGCCTGTCCACTCTTGATCGGGGTATAGCTTGGAAGGTGGGATCGGGTTCTAAGGTTCGGATACTTCAAGATGATTGGGTTCCGGGGGGGCTATTGTTTTTCGTGACGGTTCTCGTGTGTCGGATCCTCCGACACATGTTTCCTCTATTATTAATCCGCGTTCTTACGCGTGGGATTCAACCTTAATTCATCGGCTTTTTGATACTTCAACAGCACTTCGCATCATGGCTTTGGATCGCCCTCTTCAGCCGATGGACGATTTCGTCTACTGGAAGTTTTCTAGGAATGGATCTTTCACTACTAAGTCTGCTTACGCAATGTTGCTAAGTCGTTCGGTGTCATCTGAGGTCTCGGGTACAATTCCGGCCACTTGGTGGAAGCACTTCTGGAGGTTGCCTCTTCTGCCAAAACTCCAGTGTTTTTGTTGGAAATTACTTCACAATGCGCTACCTCTCTCTGGGAATCTGCAGCGCCGAGGTATTTCGATCGATCCAACTTGTGTGTTCTGTTATCAAGAACGTGAAACATCAGACCACCTATTCCGGGATTGTTCATTCACCTCTTATCTTTGGGCTTGTGCTCCGATAACCTTTTCTCCTTCTATTTTGCATGGGAAGCCTTTTAATGATTGGTTTGTTGATACAGTCTCTAAGCTCCGTTCCTCTCGGAATTGGGACGTTTTGGCCTCTTTTGTATCCTTTTGTTGGGCAGTCTGGATTGCGCGTAACCATAAGATTTTTAGACAAGCAGTGTTGTCTCCCGGCGTGATTTTCCATTTGATGCAGGATTGGATCTCTAGGAGTGTTTTAGCACAAGGGTTCAGGTCCCTGGTTCGCGAGTTCAGGTCCCTGGTTTGCTCGCTAGGGAATTCATCTCTCACTACTTCGGTAGCTTCTGATTCATGCTATCTACAGGGCTCCTCTGCCTTTGACGTCTGCCTTCTTTTTGACGGGGCTTGGAGTTCTAAGAATCTTAACGCAGGAGCAGGTTGGATTTTTAGGGAAGTGTTTTCAGATTCTGTGTTGGGAGGTGGCTCTAGAGCTTGTCACTCCTCTTCGGCCCTTCAGTCTGAGTTACAGGCATGTTTGTGGGCTCTTCGGGCTGCTGGTCGTCGAGGCTTTCGTCGTCTTCTTATCTACTCTGATTGTTCGAATCTTTTTTCTCTTCTACGAGATGGTGGTGATGAAGATATTTCTTGCCACTGGTTGCTTCACGAGATTCGGCTTTCTGTCTTGCAGTTCTCTATTTGCAAACTTCGCAAGGTTCCTCGTCAGTGGGTTGCCCCTGCTCACTGGTTGACTGCTCAGGCTCGTCGTCGGCAATTGCTTAGTTGGGCCTTCTAGTTTCTGTTTGTATTTTCTTTTTTAGAACTTCTTGTCAAAAAAAAAAAAAAAAAATTCCCTGATGCGAATACAAAACGTATAATTAAACAATGTATACATGGCTACATGCATATAGCATTCAACTATTCAACATATGTCATATGACACATACTCAAAAATTGGATTAGAGGTTTGAATACTTTTGAACATAACTAAATTATGTACTTTTATAGATAAGAAGGTATTGGAGATACTCCCTCCGTTTTTAAATATTTGCTCCATTTCTCCATACGTGAAGTTTTAGAATAAATTGAAGAAAGTAATACGAAATAAAATATAGAGGTAGTGGGGTAAGTGGGAGAATAAAAAATTATAAAAAACAAAAGTGCTGAGAAAATTGCAGAGAGAGGATATGAAATTAATAAAATATAATTTATGTTGGGTTCATAGGTTGAGAGAAATGAATTTAATATTGTAAGATCTTTTCAAATAAGAAAATTAAATAAGTAATTAAAAACGACCGAAAATAAAAAGTAGAGCAAGTACTATCTCCGATTTGTTTTTTAGTTGCATCTTTGGGGTATTATTTGTGAGATATAAAGTATTCCAAAGTTACAACTAAAAAAAAATCGGAGGTACGTATAAAAACAGAGGGAGTAGTATTCAACAACATAAATTTTATTCAATGTCTAATACTCCCTCCGTGTTTTTTTAAGTGTAACACTTATTAAACATGTTACACTTACTAAATCCGGCCGTGTTTTAATAATTGTTACACTTCCTTTTTTTTAGCAAAAAGCTACATTAAAATATTATATCTCTCTCCTCTCATGGTCCCTACCCAAACCCACTACTACTTATTATTATTATTATTATTATTATTATTATTATTATTATTATTATTATTATTATTATTATTATATATCTCCTCTCACACTCATTAATTTTCAATAAAGTATTAACTCCACTATCTTTTTTTTAATATATATATATATATATATATATATATATATATAATTTTTTAATACTTCAACTACACCACTTAACATTTATTTTATCATTTATTTTATTTAAATCAATTAAATTGCCTAAAACTATGTGCTGGTCAAACTGTAACACTTAAAAAACACGGAGGGAGTAAGTAAATTTCATCTATTTATTTATTTGTAGAATTGTCTAACCTTAAAAAAAATACATGGCCCATGCACTTTAGGGCCTGTTCTCATATGTTGAAATTCAGTTCAGTTCAGTTCAATTTAATTCAGTTCATCTCCTAATTTCTTTCTCTTATAAAATATTTAGTTCAGTTCAGTTCAGTTTAGTTCAATTCAGTTCAGTTCAACTAAGTTTAGTCAATAAGAACAGGCCCTAAGAGTAATATAGTTGCTGAAACATGCAACATGTATAACACGTAGTATCATCACATACTATATAATACGGAGTATGAGTTATATAACAATGAGATTTTTTTTTAATAATTTTTTTCCCTTTTCTGAGACGTTGCACTTTCATGAGATCAGAAACCATAATTACACTTAAATATTTTTAGCAAGCTAAGAAAACTCTACAATGCAATGTGTAACCATTTATATTGACCGCTAAATCTTGGAAGGTTAATGGAGGATTGAAAAAGGGACTTGTTATTCATCGCCCGCAAATCTCTACATAAAGCCCACATTTTATAATTTTTTGACAAATTTGCCCTTTTTATAATTTTAACCGAAGATAAATTTTTCGCACTAAAAAAATGTGGAGCAGCACCGGATCGCCGAGGATCACCGGAGAATCGCCGTCGTCATCAGAAAACGAGGTTCGTAACGCATCGTAAGGACGAAATGGTGGTTGGCGCCTAGCCAAAAGGCCATGTCGTGGTTGTGGCGCCTAGCCAGGACGCCGCCACCGTGGTAACGGCGCCTGGTGGAGAAGCCTCGACCATAGTAGTGGCGCGTGGCCAGGACGCCGGAGCCACGGCCAGGGCGCCTGGCCAGGACGCCGCCACCATGGCGGCGGCGTCCTGACCAGGCGCCCCGGCCGTGGCTCCGGCGTCCTGACCAGTAAGGGACGTTGCTCCGGCGTCCTGGCCAGGCGCCACTAGGGGAATATATATATTTTTTTTTTTTTTAGTTTAATCCCCCTTTTTTTTTTTGTTTTTGTTTGTTTTTATTAATTTAATCTTAATGTAATTATATTTATACGTTATATGTTATTGTTACAGGATTATGGTGGAGACGGAAATGATTACAGTGGGATTTTTGTACATGATGGCCTGTTCGAAGATGCTCAACAAGCGATTGATTGGGCAAAACAGGTTGCAATTAGATCAGGCTTTTGTTTAGTAGTAGCAACTCATAAATCTCAACGGGATGGTAGAATGGATCGCATTTTGAGATGCGACCGTTATCGCAAAAGAGAAGAACGAGATTTCAGTAAAGCGATTCGGTTTGACTCAAAGCGGAAAGGTTGTGGGTGTCAGTTCCGAGTTAAGGTTCGACAACATCAAAGGCGTGACGGTTGGGAAGTGAAGGGTTACGGCAAATGGGGATATCACAACCATGAGCTGATAGCATACAAAGTGGGGCATCGGCAGTTAAGCGGCCTAAGTCCAGCTGCGAAACTAGTTGTAAAAGAAATGAGTGATGCTCAAGTGAAGCCCGCTAAAATATTAGCGTCTGTGTTAGAGAAATTCCCCGAAGACCAGCCAAACCGAAGACACATCTACAACGTCAGACAGAAATTGAGGTTTGAACGGTCAGAGGGAAGGAACCCTATACAGCAGCTTCTGCACCAGGCACAAGCACGTGGTTACCTTTACTGGTTTGAATCTGACGAAGACACATCGGAGGTAACTCATTTGTTCCTTGTCCATCCTGATTGTGCTGATATGATTTCGTCTTGGCCATCTGTGATTTTGATCGATTCAACGTACAAGACAAACAAGTACAAGTTCCCACTGGTTGAGATGGTTGGGATGGCTCCAACGAACCAGAACTTTCTGATTGGTTATGCAGTCATGAAGGATGAGACGGCTGCGAGTTACCGTTGGGTGTTGGAAAAGTTGAGACAACTACGGTTTAGTGCGGCAGTTGATGTACAGTGAAATCGCATCAAACCGAGATGTGTATGGCCATGTGTACGGCGAGGACTTGGATAGGTCTCTGCAGCGTATCCGGTGGGGAGGGGGACCTTGCGGTCAAAATCATTGGTTCGATGCGCCACTTGATCTCTTTGCCGTTGCAAACATCTACAAGTGTGCAGTCATGCATTTCGGCCTTGGTTTACATAGTCGAGCCTATTATCCATGTACAACGGTTCTGCCCTGGTGTTCGCGCGAGACTGTCACCAGACCGGTAAGGGACGTTGCTATTGGATTTCTTGGGCCGTCATACAGACATTTTATCCGATTAGACATGTCACCCGATTTTCCGGTCCCACATATCATACCGAAGTGGTATGAAATTCGTAGAGCAAGCGTGGAGGGTTGGGATGCTTTGTACCATGCTCGCGTGCAACAGTGGAACAATTTAATTGCCATGTAGTTTTTGTTGATGTACACCTACCTTTTACTATGAGGCCTTGTATTGTCAATACTATGTCATTTCTATGTGTTCATTTTTAAAAGATAATGTTTCATTTTAAAAACTAACAACAATAATTTCACAATATTACAAACTAAAAAGATAATATTGAATTTTAAAAACTAAGAACAATAATTTCAAATATTACAAACTAAAAAGATAATGTCTAATTTCAAATATCAGTAATCCCTCTGTGACGCCCACTGCCACTGCTCAAGGGTCCGTTCCAGATCGTCAATAACAGCTCTGCCTGATGCACTCGTCATGCAGTCCCTTTCCTCAAAAAGTCGATGTCTTTGATCAACCTCGGGTGCGAGTGCCGGATGTACCATTCCATGTAGTGCTGGTCACACATGGCAGTCACCCCACTTGGCGGCCGCTGCAGCTCCGCCGTCCATAGGCGGGCAACCATCGGAAACTGCTTCGACGACGCAGACGTACACCCGAGAAGAAGAAAAACATATGCAGCCAGCTGTGTGTCCTGCGTCCTACGTGCCGTAGGGTGCAAACATCGCTGCAAGACGGCTGCGATCTTAACGCCGCCGTGATCCCACACACCAAGTGCCGATGTGTACAGCGCAGCCCTATCCACCGCCAACAGCTCCGCTAGTAAATCTGCCTGATCCGCATCAGTGACGACAGATGCTCGGTTTCCCTCCACGGGAATCCCAAGGATGGCCTCGACGTCATGCAACATGATCGTCATCTCACCGAACGGAAGGTGGAACGAGTTCGTATCCGGCTGCCATCGCTCAACGAAAGCCGTGATCAGCGTCCAGTCAATCCTGTCGTGCATGGTGGCAGGAAGGTGACTCACTCTAGTGCCCCTCAATCGCCCGACCATCTCGCTCTCCTCCGGCCAAGCATCAGCCCAGCTACACAAAAACCTACAAGTCTTTTCCCGGGTTTGGCATTTCAAAATGCCTGTATCCAAAGCCCTCTCCTGGTCCTCCCAAATACGGGTAGCGATGTGTCCTAAAAAGCTAGGAATCACACTCCCGTCTATAGGTCCCCCGGCCACCTCACCCCTCACCATCCAAGAATCATTAACGGCCCTCGACCATTTTCTGCTACCCGCAGACACAGTGGACGCAGATGATGTGCCAGATCTACTAACAAACCTACCATCTCGACCCTTACGCACATCTACCCTATGCGTCTCATACGTATCATCAAGCCTCTGACTGAATGGACCGTAATCATCATATGGTCCACTCTGATCGTCGACATCCTCATCTGCATCATCCTCGTCCTCGACCTCCTCCTCCTCGACCTCCTCCTCCTCCTCCTCCTCATCATCATCATCATCATCTTGATCGTCCGCAGAACAGTGCACCCGTTCTCTGCGGGCCGAGGCCGAAATACCACGGGATCTAACGTGTCTGGGCCCCGAGCTCTCCATTGAGTAGATCGTACTCCTCACGACGTCAATACTCTTCCCCGCACCAGGTCTAAATTGCGATGCCTAACTCCAAGTAAATAACGAAACATAATAACGAAAACAAATTAAAAAAAAGTCGAAAATAAACACAAAAGCAAATAAACAAGTCACGGAAATAAAATTATAAACATAAAAAATATAAATATATACAAGACAATATACATATAAACATAAGAAATATAAACATAAACATATACCAAAAACAAAAAATATAAACTACAAACAAAAAAAAAACAAACATAAACAAAAACAAAAACAAAAAATATTACCAAAAACAAAAAATATAAATACAAAAAAGGACGAAAATAAACACAAAAGCAAATAAACAAGTAACGGAAATAAAATTATAAACATAAAAAATAAAAATATAAACAACACAATATAAATAAAAACATAAAAAATATAAATATAAACATAAAAAAATATAAATATGAACAAAACAATATACCAAAAACAAAATATATAACCAAAAACAAAAAATATAAACAACAAACTAAAAAATGAAAAACATAAACAAAAACAAAAAATCAAAAATGCAAAGAAAAAACCAAAAACAAAAAACTAACAAAACTTAAAAAATTTAAAATTGCAAAAACTTAAAAAAAGAAGAACATCAAAATTTTAAAGAAAATTTATAAAAAAAAAGGGAACTTATAATTTTTTTACATACAAAAATATAATTCAAAAAAAAAAAAAAAATACATAGGAACATAAAATTAAAAATTAAAACCAGATACAATTTTTTTTTTTAAAAAAAATAGAACATAAAATTAAAACAAATAAAAAAACAAAATTTAAAAAAAAAAAGATAAAAAAAAAAAGGGAACATACAATTTAAAAAAAAGAAAAACAAATTTTTAAAAAAAAAAAAAAAAATTCGAAAAAAAAATTTAAAATTAAAAAAAAACAAAAAAAAAAATTTAAAAAAAAAAAAGAGAAGGAGGCGCCTAGGCAAGACGCCCGTACGGTGGTGGCGGCGCCTAGCCCAGACGCCACTACCACGGCCGTGGCGCCTAGCCTATGCGCAGCCGCCGTGGTAGTGGCGTCTGGGCTAGGCGCCGCCACCACCGTATGGGCATCTTGCCTAGGCGCTTCCTCCGTGGTGGTGGCGTCTCGCCTTGCCGCCCCATCGTCGCCGGAGGTTTTTTTTTAAAAAAAAAATTACAAAAATTTAAAAAATTACCTTCTGGCCGGCAAACCGCCTTCCGCCCACCGCCGGTGCCGCCACTTCCTTGCCGGGCCGCCTCGACATAGCTCTGGAAATAATTTAGAGAGAGAAAGTGGAAGTAGAGAGTAGAGAGAGAAATTGTGTTTTTTAGTTTGAGGGCAAAAGTGTCATTTCACTCTTATTTTGTGGGCTTTATGTAGGAATTTGCGGGCGATGTTTAACAGTTCACTTGAAAAATTGGGGATTTGGGGCCACATGACACGCCCCTTAATTTCAACAATTCATGATTTATAAATCCAAGTTTCATCAAATAAATGATCATGGTTTTCAGCATTCATTCCCAATTAAATGCATACTAATTTGAAAAAATTGAGTATTGTGTTAGATTTGAGTCTTATTTCAAAAGTTATATACCCACTTTTTCTACGAAATACTTAAAACACATGTCTTTGCGAGTGATTTTGAGATGATTTTAAAAAAAATAAAATTCTCAAGCTTGTTTATTAAGTTTTTTCTCTTCTGTCATAATATTATTCTCCTCTTATATTGAGAGATCAAACAAATCATTCTCATTATAAACAACATAATAATTAAAATTATCGACAATTTAGCTAGAATCATACTTAATGTATCATTCTTCTTGTATTTCTTTTTATCCATCAAAATCATCTTAAAACTCAAACTTTGCAATTACTTTGTACTTATATCACTACTTTTAAATTAATTTAGAAACCATAAAATCTAAAATAATATGAAATACACATGACATATTAAATTAATTTTATATTACTATATCATACAAGTGAAATGCAAAAATAATCATTTTTTTTTCTTTTCTTTTCAATTTGAGTATGAAAATTGTTACAACTTACAAGTAGAGATGGCAATGAATCGGATTCGGATCGGGTGGAGCTTCACCCGCATCCATCCATTACTTTAATCGCTCCATCCATATCCATCCATCATCCGCTTCACCCATCATCCATATCCGTCCGTCCATCATCCGCGGATGAAACGGGTGGAGCGGATGATTAATGGATAAGTATTAAAATGGAAAAAAACTCACATAAACTCTAAATTCGGTTATTTGTACAATAATTTTTTTATTTTATTAATTAAAAATGAAACAATAACAATATATGTTTGAAAAATTAATTTGCAACATAAAAAATAAGTAATTTTCTTGCGCATTTCATATTTTATTATTAAAATTCTTAAATTAAAAAATCTAATATATGTTAAATGGGTGGGTGGATGGTTAGCAGATGAAAAAAGTATCATTCACATCCGATCCGATCCATCACCCGCTTCATCCGTCAACTGCTTTTCATCCATTTAATTTGGGTTTTCGTCCATATATTTATAGCGGATAAAGCGAATTTGTGGATATCCACTTAATATTGTCATCCCTACTTACAAGTCCATGTAAGTCGATATGAATGATATGATGAATTGAAGTTGAGAGAAGACAAATATGAAAGAGAGCAAAACTTTAAAAGGCTTTCGGCAGCGGTGGAATAGTCAAAGTTGCATTTGCTTTGGTTAGAAAGCGCTTCGGTAGGCCCAATATCCTGCTACAAGGAGACAAAATCAATCAATCAACGGTTAATTTATTTTTCTAACAATTTCATGGAGACTTTTGTAAACGATTATATTTAGGGTTTGTAGTCTTAAGCTTAATTTTTAATTTTAGTTCAGTTCAATTTAATTTTTAATTTTCTTCTATTATAAACAATTTATTTTAATTCAGTTTACTTCAGTAAATTAGAATAGACCCTTAGTATAGTGTATTTTTATTTCTCCATCTTAATTAATAATCCTTCCCTAATTCCAAATTTTCTCATTTTAATTTGTATAGAAAGTCATTTCTATAAAAATTATTCTTGTCATTCTCATATACTACCTCCGTATCGTATTATATGTAATTTTAGAATTTTTTATATCTCACAAATAAAATCCCAAAATTGCATATAATACGATCCGGATATAGTATAAATTTTTCTCAACATGATATGTTATTACTCTTTCCTTATAAATTAATATTTTCTCATTCCCTTTAAAATTATCTCAATTGATTACTCAAGTACGGTTGTTTTCTGTATCATTTTCATAGAAAAAACAACTAGTCATAGACGTACATAAACTCGTGGAGAGAAAAATGTATGGTAGTTCATGTGAAAGACTTCGGTTATTTTGGCCTATAAGATGTGATGTTATGTATGCTTGGCTGTTTGTTTGTGTTTGTGTATCCCTCAACTTAAGCGATAGACGTTTAGCTAGAGGGTTGGGGCGAAGGTTAGTGTCCTAACTAACCAAAGGACATGCTAGTGTAACATAAGACACAATACCGTCTGCTAATTAACCTTGTCTTTATCTCAGAATCATCACTTTATTTACAAAAACAAAATTTGGCCTATTCCTTGAAAACTATCATGCGGCACCATTTGCGTATTTGAAAGTAATTTATCAAGAAATAACTAATTTGGAAATTAGATGTTGATTGCATCATACCTATTTTAGGAAACCTTTTTTTTTTACATATATCAAACACTCATTATGCTCTTACTGACATCTCTTAAGTGCGGCACTTAATAGGGTTGCCCACCTACAATTTGTGGGTAAACCACATTAGTATTGTTGTCCCTTCCCAAGTAAAGGTAAAATACAATTTTTATGTTCTTATGTTCAATTCAAATTAGTAAGCTCAACTATCAATCTATCATCACATCGTAATGAGCTTCCAACACAAACGTAGATTATGAATACTAACTTTTTTGAATAGTATACGAAGTATATCGTTCATTCGTCCATTCATCATATATACATATGGTACATCGTTCATTCGTCCATCCATCATATACACGTACATATGGCGATAAGGAGTACCAATAATTCGTGGATGGTTGGATTTGAACTTGTACTCTGCTTAACCTTTTCTAGTGACTCGTACAAAAGATTTTTTTCTCCACTATTTTGATTGTATGCACGTACAAGTTTTAGCATTTGACTAATAGGCCGGGGCTTAAGCTATTCTTGTTTCATTAATTACTATCCAATAATAACCCAACAAATAAACATCCATCATTATCACAAGTTCATAACCTCTAATTACACTTAACTACCAAAAATACCGCACCTAATAAATTAAATCCAACTTCCAACTCCTCTAACTCGACTTATTGTAACAATGAATCAAATTTTACCTACTTTACATTACTTTTAAAAATAACAATGATGTTGAAAAATAGCACATACGAAGTAATTCATACTCCGTATTTGAATAAAACCAAGCATATGATACAAATCATAGACTAGTCATTAACCCTTTTCGGTAAAAATAAAGATGCACCCATTACCATATTTGAGAGGTACCTTCCCATTTTTTTTTTTTTTTTTATGTTAACTTTTAGATAGAGACTATACTATATTACGGAGTATCACATTTCTGAACATACATTAACTTATGACAAAAGATACGGATTTTTATATATTTCCCATTCTTTTGCACGAAAAAGATGCTCTCACACCACTTTTTTTACCATCTTTTACAGTCCTACAGTACTTTTTTACTGACTAGTAATACTCCCCTTATATCTTCATTTTTTTTTTTAATTTTTATTCCTTTTTGTGCACCCTAATAATTTACAATACTCTACCCCTATTCGCTACTCTCTCCCTACTACACCGCTACGCCGCCGTTTCCCTCCTCCACCGCCGCTGCCGCAACATCCGTAGTATTCAGTAACACCGAGCTCGCCTCCACACCATCGAAGAAATCTAAGTTCAAAGTAACGAAGTCAAAACGACAACGTGTGTGAAAATCATGCAAATTTTTAAAAATAAAAGAAAAAAAAAATTGGAAATTACCAGTGGAGGAATTGAAGGAGCGTTTACAGTGTAAAATGGCGCTTTGAATACCATCTTGTTGCTGCAAAAGAGAATCATCTCTTTTCTTAGACGACGTCGTATTCTGCACCATAGAATGCACAACCGCCGACTTACTCTTACCTAAATGCTTCTTTGCTATCACCTTCAAATTCAACCCTTGTTTTTGCGACACTTTCTCTCTCCTCTTCTCAACCGTCGTCGTTTCTCTCTCCGCTGCTTTTTTCGACACTTTGATCTTCACCATTTTTAAGTATTTTTGCACCACTTCCTTCTTGTTCTTCTTCTCGTCTCCAGAACCTTCCGTTTGCGACGCCGAACCGTCGGATTTCTGATGCTCCTCTTTCTCCTCCTCCTCTGCATTCGCGCCGCTTTTCACGGCGGCGGAGGATGCGACGGCGGCGGCGGGTGTTGTTGTGGAGTTAACTTTGGAATTGGAAGAAGCGCGAGTGAGGAGAGAGAAAATCGGAACCTCTTCCACTTTGAATTTCACTGTGAAAAACTTCTTGTTTTGGTGGTTGTTATTGTTATTGTTGTTGTTTGGCTGATTTTGAGAATGACATTGCTTTGACTCAGACTTTGACCGTTTCAACCCTAGAAAAAACACGCGAAACTTGGTCGCCGATTTCGCAAGCGACACCGGAATCGGAAACTGACCGGACTTGTTACCGGAGTTCATCATCTCCTCCTCTTCAGAACCGTCGATTCGAAGTATCCTTCCTTTGAAAAACAAGTCATCCGACGGTGAGATAATAAGGTTTGGTTCCAACTCTCTCTCCTCTACTACTTCCACCTCATTTTCATCATCAATCTCGTTTTCTCTCTCCTCTGTTTCATCCTCTTCATTACAATCAACATCATCGTCATCGTCTTCGTTGTTAACATCGTTGTTGTTGTTGATATCGTCGTCTTCGGAAGGCACGGCGAATTCGAGGTCAAAGAAAGGACCGTCTTCGGCGTCGGAGTCGTGGTCGGAGTTTTGAGTTACGGCGGAGATAATGGTGGTTGCCGCGGAGGAGGAAGAAGAAGAGTTGTGAGATGAAGGTAGAGATATAAGAGGTGGGCCACCACTACCAGCAGCGGATTTCCAGTACTTGAGTAAGCTAAAAGCTTCCATGGTTGGGAGAGCCAGACTAATCACAGGTAACAAGCTTTACAGCTTTGGAAATTAATTTAATTTTTGAATAAAATGACAAAAATGAGAAGAAAGGTGGGATAAAATGGAAAGAGAGAGAGGGGGTTGGAAATGGAAAGACGAAGGAGAGGAAGGGGTAAAATTGGGTTACACTTACACGGGAGATGGCAGGAAAGTCATGTGAGAAAGGCATTCAAGTTTCAGAGTGTCTCTGTTTCTGTTTTTCTGTCAGACCAGGGTTTTTAATGGCAACAATGGAAAATGACTCTTGATTTACTATTGTGTTTTTTGCTTGATTTTTAACTCTCTTAACAAGAAACTTCAGTGTTTTATTATTATTCAAGTGCACTCCACATAAAGTAACAAACAAGATAACTCATTTCAGATTAGCCGATGTAGTTCATTAGGAATACTCCCTCTATCCCCATTATTTGCCCCAAATCATAAATCTACTTTATTAAGATTTTGGGTAAAAAATGATGTACATGGGTTGACACAAATATCAATGAGGAGAGAGATAGAAAGAGTGCAAGTGGGAAAACATGCCAAAAATAGTATGGAGTAATCTTTTGGGGACGCCTTAAAAAAGAAAGTGGAGCAAACAATTAGGGACAGAGAGAGTAGGAGTTAGGGGATATGTAAGGAATCTAATTTTACCCCAACGAGACTCCTAGTTTATGGTTGTGTGAGACGGAATATTAATCTTTTCACTAGGTCAAACTTTACTTAATAGTGTCACCACAAATTTTTTAAAAAATCGGGTGTACAATAATTATTGTACATTCATTATAAAGATAACCTAAAGTGATTAAAAGTTACCCCTGAAATAAATAAAAGTTACCCCAATATGCATTAAAGTAACTCAATTAAAATAAAAATTAACTACGCTTTATTAATAAAAAATCATATTTTAAATGACTAAAAATCATTAGTGATTGAATGTAATTAAATTATCTTTATAAAACTTTTCTTGTTGTTGATTTATATAAAAATTGTATTATGTTTAAAGTTATTCAAAAAAAGACAAAAAGTTACCCTAAAATTAGCTAAAAGTTACCCTTATACTGCTCGATGTACACTAATATTAGTGTAAACCGGATGTATACAAAAGTTTTTGTAGTTTCACTACGTATATGAACTAGTAACTGAGAATTCTTATCAAAAATTACTTATGTCAATCGGTGCTACTAAACGTGTACATTTGACGAGTTAGGATTACGTTACGGAGAATAGGGAAGAAGGATGATAAATTAAGATTTAAGAATGATATAATTATAAAATGTGATTTCAAAGATTGAGGATGAATGTTTGAATACAGTAATAAATTCAAGACCACAATTAAGAAGTACGACCGTCTTATTTTCGTAATATAGAATTATGTATCCGAGGAAGGTTGGGCAGAGTAAAAGAAAACTGACACCTAATAATTAATTGAGTTTATAGGAATTGATTTCTGTTAATTACGGAGTACCCGACATTAACTCCTTTTTTAATACTTTTTGTAAGATAATTTAGTGGAGACTAGAGACTAGAGAGCATGAACTAAAGCTTGATTATGCTTATCAACCTAATCCTTCTTCCTTTTTCTGTTTTTGTTTTTCTCCTTTCTTTTTGTCTTTTCAATTCTAAGCTTCCTAAGCAAGTCGTACTTTATAATTATAATAATATATTTTCTTGTGAACCACGCATAAAATATGACTTGTAATTTTAAATTCATTAATTTTTCAAGCTTTTGCGTAACTTCAATTAGGGATGAAAATAAGAGTTTTAATCCCATTTGTAATTAAGTCTTAATAAGGCTTTGACCATAATCTACAAATTATTTTGTTTATTATATCTTCTAATCTTTCAACTCTCTATCCCAAATACAAACACTTCCTTAGTATTTGTCTAGTGGCATATACTTGAGAATGTTAACTACTCTAGTACTCTACGCTACACAATATACACCATTAGTCCATTACTAGCTACACCACCAATGTCACTTTTGTCGTTGGAAAATATGGCCACATCATTTCTTATAGTAATGTATGATTTTTATAACTTTTATTTTATTCAATCTTGTGTGTGATATCTAATATTTGAGATCAATTCAACTAAGGTCTGTTCTGATTTGGTGAACTGAACTGAATATTTTATGAGAGAAGGAAATTAGGAACTGAACTGAACTGATTGGAGCGGAGCTAAATTAAACCGAACTGATATTAAGCTGAAGAGAATAGGCTCTAAGACAGGTGTGTTAAAATTATAATAATGCACTTACTAATTTACAATAATACTTGTATGTAATACGACATCTAAGGCAGCTTAAAACTCGTTCAATAAATAAAAAAAACAATTAATAAAACATTAATCTTCTTTATTGCTCGTATTCTTGCATACGGTTGCCCATATGTATCCATTAGGACCATTACTAACACCATACTATGACACCTTACACTAGCTTGATTCTCCAAGGTGTCACCATGCCATGCAAATCGTACACATTGTATTGAATTGCTTTGAATTGCAGTGTATATCCTGTATTTCATTTGATGAAACGGGATGCAATGAATAAAAGTCATGAACCCCTAAATTGTTTGGCATGTTTTGAATGTGGCTTCATTCAAGTTTTTTGTCTCTAACTTTGGCCTAGTCTCCTTATTGATGAGGCAACCATTTTCCCCTGTTTAGGATGGACCCAAAATCATCAGTACTCCAAACTTATCAATCATCCCTTTTTGTTCTTTTTCTTCAACTCGTATTTAATAATGCATGCCTATATTTAAGACGTAGGACACATGCATGTTTTCATATTTTTCAGGTACTATTTGTCAATTAGCTTAACCAAAGAAAATATTGAGCTATTGCAGATTAGAAGTAATTAAGAAATTATATGTTTTGTGATATTATATACGGAGTATAATTTCTTATATACAAGACAAAAATATTTTTTAACAATCCATTTTTTGATCAATTTAATTGTTGCAATTTGACTTTTCATTTACTAATACTAAATTACTAACCATATGTTTAATTTTATTTTTTCTTTCAACAAAGGGTGGTATATAGATTATAGATATAAGTTGTTGGATTGATATTTTTTTGTATATATAGTCACCATATTAGTTTTTAATAATTTGAACTACTAATATATATATTTAAAGATATTTACAGTTAAATTTGTGAAATAGTGTAAATTAAAAAGTAGAAGTTCAATCGAAATAGTTGTAATAAAGTATTTTACGAAGTATCATTTAATGACCAACTCTCATCACATCCCATATTCAAAATGATAATGACCATTGAAGAATTGACATCCACTTCCCTTTTATGTGATGCATGTCAAACCTCCATTATCACCCCATCCTCTCTCCCCTAATTCATTAATTAATCTTGATTACCTTATATACTCCTTGATTCTTACTTTTTCTGTCACAAATTAATAATATATACATAGTCATCTTAATTCTATATAACTTGGAACATGACATAATTTTGCTCATTTGTAGCACATGAACCATTCAAACAAACAATCTTCCTAAAACTCTCTGTTACTCCAATTACAATATTATTAAAGATGATGAGACATCAATTACAAATCCAATCTAATAATTCCACCAGCCCATCACTATCTTGCCTCTCTTAGCATATAAATTCATACACTATTACATTATCACATTAGATTATAAGTTGGTCCACTAGGTGCTAGGCATTTGTGTTTCACTATCTCCATAAATTAACATATTTTACTAATCTTAGCCATTTAATTAGTGTATTAATATATAATGGTCCTAGCTATATCATACTGCATAATGCATGTGATATAACAAAGATAAGAGTTTAACTTGATAAAGTATGTTTCTATACATGTAATATATCCCACTATTACACGATTAACACCCAAAGATTAAATAAAGGATAGTGCATCATACAAACAAGCTAAGTTCAAGAACAAATCTTTGTATTGCATTTACGACCTTGCATATTTAGAAGAAAAGGTCCTTCATTTAAGAACACCCTCTTATTCTTATTCCACACTATATTGTTGGTTTTGGTTTGTCTTGTTTATTTACTGCGTTTATATAGTCAAGAATTTACGAAGAACTTGTCAAAATGGAGTTGAAGAAAAGCGTGAAATTTTCCTAGGGCATGTCATTAACTCATAGCAAGATATCCAAGAACTGTAAAGTATTTGTTGATGAAAATTGGTCCGATTAATTCAATTTTTCGAACTAGTTGTCTAGTCCAAAACGATTTGTAAACATCGTCACTAACCAATTGTCACACTATGGGCGTATTGATTTTTTTATATTTTGAGTTAACCCTAATAACCTAGGTATTCCGTGTCATTTATTCAAATTCGACTAAATATAAGTTGAAATAAAGCTCAACCCAAATCATTGTTAACGCCAAGTTGGTCCATTATAATTTATAAACACTCAATTTATGATGAAGGACAAAGGCATGGGGAAGTTGGTAATAAGGCACTAGATGAGATTTTCCAAAATGGTAGGTGATTAGACAAAAGCAAACAAAAGTAAAAATAAAAAGAAAAGGAAGAAAAGAAATCAAGACTAACACAGTAAAAAGAACAAGTAAAGGGGATTATAGGTAGGCGATGGACCTCTTCGATAACCTAAGGTAACTTTGCTTAATCCACTTTTTTATCTATGTTTTCTTTTGCATATTTTAGTAATACTAGGTTAACTTTAGAAAGGAAAGATGATTAGTAATGCTTGGCTAATTGTTACTCATGCTATATTAGAAAATGATAGAGTATAAAACATATTCCTGGGCCTCAACCATCATCCGATGGAGGCCCAGAAATATGTTTTATACTCTATCACTCCTTCTCACATGAAAGGTCATTTGGACTTGAAATGTTGATGCAACACAGGTCCACCCACTAACAGAAAATAACCTTGATAATGACTCAATCAGATTGCAATCGACATTACAAAGTACATTCATCAAATAATCCGACGAAATTATAGATACAATGACTTTAAAACAAACAAATGAAACAATTACTCCATTTTCTTACTAGATAAGGGTCTGTTCTCATTAACTAAAATGAGATGAACTGAACTTAGCTGAACTAAATTGAACTGAAATGAGCTGAATTTTTTATGAGAAAAAGAAATTAAAAATTAAACTGAACTGAACTTATTAAAGATGAACTGAATTAAAATGAAAATAATCTGATGAGAACAGTGCTTTACTCAAATTGATTAGACTCAATTTGTAATCAACCATAGGCTCTATTTAACAACTCTAGTATATGAGATTTTTATTGTTTAGGGTAGGACCTTATACTAGTTAATTCGGCCATTTGGGTACGTAAGGTGCACCCAAAGTCCCGAAGTTAAGTCACGTGGCTTACATGCATGCAATTGAAAGGACCCATCAAATAAATTGCTTGCGTTGCTTAGCAGTTATAGTTATTGATGAACACTAAAAGAACGCAAAGTTTGGTGGTAAAGGTTATTTAATTGAGTACCATAATCACTAATGAGGGAAGTGCAGTTTTTCATGATTTTAGATCGGAATTGAATGGTTCTTATCAATTATAGTAAGCCAAAGTTTTGACTTGAAATATTTATCTTGTCAATAGTGCTGACAAGCATCTTCGAATTTGTATTATATGAACTGAACTCCAACTATATTTGATATTATGAAAGCTGATTTTAACTCAGGTTGAATTTGACTTGACACAAAAGTCAATATGATTATAATTCATTGATTAATTAATAGTGGTAGTAAGTTTCATGTACGAAATATAATTTAATTTTGGCTGCACTTAAATAAATCACACTTGTTCTAGATAACTAAAATAAAAATAAAAATAAAGTGCCACTTATATTTGAGCTGAGTAGAACAAATTTCAGCGGAGCAGTTATAAAAAATAGGGCTTTACAAGTAGTTACAACTATATTTATGGAAGTTATTTGATATAATTGCCAGACATGTATCACAAATTCGCAAGTTGCCAAGTTAATATAGTTCGACTTACCAATTCTTGGAGACTAAGAGGGAAAAGATAGGAGAATTTCTATACCTAAATATTTATTACTTTACCTTACAATAATACTCACATTATCATCTATCATATTATATAATCTTCTAATAGGACATAATTTCCTACACACCACAAGTGCCAAATATATGGAATTTTGGATCTATCATTACCGAGCTAAGTTTTGTGACAGTTTGTGCAACACATACATCCCAAAATTAGAAACTTAGAGCATATATAGCTGCATGGATTGTTGGACGCCACCCAGGTGTGTGAGAGAGTAAGACACATACCAACAATTGGAATATAGGAGATTCTAGACTACTAGTCACTCTTCTAAGTGCTTGTTTGGTACTATATGAGTAAGGGAAAGAAAATGGAATACAAACAAATAAGAGGGAAGAGTAATCTAAATGTAGTGGGTTGCCTTACCTCTATACCAAACACTAGATAATGTAAACGGTTATTTAATTAAATGTTCACCCCTTAAAATATACATTGACAGATTAGTATATCTAATTATGTATTAATATAAATTTGATATTTCAACGATATATATTAAGATACTGCAACAATATTTTACTTATTAACCTTTTAAGAGATGGTCAAATATATGAATCAAAGTGTGCCAATTATTTTACCCAAAAAAAAAAAAAAGTGTGTCAATTATTTGGCCTCTTCTGATTTATTAAACTGAACCTATTGGAGCTGAACTAAACTGAATTGAATTAAATTGAACTAAATATTTTATGAGATAATGAAATTAAGATTTAAACTGAAGTGAACTGAAAATAAGCTGAAGAGAACAAGCTCTTTCTTCGTAGTTCGTACGGCAGTAAACAAAGGGAGATCTAAACATGCTCTAAATATTTTCATCTTGGACTCGGCATCTCAAAAGGGGTCCATGAAATGACAATACCTTGTCTGAATCACTAACAAAACTTCTTGCAGTCCATAAATTAGGTTTAATAAAGCGGTAGACCCAATTCGAACCCACTAACAGCTTTCAAATGGCAAATTTTACCCAATCAGGCCCAACCAAAATGGTCCAGTTTATTAAAGAATTTATAGCTAGAGAAAGTGTTGACATACACACTGATACGGTGATACCCCCACAGGGCCACAGTCCTACATAAGAATAATAAAATTTATACGGAGTATGAAGCATATTGATTTGCATGATAATGAGGTATTTAATCATAAATGTTAGAGAAGAAAGATTTTTATGTATTACTTTTTGACAGAATACATTTAGTGAGTATTTGAATATGACCCCAAATTATGCAGTAACAACTAACAACTTCATAATTGGAATGATTTCATATAATGTGAGGTAACTTATTCATAAAGTACAAACACTGTTGTTTATCAATTATTTTGTTATAACAATCAAATGAGTAATTTTAGTCGTCCATCCAAAATATATAAAGGGTGCATTACTTTGTACTGTAGCTTGGAAGTTGGAACTCAATGTTGCTGCTAAGTATAAACAAAGGGATAAAAAAAAAAAAAAAAACAATGTAGGTCTGAAAACTTCATTGGTTAGTTGATAAATCATCAATAGAAGCTTTTTTTTTTTTTTTTTTTTTTTACAGAGATTACAGAAATCATGAATAATATTATTCGGATATAATTGTACATATGAAAAGACAATCTTCAAGCAGGAATCGTAACTCGACCAAGATCTGAGAAATTGCCATGATTTGTAGCCTAAAAACTGACCAAGATGAAAAATCTATTACAAACTCGAACCTTCTATCATCCTATGTGCCCCAATTTGAGGAAATAAAAACCACCATATGCCATTGTTAAGGGTCATACAGGCATGATGTGGGACCAAAAAATATCTACCAAGATCATAGGTTATAGGATTCCAGTGTTACACCATATAAACCCAATACTGATCATCTTGAAGCTTCACATTTCTTATATTCGATAACTCAAATCAACTTCTACTTGGCGGCTTTCTTTAGTTCAGAAACTCTAGCACCCATTATCTTAACAATTGGCTCATCTTTTGACTGAATCAGCTTTAGTGCTGGATGAACATTAAGGTCCCCCATTACCATCTTTTCACCAGCATCCATCTCACTTAAATCCACATCAATATACGGAGGAATTATGTCGGCAGGACAAAGATATTTAACACTCTTTTTAATGATATTCAGATATGAACCTGCATGATTTGATGAGCAATAATGTTTATATGACACAAGAAACAGAAAATTCACAACATAAACAGTAGGCCAAAAATATGATTAATATATTTGCAAAAATATACTAAAGATATCTTCTCTAGAATAATGAAATTTCATGTTTAACACCAACAGTTAAGTAGGTATGAAGTAGATAGGAAATTTAATAACCTTCTAATGCAAAATAATAGACTGAAACAAACAGCCACAGACAAATTCTTGCATGATAATAACTTTGCATTCCAAATGATAGACTGAATTTGATCTTATTTGTTTGATAAACTTCAACCATGAAAATTATTCTTGTACTGGTACAATGATTATCTTATTGATGTAAGGACAGAGCAACCCAAAAATGTAATTTAACTTAGGACAAGCACAAACTTTAAAATGATATTTTAACTTAAGAAGAAATCACATATGGCCTATTAGTTTAAAATGGAAGTAGTATTTGACCGGATATCTTTTCTTAATCCAGGCGACACATCTTCTCCTCTAAATACAAGGGGAACCTCAACCTTCAGTAAAGCATCAGGAGGAGCTCTAATGAAAGTGACATTAAGAATAGCTTCAGTGGCTGCATGCATGTGGAGCTGCTCAGCACAGAGGAAAACATTTCAAAGGCCTCCAACTAGAACATCTATATAGTACACAAAACTTTTAGAATGAACCAACAAAGTGAGTTATTCGCGATTATTTAGAATACGAATACGGAGTATATTTCAGCAACAAATTTAGATAAACAAAATGATTCATGCCTCAAACTTTTGCAATATGTTACCCATATATCTTCACTCCCAAAGAGGATAAAACAAAGAAAATTTCCAAATCAGCATTGCTTTTGATTGACAATCTGATTATGTACAAAGTTACCAAGAACAATTAAGACATGTCTCTGCACTAGGAGCACTAAATTATAGCCTGCCATGGTAAAAACTTCACTCTAGTCAACAACCATTGATAAACACCAGAAATGAATAGAAGTGACCTACTGATGGCTAGGAATTAATAGGCAATCCATGTATGTTCTCTTCTCGAATCTTTGCTACAATAGTAATCCTGAATCAAAACTTACAAAGCCACCCTAACCCACAAGCCCAGCAATAAATTAATACTACATGCATCATACACAATAAAGCTTCACAAGACACAAGTCTCAATACAAAGGTCTGAAGTCCTCAGGGAAGATATCCCGCTGTCCAGGTCAATTCAAATATCCATCATTCTATTAAAAATATTTTCATTATCCAAATTCTCTCTTCCACCCTCAAAGAATAGAGCATTTCATAAGGGTAAAATAGAAGACAGATTTCTTCTTTCTAGAACATGTCTCACACTTCAAGGCATCATCATTCAAAAGATTACATGGAATCCTCCAGCATCAAAATTTCTCATAAGCTTCTACGGAAAACTTGATCATACATATAGCACATTAGCATCTAACCCAACTACTGCTCTGTAGTCATCACTGGAGTTCACAAGTACAGACTCCAAACAGCCACTTTCCCATCCTTACTAATTGAGTCATACAGTACTCTAATTGAGTTCACAAGTAGGTACAGACTCCAAAGAGTCCAAACAGCCACTTTCCCATCCTTTCTAATTGAGTCATACAGTATTCTAATTTCTAATTGAGTTCACAAGTAGGTACAGACTCCAATGAGTCCAAACAGCCATTTTCCCATCCTTTCTAATTGAGTCATACAGTACATAAAGGCACTACCATAGTAAAATGTGTACATGGATAAACCTTCTTCTAGGTTATTGCGTACACATCCTTATTCTAGTACTAGAGAGAGACAAGCCAGTGAAATCTGAACAACTATTATAACATCTAGCTTCCCAAACTCTTCACAACACACCAATTTCATATGTTCAGCAATCACAGTCCTTTCACTTTGCAAACTCTTCACTCCATACCAAATTTATAAACCATACCAACACAAAGTGCAGAGACGATAACCATATATACTTCTCAGATTCATCTCACCATGTCCAGCAATTTAAACAAAAGGACATTTGAAAACATCACATTCATATGCTCAGCCCCTTTGATGCCGATGGTTGCATTGCACTGGGATTCTTGCCTAAGTAAAAGTTATATAACCAATCATTTCACCATAACTCAAAACAAAATAGGTTCAACTACTCAATCCCACGACTTAAGCTACTCTAAATAAACAAACACAAAAATAAACTTCATTCAACCACGTAGCTCACAGTCTCACACATCATCCTCAATCTTTTGTTCACGTTTAAGCTGCCCTTCAAATTCTCAATGACCATACTCCATATCATCCTCACATTCATTGTAAACATTCTCCCATTTCCCTTTCCACATTTTTAAACCACAATATAATCCCACAAGCCTTAGGTTTACCGAATTTTATTACCTCTAAAATGAGTACAGGACTATCTTAGAGTGGAAACGCACCCTAATCATATGATAAATTAGCTTAAGTCCGCCTCATACAAGACTTCACAAATTGATGTCTTATATTATTTCTTCTGCACTACGTGAAAAAATGAATTTGGCACCGGTTCAAACCCGGCCTAAGGCACCGGTTTGAACCGGTGCCAATGTGGGGGGTGCCAAAAGGGGTTTTAAAAGGCACCGGTTCAAACCGGTGCCAAAAATCGAAATTGGCACCGGTTAACCGGTGCCAAAAAGGCCCACTAAAAATTATTTCAAAGTTTTTGGCACCGGTTAACCGGTGCCAAAAAAAACCCCCAAAAATCAATTTTTTTTTTGTCTTTTTTTTGCTTAAAAATTAAATAAACTAAATTAAATAAAAACACAAAATATAAATCAAACATCACAATCAATATAAACGATTCTGTTTAATATATATTTAATCAATAAAATTTTACAGCATAGATCAATAAAAAAAATTACAACATATAAATAAAAAAAAATTACAACATATAAATAAAAAAAAAACTACAATATAAATCAAAAAAAAAAAAATTACAACATCACAATCTAAAAATCCCCATATTCTTGATTCTTCGATTATGTATACCTGCGCCAATTAAAACATCAAAAATAAATTGATTAAAATGAATAAGCTGCGAAAAAAATAAAAAAAACCCAGAAAAAAAATCGAATTAAAATCGATTAAAATAAAAACAAAATCGAAAAAACCCAGAAATCAAAAAATAAAAAAAAAAAATCGAAAAAATAAAAACAAAATCCCAGAAAAAAATGAAAAAAACCAGAAATCATAAAAATAAAAACAAAATCGAACAATTAAAAAAACCCAGAAATCAATTAAAATAAAAACAAAAACAAAAAAAAATTGAAATCGAAAAAACCCAGAAAAAATCGAAAATCAAAATTGAAAAACAAAAATCAAAAATCAAAATAAGACAACGAAAGTAAAAATCGAAACACAAAAATCAAAATCGAAAAAAAAGAAAAACAAAAATCAAAATCGAAAAACAAAAATCAAAATCAAAATCAGACAACAAAAGTAAAAATTGAAACACAAAAATCAAAATCGATAAAAAAGAAAAACAAAAATCAAAATCGAAAAACAAAAATAAAAAATTGAAAAACCCAGAAATCGAAAAAATAAAAACAAAAACGAACAAATAAAAAACCCAGAAATCAATTAAAATAAAACAAAAACGAAAAAAAATTGAAATCGAAAAAACCCAGAAAAAATCGAAAATCAAAATCGAAAAACAAAATTCAAAAATCAAAAATCAAAATCAGAAAACAAAAACCCAGAAATTGAGGGAGGAGGATACGTGTTCGTGGTGGTCTCCGTGGTGGTGTTGCATGTGCTCGCGGTGGTCTCTGTGGTGGTGTTCGTGGTGGTCTCCGTGGTGGTCTTCGTGGTGGGCTTGAAGGAGAAGGAGACGCAGTAGCTTAGTCTTGAGGGAGAAGGAGGAGATGAGAAAGGGAAGGAGGAGATGAGAAAGACTGGTTAAGTGGAGCGAAAGAGGAGGAGAGGAGAAGAGGAGAGAGAAAGAGTAGGAAAGAAGAGGAGAGGAGAAGCGGCGAGAATGATGAAATAGGGTTTGGGGGGTATAAATATGGCCGAGTTTTTTTTTTTTTGTTTTTTTGTTTTTTTTTTTTTTTAAAGTTTAACCATTTTTTTTAAATTAAGGAGCGGTTCAATTGAACCGGTGCCCTTTTTGTTTTTGGCACCGGTTTGGTCTGATTCGGTGCCTTTTATATTTGTGTAAAATGGCGCCCAAATTTGGGCCGGTTTAGGGCACCGGTTTGGCCTGAACCGGTGCCTTTATGGGGGTGCCTTATTGTATTTTTCTACTAGTGCTGGCAATAATCCCCCATCTTTCTCACTAACACTCTACTAGCAACTTTCAACCAAAATAATCTCCAACGAGTCTCATGTGAAGCGCAGTTACAATGTTACAATTATCTATACAATCAGTACGAGACTACTATATATAATACAAAATGTTATTGTAAGATCATCTCATACAAGATTTCAGCACTTCAATATCTTATTAGTTCCCTCCAAGCACCAATTTTTAATATGTACACATGCTTCCCTCATTTGAAACGCACCCTGATCATACGATAAATTAACTTAATTCCACCTCATACAAGACTACACACATTTATGTCTAAAACTACATTATTTCTCCAAGTACTAATCCCCCATTTTTCTCACCAATATCCTATACAAAATACACACCAACGAGTCTAAGGTGAAGCAAAGTTACAATTATCTCAAGTTCTCAACAATCAGTATAAAACAACAATCATACACAATTTTATAGTAAGTCTGTCTCATACAAGATTTCGCACTATAATGTCTCCAAGCACCAATTTTTATTAGGTTTACATGCCTTCATTTGACAAAGATGCAAATAATTGTTTCATATAAATCAATAATCAAAAAATTGTACTAGTAATAAGAAATGTACCTTTCTGGGAAGAACACGAACATGCTCAACAACATCATCAGAATCAAAATCAGGCTTAACTTGAAGATCAAAAAGTCTAGACAAAAAGAAAGATCGACCCATTTGAGTAACAAGCTTTTTGATCTGTTTAGTTTGAACAGAGTGTCAGATAATATAAACTCCTTGATTAGAGTGATTTCCATTGATCAATATTTATAGGGATACAATCAGAAACCTAATTATATTAGGTAACATAAGATATGTATAGATATCAAAGATAATCTTATACAAAATGTATCTTAAACCTAAGATGAGAATATTCTATGGATATTCTCTATCATACCCCCGCAGTCGGAGCGGGAGAAAATCGAATGCTCAGACTGGATCTGAATCACGCATTGAGCGGTAAGGATAGTATGGTAACCCATGATCAAAAGGGAAGTAGTAGAAATGTGCCGGTGATGACGAGAGAAGCAACAGCCACGACCTACATAGAGTAAAGATAAGCACTGCTAGGCCGGAGGAGAAGGAGAAGAGTCGCACACAGACTTGGGCTAAGTTGCAGATCCAGGGAAGAAGAAGCTAAGGGATCAAACTATCATCGGGAAGAAGACACTACACTACTACGTGAAATCACAGTTGAAGAAAAACAAATAGAATTGCGCAAGAAAAGGATTAAATTCCGCCGCTTGAAATTAATCAATTCTCAAAAGAGAAACCTAGGTAGCAAGAATCAATACTCCACAAAGATTCCAAGTGCTGCAACAATAAGAGGAGCCAACTTGATAGCAAAAGAAATGTGCAAAAGTTGACCTTATTCTGGTATACCACCACCAAAACAAAATCTATGTGATTATGTGTAGAAAAACCAATGGGGCAATGTAAGAATCATTGTTGGTCATGAGGAGGTGGAAATAGAGTGCAGCACATGGAGTAGGTTGGCAGATATGGTTACTGCCAGTAGTGGGAGGCGGTAGTGTATGCGATTTCCACCAATGATGGAGGCGGCTTTCGCGGTTGCTACTATCGGTGGGAAGCGCAAGGCTACATAAATATTTTTTTTTAAAAAAAAAAACTTTGATAAAAGAAAAAAAAAAAATCTATATGTGTGTGTTTGCGGAAGCATAAAAAATTTGTGTATATCCCGCCGGTGGGTTTAATTTTCTAACCCACCGGCAGGGTGAGAATTTTTTTATATGATCCCAAGACCTCACCTAAGCTGTGATACCATGTCAAATAATATAAACTCCTTGATTAGAGTGATTTCTATTGATCAATATTTATAGGGTTACAATTAGAAACCTAATCATATTAGGTAACATAAGATATGTATAGGCATTAAAGATAATCTTATACAAAATATATCCTAAACCTAAGATGAGAACATTCTATGGATATTCTCTATCACAGAGATCAACCTCTTATTACCACCATGTTGGCCATCTTTCTGCTCAAACACAATACTGGAAATCCGACCCTATTTCCTTTCATGGGCACAAATTTTCTTCCCGAATTCGGACCTTGGGATGCCGATGATGGTCTCAAACGGGTCGGATTTGGGGAACCCAGGAAGGTAAGAGAGGGTGGTTTCCGGGTCGTAAGGGAGGACTAAGGCGGCGGAAGAGTGGGAGAAGTGGCAGAGATGGTGGTGGAGATTGAGAAGGAGGTGGGTTTTGCCGAGGAGTGGGCGGTGGAGAAGCATTTTTTTGAGGAGAGAGAAATTGTGTTTGAGTGAGGGGTTTTCTGAGGGTTTTGGAGTGTTTGGAAATGGTGGAGATGTTGTTTTTGGTTTGGGCTGTTTGTGTTGGTTCTCCAACCATGAGCCCAATGGGAGGAGGAAGGTTAGAACGGTTGGAAAAATGGGTCATTTGGTTCGGGTACGACTTTGACATATGTCCTACTTCCTCCGTCATAGTTACTCGTACAATGTAGTTCCTCCGTTTTTTAATACTTGCAACATATACTTTTTTCACGGTATATTAAGAAAAGTGGGTCTTACATGATTGAATATATTTAGGGTCTATTCTCTTCAGTTATTTTCTGTCCAGTTCAGTTTCAATAAGTTTATTTTAGTTTAGTTCAGTTCTTAATTTTCTTCTCTTAGAAAATATTCAGTTCACTTCAGCTTCAATAAGTTCAGCTCGGTTCAGTCAATCTGAACAGACTCTTAAAATAAGGATGAGGGATTGTTAGGAGTATAATCTAATGACCAATAAGGTCCAAAAAAAATATTTTTCAATTATAGTGTGTTTCAAATATTACTATTGTATATGACAGCTCTCGTAGAGCTGACCCACGCTCCCAGTACCACCTGAGAAGTAAGGGTGTTTAAAAAATCCGATATGAAATTTCATATATCCGGTCCGATTTTAAGGTTTCGGTTATTTCGGACCAGATATCTGGGAAAAAAATTTCAGGTTTTCAGATCGAATATGGATCGAAATTTGTTTGAAAATTTTAACTACCTAATTCGAGAATCCGGTGATCCGTTTCAAAAAACCTATTATCTGATCCGAAAATCTGACTACTCGATCCGAAAGTGAACAACTCTACTAAGAAGTGTACAATCATGCTAGTGGCTGCCCAAAGTCACGGGTAATCTCCCAGTGACTCAGCCTAAGCTGACCTCAGCGGGCTCCAGCCCCGTAGCATAAGGAATCGTACAACTGTAAATAGCAAGCCAAGCAAAACGGAGAAAGGGTTAGACCTTAGACAATCTTATTCTATCACTCACCTTCTATTATTTGCATTTTTGTCTTAAACTCTACTAACTCAAGCATTGGAGGGGGGGGGGGGGGTTCTCTAAAGCACCCCAAAGGGCAATAACCTACGTTCATTGTGCATGAGTTTATAGCCGAAGATCAGATCCACGCACCTGCCTAGCTTTGGAACTACACCCAGAAGAACTATAACTTTTCTATTTTCAGAAAGTGTTACAAGTATTACAAAAAAAGGAGGAAGTATTGTACCTAGCATTCTATGAAGAAAGCTAAGGGTTAAAAATGGTAAACAAAAAAAATAATCTACTGTAAAACATTTACTGTAAATATACCTGATCGGTATTATATTTATCTTAATTAATTTGTCTATTTAGCCAATATGTGTTTTGTAAAACTAATACAAGTAATTTTTTGGATTTTTTAGATTTTAACACCTGATAAAAACGGAAAAATTGATATTAACACCTCCAAAAAAAAAATTATTTTAACACCTCTTAAAAAAATTTAAATTAGAAGTTACCACCAGATAACGGATTCCGTGACGGCAAAAGTCTGTGGGCCCCAGCATTTGGTTTTACTTCCAATTTTCACCTAACAAAATACGAATCTTCTTCCTTCATTGAATACTCACCCAACTTCTTCATTCAATTCTCTCTAAATCTTCATCTAATCAAACAAATATTCAAAGGGCAAAATTTAAACCTAATTTTTTGTGGTTGAGGACCAAAGCTAGGTGTCAACATTGCAGAAGAACAACCCAGCAGGTGTTCGTCATCTTCATCAAGCAAAAAGGGGCAAACGTTGCTGGAGATCTGACAAAGACAGTCGAAAGATTCCAAAGAAGGTATTTTTTTTTATCATCTTTGATTGTGGTGCTTGGTTGATGTCAAAATTGCAATTATATGCTGAATTAGGGTTACTTTTGGTAGAAGAGCATGAAACCCTTGACAATTCAATTGACTATGCAAATTAGGTTAATTATTTAATTGACTTTGCGAATTAGGGTAATTAAATTGTTTAATTGAGATTAGAGGTTATTTACAGTGGTTTATTCTTAATTAATTCATGGAGTACTTGAATTGAGTTTGAATTGTTTATGCAAAAATGTTGGAATTGCTGCCTTTGCACTGCAAGTTAGATAATTAGGGTAGATTTGTTTATTCTCTTAGTGTCATTGCGCATGTTATCATATAATGTTCAATTATTGAATGGGTTTTAATATTTGTTATCCTTTTTGACTGGTGGATAGATAATGGGGGACAATGATGGCATGGTTGACATTTGTCTTAGAGTTGGAGGTGCATTTGTTCCAAAAAGAGTAAGCAAAGATAGGCAGCTTCTTGTTTGGTGTGGTGGGTGGTGTTATTGGAAAAGGAAAGTTGAAGTGTCTAAGATGGATGTGCATTTGATTAGGACAATTGCTATTCATGGGTTTGTTCAAGGGGATATCCCTGTTCCTATGCATTACAATTGTTGGTATAAGGAGAAGGGGAAAACTTTTAACACTAGGAAAAGGGAGCTAGTTAATAGTGAAGATATTAAGGGTCTTTTGGAGACAACAAATGGTGAAGGGTATGTAGAAGTATTTGTAATAGTACCAACTACTACTAACCCCACAAGTGAGGCCCAACCCAATCCACCAAAGGCAAATAAAAAGGGCAAGAAGGGCACCACTGATACTACTGTCAGTGTGAGAAGGAGCCCTAGGTTTAGTAAGGCAGAGAAAGGAAAAGAGAAAGTAGATGAAGTGGTAACTGAGAAGGGTAGGTTGAAAGGGAAAGGGTCAGCAAAGGCAAAAGCTCTGAAGTTTGATGAGCTTGAGGATGTTGACTCTGAGTACTCAAGTGAAGATTTCAGTGATGAGGACTTGGACTGGGAACCTAGTGAGGAAGAATATGATGAAGGGGATGAGGAATGGTATATTGAAGGGTCACAGGATATTTTGGACAAGGTGAACAAAAGCTTGAAGAAAGGGCTGGGAAGTGAAATAGAAGAAGTTGTTCCCCTTAAAGATAAGAGGTCAGAGCTTAGAGAAGACCTGGATGTTAGAGATCTGCATCTGAATCCAGAGAATGAAGGAGATTCAGATGAATCAAGGAGTTTGTGTGGTTCTGATGAAGAAAAGGACACTGCTCCATAGTTCAATGCTGATGTTGACTTTGAGAACCCTATTCAGTTGAAAGTAAATCTAATGTTCAGCAATGCACAAGTGCTAAGGAGGGAACTTAGACTTCATGCAGTTCAAAATAGGTATGAGTTCTACTTTTTGCATAATGACAGTACTAGTATTACAATACAATGTAGGTATAGGTGTGATTGTGAGCTCAACACTTACACTTGTAGAATGCTTGCTTGTACATGTGTGGGGAGAGTGAAGTGTCAATTCAAGGTCTTTGCTTCAAAACTTGTTAAGCAGCAAACTTGGCAAATCAAAAACCTCAGATTGAAGCACACTTGTTTAAGAGTGAGGAAGAACAGGATTCTTACTGCTGAGTATATAGCAGAGAGGTATTTGGAGGAGTTTAGGAGTAATCCTAGCTGGAGAATTAAGGAGATTAGAGCTAGGATTCTGAATGATTTGGGTATTGAAGTGACTTATTTTAAGGCATGGGTAGCAAGGTGTAGGGAAAATTTGATTATATTTGGTTCTGCTAGGGAGCAGTATGCAAAGGTGTGGGATTATGGGAAAGTTGTGATGAAGTACAACCCTGGTTCTGGGTGTAATATTGTTGTTGATGGTATTGATAGGCCAGAACCACCCTTGTTTCTCAGAATGTTCATGTGTTTAAGACCTCTGAGAGATGGTTTTGCAAGAGGTTGTAGGCCACTTATTGGGGTGGATGGTTGTCACCTCAAAGGTGCCTACCCTGGGCAGATTTTGGTGGCAGTGGCTAAAGATGGGAACAACAATTCGTTCCCCCTAGCCTGGGCCATAGTGGAGGTGGAAAACAAGGAAACTTGGGGTTGGTTCTTAGAGTCTCTAATAGCTATGTTCACACATGACCAAGGAGTTAGGCTAACCATCATGTCTGATAGGCAAAAGGTAATACTACCTTACTTTTTTCTTCCAAAATTTTTATTCATGTGTAAGTGTTTGAGTTTCTTCTAATATGGTGCATTGATGTTTGCCTTTTTTAGGGATTGATTGAAGCAATGGCTGATGTTATTCCCAAAGAAGACCAAAGGTTTTGTGTTAGGCATATTTGGGCCAACTTTAAGCTCAAATTCACTGGAGCAACATTTAAGGAGCTTTTTTGGAGTGCTGCTAAGGCTAACACTTTTGTAAGTGAATTTGTTCCCTTTGATGTGCTAAGTTTTACATTTGCAGTACTTGTTAGATTGTGTAATGACAGTACATGTTTAGTTTTACATGTTTAGTGCTGTGTTTGATAATGCATGTGTTACATATATGTTTACTGACTTGAGTAGTTGTTCTGTGTGGTTTAATATGTATGTAGTTGGCAGTTTGAGTATTTGTCTGATTGTATATGTATGCATTTGTTAGTTTGAGTGTTTTTCTGATTGTATATGTATGTATTTGTCAGTTTGAGTATGAGATAGTCATGGAGTCTATCAAATTTCTTGATGAAGCTTCATATGAGTACTTAGTGAGTATTCCTCCCAAGCATTGGTGTAGACATGCTTTTCCACCTACTGCCAAGTCCAACATGTTGTTGAACAACATGTGTGAGACTTTCAATGCAGTAATCAAGCCTGCTAGAGATAAACCAATCCTCACCCAAATGGAATGGATGAGGAGGTATATAATGAACAGGAATAATGAAAAGTGGGAGGATGCCAAAAATATAAATAGTAACTTAGTGCCATATGTCAGGCATGTTCTGCATAGGGTAGATTTTGTGGCTAGGGGGTGTGTGGTACAGCCATCAAGGGACAGCACATATGAAGTGCAGCTTAAGGATGACCAAGTGTTGGTTGACTTGGAGAAAGATACATGCACATGTTACCATTGGGAACTCACTGGGATACCCTGTGTTCATGCTTATGCATGCATGCTAGATATGAGGGGTGACATAGAAGCTTATTTTGACCCATACTACACAATGGAAACATACAGAGCTGCTTATGAACCAGTTGTCCACCCAATGCCAGGTCCCAAACACTGGGAGAAAGTCAAAATGAGATAACCACAACCCCCTGCATTTAAAGTGCAGCAAGGCAGACCAAAAAGCAAGAAAAGGAAGCTCGAGCCAGGGGAATGTTCAATTGCAAGTAGCTCAACAAAGAGGAAGAAGCAATGCAAACACTGTGGGGGTTTTGGGCATTATGCCAAGACCTGCAAACTACCTCCAGCACCAGCAACAGAGCTAGTAAAGGCAGCAGGCAGACCCCCCCTTGAATACACCTTGGAAGGTAGAGGAGAGAAAAAAGAAAGAGCTCAGGGCTGCAAAAAAGGTAAACCCAAATCAACCTCAACTTGCTTACTCTTTTTTTTTGGTACATTTTCAATCCTATAATACATGTCATTAACTATTCCATTTTGACACAACATGTGTTATATGCTGCAACAAAGGCAGGAGTTGGAAGACAACCTACCTCAACCTAACCAACCTCCAGTCAATCAAAAACAAAGAAGAGGGCTAGCTCTAGTCAACCTAGTTCAAGTCAGCCAAACCCAAAGAAAGAGCCTCCAACCAAGGCAAGAACCCCCTCAAGTCAGCCTGCAGCCCAACCAGCTCAGTAAACAGGTGTTGTGACAAGGGGCAAGATGCAGACCTTCAAGATGAACCTCACCCAGTGAATTCATGTGTCTAATTAGTGAACAATGTTTATCAGTGAACAATTTGTTAGTTTTCCTTAGTTTTATGTATGATTTGGTAGATTTCCTATGGGTTTGATTACCATATGACATTTTAAAACTTGTATTTATGATTTGCATTGCTTTAAGGCAGTGTAAAGTAAGCTTCTTTTGTCAAACTACTTTTGAAGTGCTTACTTATTTTGCCAATGAAAAAAGGGAGCTAGTTTCACAGCTTTTACAATCTTCAATTCCTTTAGCAATGTTAAAGCATTTTAAAAAACAACAACTCAGTCAATGCAAATATCATTGAAACCATTCTCATAACAACTCAAGCCAATACAAAATATTTAAATTCAGGTTCCATAACTTAATTGATACTAATACAAGTTAACCACCCCTACCCATTATGAAAACAACAAACATTGACAAACTAATACAAATTGTAATGCCCAACCAACCAAAATAGTTCATTGAAGTTGTCTTCCCTGCACTGCACTCCCTGTTCATTTTGTTCCTGTCACCTTTTAAGGCCTTGCATCTAATCTTCAAATTATCAACTTCATTTAGTAGGCACCTCCTTTGACCACTGATTTCGTCAACATCCCTTTTCAATTCATTGACTTTACCTTTTAACAGCTTCTTATCCAATAAGAGGTTGTTAATAACCCCTGTTTGCCAATCTGTCCCGTCAGGTTGATCAACCCACTCGAAAGATTTGCAGCCCCTTGTTTCTGTGATTGGATCACAAAACTTACAAGCTCTGAACTTCATCCCTGGATTCTCCCTTGTCCAGCTAGTTAGCTTTCCCATTGGCACACCACAGTTGCATTTCTTTTCATTAAATGGGGAAGAGCTAACAAATGCCATAATCTGCATCAATTTTAGAACAACAATTACATATACACATTTAATCATCAACGAATTAACATTGTTAACAACAATTTTCAATTTTAATTAACTAATACAAAAGGCCCCAAATTTCTATTTCTGATAAACCCTAGTTTTGTAATTGGGCAATTTCATGCATACATAACACAATCTAAGTATCAATTCGAGTACAAAACAATCCTAATTAATAAACCTAATTGTTGAGTCCCTTAGGTTTTGATTGATAGTTTTGAATGATGACAAACAGCTAAGGGAAACAGGTCCTTGAAAGTGTTCGATACAGTTGGGGGAACCAGCTAACATAGAACACTGTTTCCCCAGACAAGTTATTACTTACATGAGTTTTCTTATTGAACTAACTTGTCTTTATACAGGGAACAGTTATATGATAAAAGTGTTATGTACTGGTAGGGAACCAGTATGTAATGTTTCCATGGTTGCTACGTGGTAAAGCAGTCACATACTCTTTATTGTGCATTAACCATGTTACATGTGCAGTAGTTGAGTTGATTCCAAGACTTGGAGCATAGAAGCCTTTCGAAGATATTTCGAAGAAAGATTGTTTGCTCATAATAGAAGTATTCAAGGAAGATTCAAGTCTTGAAGATTACATGAAGAAAAGACGATTTATGCTTTAATATGTTATCTAGGTTTTCATGTAATATGCTCCGTAGTATGCTTGCATGTTTGGGTTATATAAGTGCTTAAAAATATATTGAAGTATGATATGAAATCTGGTACAAAGTTGGAACAGGTTTCATAACATGTTTCAATTCAGGGAACCAGGTCGGGGAACCAGGTTCACTGTATTCGAGCTGCCGTTTTGGAAAAAGATTTTACAAAAAGATTTTTTCGAAAAGATTATCTTGAAAATATTTTGTGCAGCTGGAAATAAGATGAAATATTCTTGGTTACCTAAAATCTAGGAGTATTTATCTTAATTGATTCTATCTTTGTGATTAAATCAAATAAGATAAAAACTTTCCTAAAATTACATTATATCTTATTCTCTAAGATTGTGTGATTTAAGGAAACTAGGTTTTAGGAATCTAAGCTTATATAAACTCATCTTATTTCACATATTTCGTGTGCCTCTCCAGAAATCAAAAAGAGCAATTATTTGAGAGCATATACTTAAGCACTAATCCCATTCATCAAGTCATATACAAGAGCATTCTAGTACTTAAACTTTTTCTCTTAATTAGCTTCGTAGAAGTGAGATCAAAAGGGGAGTTTTTGATTCTTGTATTGAGTCTTTAACAAAGGGGTTAAAGGCTGGGTGAGTGTTTGTGAGTTCAAACACATTGGGCTTACGAGTGTAAGTCGAGAGCACACTCGGAGTAGAGTGTGGGGTTTGCTGGTTCCCGGAGTAGGGAACAGCAGAGTGTTCTTTGTCTTTGTTTTTCGGAGTAGATTAATAAAGAACTTAGGATAGGAGGACGTAGGCCTGAGTTGGCTGAACCTCGTTAAATTTGTTGTGTTCTTTATTGCTTTGTTTCGTTAAATTTGTTGTCTTCTTTATTGCTTATTTATATTCCGCTGCGTACGGGAACCAGCACAACTGGTTCCTCACACATAATCCGAAAAGAAGCAAAATTAGCCAACGATTACTTAACACTCAATTCACCCCCCCCCCCCTCTTGAGTGCCCATTGAACCTTCAATTGGTATCAGAGCCTAAGCTTCTCGAAAGAGTAACATCTAGAGGAGTTAAGAATGAGTACTCAAGAATTAAGTGCAATCGGTTATGACAACAAGTCACCCAAGTTTAATGGAAATAATTATGCTTGGTGGAAGAACAGGATCCAGAATGTTATCATGGGTATTGATTATGAATGCTGGCTCGTAGTTAAAAATGGTCCTAATATCATTCTCAAGACAGATGTTGAGGGGAACCAGGTTCCCAAGAAGGATAGCGAATTGGTCATTGCTGATTACAAGTTGCTGGAAAAGAATGCTAAGGCAATGTCAATACTACAACAAGCAATAGGTGAGACCGAAACAAATCGTATCTCTGGCTGTAGTAGTGCTAAGGAGATATGGGACACCCTTGAACTTGCGTTTGAGGGAACCAGCGAGGTAAAACGGTCTAAAATTGATTTAATCATGTCTAAATATGAATTGTTTGCCATGAATAAAAATGAAAAAATCAATGACTGCTTTCGTAGGTTTATGACTATAGTAAATGATCTTAGATCTCTTGGTAAAAATTTATCTGACGAGGATCTTGTGAGAAAATTATTGCGTAGTTTAACAGATGCATGGACAGCCAAGGTAACAGCAGTATATGAAGCAAAGGATCTGTCTACCTTGTCTCTGGAACAGCTGATTGGTTCCCTTATGACTCATGAGATGCTGATTGACTCTAAGTCTGAGAAGGAACCAGCAAGAGGCATGGCGCTTAAGGGAACAGTAGAAGATGATGAAGATGAAATTAGCATGATTGCAAAAAGATTTGAGAGATCTCTTCGAGATCAAAGAAAGAATTTCAAAGGTAAGCATTTTAAAAACTATAAAAAATCTAACTCTAATTCTTCTTCTACAGGATGTTTCAAGTGTGGAGAAAAAGGACATCTTATTCGAGATTGTCCTAAGTGGAATGACAAACAGTCTAAATCCGGAGATAAACAAGCATACAAGAATGCCATGATAGCTTCCATGTGGGGAGACTCTGACTCAGGGTCAGATGAAGAAGAAGGATCATCCAACTCAGATGTTTGCCTAACTGCCTTTACAAACATCAAGGAAAACAGCACTGGTCCAGGAACCAGAGGGGGAACCAGTACATTCAACAAATGCTTTATGGCAAAGAAGGATGTACTACATGAACGCAAGGTAAGCTTAGAGCAAATTAGAGAAGATATGCATGAATATGATAGAGAAAATATGCTTGCTTGTATTGATTCCTTACTAGATGAATGCTATAAACTAAGTGAAACATACATAACTTGCAAAAGAGAATTAAAAGAAAAACGTGGTGAATGTAATATTGCTATTGCTAGTTGTGATCATCTAGAAGGAGTCTGTTATGAACTAAAAAATCAAGTAGCAGAACTAGAGGTTGAATTGGACAAGTGTAAAGTGGAACTAGAAAAGGAAAGATCGTTTGAACCAATTGATGGAGAAGAGGATCTGACCTCCTGGTTCCCTAGAGACTTATCAACCACTAGTGATACTCTTGATTTTTCAGTAGCTATAAGTAAAGCAAATTCGTGTACTAGAACTTCCTTGTTGAAGGCCTTTGAAACATTGGCTTACAACCTGGAAAACTCTCACAAGGAAATTGCTTCACTTAAAGCTGCACAGTTCACTGTTTCCCCTACAGGTACCAGTGTAGATGTCAGTAATACGATTGATAAGTATGAAAGTAATATTTGTGATTTGCATGCGGAAATCAATCAACTGAAAAAGGACAAGCAACCAGTGATTGTTGACATGTCTATTGACTCTATGGTTTCAAAACTTAATCTACAATTCGAAGCTTTAAAAAGTAACTTTGATTTTCTTAAAGAGAAAAACGAATTGTTAACTAAAACACTTGAAACCAGAGAAAAAGAACTTAATGATAGTCATAGACATGTGGACAAATTATTGAATGCTCAAGAATCCTTAAATTACCTGACTTCATCAAGAGGAAACAGAGGAAAAGTTGGTCTTGGTTATACTAGACAGAGAACCAGGACTAACTGGTCTCCCAGAGAAACCACCTGGATCAAAGAATATCAACGAGGCAAGTATGTCATGACTAAAGAAATGCATGTGTGTTTTCATTGTGGTAAAAATGGACATAAGATACATGAATGTCCAGCTAAGAAAATTAGTGCTAATAAGAACAGCAAGGGTGTAAAATATGTGTGGAGAAGAAAGGATCAACAAGATGTTAATGTTGTTGAAAAGGGACCCAAGTATGTTTGGGTTCCTAAAACTAATGTTTGATTTGCTCTTGCAGGCTAGAGTGAAGGGAGACACCTATTGGTATTTGGACAGTGGTTGCTCAAGACACATGTCCGGGGATAAAGATCAATTCCTTTCACTAGTGGCCTTTGATGGAGGAAGTGTCACCTTTGGGGATAACAACAAGGGAACCATCACTGGTTTAGGTAAGGTTGGTAAGACACTTTCTAACGCAATAGATGATGTTTATTATGTTGAAGGCTTGCAACATAATCTCTTGAGTATTTCTCAATTATGTGACAAAGGTAATATAGTTGAGTTTCAAGCCAACCTATGTCACATAGTTAACTCACAAACAGGAGAACTTGTATGTGAGGGAACCAGGAAGCATGATGTTTACATTACCTTCTTAGATAAAATCCCTCAAGACAAGTCCATCTGTTTGAGAGCTGTTTCTGACAATAATCAATGGATTTGGCATAAGAGGTTTGGACATGCTAGCCTAACACTTCTAAACAAACTTAAAACACGTGACTTAGTTGTAGGCCTTCCTAACATTAAGTATGAAGCTGATAAAGTTTGTTCTGAATGTGTAAGGGGGAAACAGGTCAAAAATTCTTTTAAGTCTAAAACTGTTTTGAGTACCAGTAGACCCTTCGAACTTGTACACATTGATTTGTGTGGTCCCATGAGAGTACAAAGTCGAAGAGGTCATAGATATGTCTGTGTTATGGTTGATGATTATTCCAGGTACACTTGGGTAATGATGTTACACACAAAGGATGAAACGTTTGAAGAATGGGTAACATTGGTGAAACAAGTGGAGAACCAGCTCACCCACAAGCTGGTCTCGGTAAGATCAGACCATGGTACTGAATTTGAAAATGCTAACTTTATTGATTATTGTAGGGAACATGGAGTTAATCACAACTTCTCAGCCCCTAGAACACCTCAACAAAATGGTGTTGTAGAAAGGAAGAATAGAACTCTTGAGGAGATGGCGAGGACGATGCTCATTGAGAGTGGTCTCCCAAAGAGTTTTTGGGGAGAAGCTGTTGACACTGCTTGCTATATATTGAATAGAGGTCTCATTAGACCAAAGTTAAATAAGACTCCCTATGAACTTCTTAAAGGTCGAAAGCCCAACATTACATATTTTCGCATTTTTGGATGTAAATGTTATGTGCATAATAATGGGAAGGACCAGCTTGATAAATTTGATTCTAGAAGTGATGAGGGAATCTTCCTTGGATACTCTTCTCACAGCAAAGCATATAGAGTCTTTAATAAAAGGACTCTTCGTGTTGAGGAGAGTGTCCATGTCATTTTTGATGAATTTAACATGTCTTCTGAGATTGCGCAGGTACAACCTGATGAAGTGATTGGATTGATGGATTTCACGGGGAACCAGTATACTGGTCCCACGGATGAAGTGCAAGCAGATCTAGGCCTACCAAATACTCCACCAGATGATAATGATGAAGTGCCTAGAGAAGAAAATGAAGATAATGAGGACTCTGAAGGGGAACCAAGTCCTGATGGTTCCTCAAATAATAGACAGGTAATGAGTTCAGGGGGAACAGAAGAAGGTACCACCCCTGAACCTGAGGTAAGTAATGATAGAGGAAACAGCATGAATGTGAATCCTCCTGGCTCCTCAGAAGAAGGAGAGATCCATGAACATGCTGGTTCCCAACTTAATGAGAAAGCACAAAACAGTCTTAATTTTAAAAGTTATAGATATCAATCTTCTCATCCCACTGATCAAATAATTAGTGATATAAATAAGGGGATTCAAACGAGAACAAATGTTTTTCAAAACTTTTGTGCTTTCTATTCTTTCCTGTCTAATGTAGAGCCTACTGACTATAAAATGGCATTGACTGATCCTGATTGGGTACTAGCTATGCAAGATGAGTTAAATCAGTTTCAGAGGAACCAGGTTTGGCACCTGGTTCCCCGTCCCAAGGAAAGATCAGTCATTGGCACTAGATGGGTCTTTAGAAACAAGTTAGATGACCTTGGTACTATAGTCAGAAACAAAGCAAGGCTAGTGGTGCAAGGGTACAATCAACAAGAAGGAATTGACTATGATGAGACGTTTGCACCAGTAGCTAGGCTAGAGGCTATTAGGATTTTAATTGCTTATGCTGCTCACATGAATTTTAAGCTGTTTCAGATGGATGTAAAGACTGCCTTCCTCAATGGATATTTAAAGGAAGAAGTATATGTGGAGCAGCCACCTGGTTTTGAAGATGCACTGTTCCCCCAACATGTGTACAAGTTGGACAAAGCATTATATGGGTTGAAACAAGCTCCGAGGGCTTGGTATGAAAGATTGTCCAATTTCTTGATGGCAAATGATTACAAGAGGGGAACAGTAGACAAGACCTTGTTCATAAGAACCAGGGGGAAACACTTGATTGTAGTACAAATTTATGTTGATGATATTTTATTTGGTGCTACTAATCAGGTTTTATGTGATGAATTTGCTAATCTTATGCAGAGTGAATTTGAAATGAGCATGATGGGAGAACTAGGATTCTTCCTAGGGCTGCAGATTAAGCAAATGGATGATGGAATAATGATCCATCAACAAAAGTACTTAAAAGAGTTGCTGAAAAAATTCGGCATGGAGAACAGCAAAGCTTATGATACACCTGTTCCCCCATCTACAAAATTAGATGCTGATCTTAAGGGAAAAGATGTTGAAGCTTCTCTTTATAGAGGAATGATAGGTTCTCTACTTTACCTAACAGCTAGTAGACCTGACATTGTGTTTTCTGTTGGTTTGTGTGCTAGGTTTCAAAGCAATCCAAAGGAATCTCACTTGAAGGCTGTTAGAAGGATACTTAGGTATCTTGTAGGAACAGCAAATCTGGGATTGTGGTACCCCAAAGGCAGTACCATTGATCTTATTGGATACACAGATGCAGATTATGCTGGTTTCTTAGTTGATAGAAAGAGCACATCAGGTATGGCACACTTTCTTGGCTCTTGTCTAATTTCATGGGGTTCTAAAAAGCAAAATTCAGTGGCCCTATCCACGGCAGAGTCTGAATATATAGCTGCAGCTTCATGCTGTTCCCAGCTACTGTGGATAAGGAACCAGCTGAAAGATTTTGGTGTTATTTATAAAAGTGTTCCTATTTTCTGTGATAACACTAGTGCAATCAATATTTCAAAGAATCCTGTGCAACACTCCAAGACAAAACACATTGAAATAAGACACCATTTTTTAAGAGACAATGTGGAAAAAGGATTGGTGGAGATGTTGTTTTGTAAAAGTGAAGATCAAATTGCTGATATCTTCACAAAGCCTTTGTGTAGAGAGTCTTTTTGTAGGTTAAGAGTCCTTTTAGGTCTAGTTAGACTTTAGGTATTGGCTTCAATTACTTCCTTCAATGATTGGTTAGAATGGTATTCTCTTGTATAGTGTGTGTACATACTTATGTTGATATCTTTCAAGTGTTGTGTAGATGGTTCAAAATCTCAAAAGGATTGAGAATCATTGTTGTAAGAAACAGGTGAAATCAGGCTGAATTGCCAGAAACAGCGTGACATGGTTCTATACAGGTACCAGCAAAGGGAAACAGCAGACCAGCTCTGATATGTCATCCGATAATATCTTTTATTTTCGGAAGATTACTATAAGATATTTCCTTTTGGAAGGAATTTATCTTATTTCAGTTATTTAATCCCATATAAAAGGCAAACATATCATATGCCTTATTTATAGTTGGTTGAGATAATTATGGTAAAAGATAATTACCAAATTTTTGATTTCAATTTTAAAAATATCCTTTACAGTTGCTTTTTATTGGCTCAACTAACTCTTTTCTTTCCTTCTTCTCTCTTTGTGCTTCATTGTTAAAATATACACTAACCCTTTGTGCAGATCATCAATCATCATCACTCGAAATTCTCTTTCTCTCTCTCGTATGCTTTAAATTCATCATTGTTCATTTGGTTACTGTTCACTCAAGGAACCAGCTCAGTCTCAGGGGGAACATCAGAAGGAAGCATAAATGTCCTTAAGCCCGAAGTTGGAGGAAATTCAGAAAAGTCAAAGTGAAAAGGATGAAATAGAGGTTGTTGGTTATTATGAGGAGACACCCACTGCTAAGACCATGGTACGAAGTAGAGTAACTCAATTAAAGAAGTTCACTGAGAAGGTGCAGGAGGAACAGTCCATTGACGCTGTTCCAGGAACCAAGAGAAAAAGGGTACCAGCAAGAACCTCCTTGCTTGATTGATGTGATGCTAGTTTTGCACTCGTTATGCAACAAGGAGAACATTCTGAATCAGTACATATCTCTCATGATTTATAAAAAAAAAAAAAAAAAAAAAAAAAAAAAAAAAAAAAAGAGGAACCAGCAGGTCAGGAAGTGGTTTTGAAACAGATTGGGGAATCACAAGAATATGCTTAGTAATACAATGATTTTGGTTTAAGCAGAGCATGGTGACAAAGATGAAGAGGAATCAGATGATAATACAGAAGATGTTGCAAAGTTTGAGGAGGAGGAAGGGAACGAGAATGATGATGAGGAGTGATGCTGTTTCTGTTCTTGTTTCCTCACCCTCATGTTTATTCTAAAATAACTGATTTTGTTGGTCTGTCTACTTCTCTCCATTCCATGAACTTTCTTTTTGGATGGATTTGGGCTTCTTTGGTTGAACTTTGTTGGCTTGTATGAACTACTAACTCTGCTATGGTATGAACTGTTTGACTAATCTCTTTTTGCAGCATAATGCTTGAATGGTGGTTGATGCCATTGTATGGATAAGCACATTAACTTGTGCACATTGCTTTTACTTGTGGATACTTTTTAATGATGCCAAAAGGGGGAAGTAGTCTGAAGTTGAAGCCTAAGGTTTAGCTAGTTTAGATTGAGTCAGTTTGAGTCTTTTTATTTCGTATTTTCTATTTTATGTTTAGGGAACCAGTTGGCCTAACTGACTTGTTCCAAAGAGTCTTGAGTCCTTGTCTTGAGTCCTTGAAGTTTTTGACGGTTTTCCTTTTGAGCATGTTCACAGGTTCAGGAACTTCAAGAGTTTGTCATCATCAAAAAGGGGGAATTTGTTGAGTCCCTTAGGTTTTGATTGATAGTTTTGAATGATGACAAACAGCTAAGGGAAACAGGTCCTTGAAAGTGTTCGATACAGTTGGGGGAACCAGCTAACATAGAACACTGTTTCCCCAGACAAGTTATTACTTACATGAGTTTTCTTATTGAACTAACTTGTCTTTATACAGGGAACAGTTATATGATAAAAGTGTTATGTACTGGTAGGGAACCAGTATGTAATGTTTCCATGGTTGCTACGTGGTAAAGCAGTCACATACTCTTTATTGTGCATTAACCATGTTACATGTGCAGTAGTTGAGTTGATTCCAAGACTTGGAGCATAGAAGCCTTTCGAAGATATTTCGAAGAAAGATTGTTTGCTCATAATAGAAGTATTCAAGGAAGATTCAAGTCTTGAAGATTACATGAAGAAAAGACGATTTATGCTTTAATATGTTATCTAGGTTTTCATGTAATATGCTCCGTAGTATGCTTGCATGTTTGGGTTATATAAGTGCTTAAAAATATATTGAAGTATGATATGAAATCTGGTACAAAGTTGGAACAGGTTTCATAACATGTTTCAATTCAGGGAACCAGGTCGGGGAACCAGGTTCACTGTATTCGAGCTGCCGTTTTGGAAAAAGATTTTACAAAAAGATTTTTTCGAAAAGATTATCTTGAAAATATTTTGTGCAGCTGGAAATAAGATGAAATATTCTTGGTTACCTAAAATCTAGGAGTATTTATCTTAATTGATTCTATCTTTGTGATTAAATCAAATAAGATAAAAACTTTCCTAAAATTACATTATATCTTATTCTCTAAGATTGTGTGATTTAAGGAAACTAGGTTTTAGGAATCTAAGCTTATATAAACTCATCTTATTTCACATATTTCGTGTGCCTCTCCAGAAATCAAAAAGAGCAATTATTTGAGAGCATATACTTAAGCACTAATCCCATTCATCAAGTCATATACAAGAGCATTCTAGTACTTAAACTTTTTCTCTTAATTAGCTTCGTAGAAGTGAGATCAAAAGGGGAGTTTTTGATTCTTGTATTGAGTCTTTAACAAAGGGGTTAAAGGCTGGGTGAGTGTTTGTGAGTTCAAACACATTGGGCTTACGAGTGTAAGTCGAGAGCACACTCGGAGTAGAGTGTGGGGTTTGCTGGTTCCCGGAGTAGGGAACAGCAGAGTGTTCTTTGTCTTTGTTTTTCGGAGTAGATTAATAAAGAACTTAGGATAGGAGGACGTAGGCCTGAGTTGGCTGAACCTCGTTAAATTTGTTGTGTTCTTTATTGCTTTGTTTCGTTAAATTTGTTGTCTTCTTTATTGCTTATTTATATTCCGCTGCGTACGGGAACCAGCACAACTGGTTCCTCACACATAATCCGAAAAGAAGCAAAATTAGCCAACGATTACTTAACACTCAATTCACCCCCCCCCCCTCTTGAGTGCCCATTGAACCTTCACTAATGAATTTATTACATAATTAACAGACAACCAACCTAAATTTACCCAATTTGATTCAACATAATTCGTTGCATTTGTATAAATTAAACCCAAATACCTGCTTCAGTAGTTTCAATGTCTTCCACGAACTAAAATAAAACCAATTAATCCAGTAATTTGAGTTATTTTGAAGCAAATCGATCAGTTTCAAACAAAGATTAGGTTAAAATAGGGGAGAATTGGGGAGAATCGTGCATATATAGAGGGAATTCAAAAAACTATCCGTTAGAGTGGGACCCAGTAACAGTTCCGTCAACTGAACTATGATTTTGGTGGTAACTTCTAATTTAAATTTTTTTAAGAGGTGTTAAAATAATTTTTTTTTGGAGGTGTTAATTTCAATTTTTCCGTTTTTATCAGGTGTTAAAATCTAAAAAATCCTAATTTTTAACATACATTAATTTATGCCCTCAATTGTTTCAATAAAAAATAAAATAAAATTTATAAAATAAAAAATTATGCCCCAATAACGGTGTGATAAACTTATAAAGGATTTTTTTTTTTGAGATATATCTATTGTTTGGTGTTTTAAAATACCTAATTGCACTTTAGTGTTTTTAAGTGTATTTTTTTTATCAGTAATTTTTTCACTTTAGTTTTTTTTTTTTTTTTTTTTTAAATCCTTTATGGATTTATTTTAATAGCTACAATAACTAGAGTTGTCAAAAGCTGACCCGATCCGAAATACTGACCCTAACCCGACATATTAACCGACCCATCTGAACCCGAAAAAAATGGTGACCCGAACCCGACCTGAAACCAACCCTTGACCCGAGTATTTGAGACCCGAACCCGAACATTAACCAACCTAGAGACGACCAGACCCGAATGTAATTCGTAAATTATTGACCTGAATCGAACTCGATCTGAACCGAAATTGACCCAAACCCGTTTTAACCCGTCAAAGCCCGAATTCAACCCGACCTGTTCTTAACCCGACCCGAATTCAACTCGATTTGGTCCTAACCCGACCCGAATTTAACCCGACCAGTTACAAACCCGACTCGAATTTCAACCCGACTTGTTACAAACCTAACCCGAATCAACCCGATTTGTTATTGACCCGACCCAAATTCAACTCGACTTGTTATTGAATCAATATGTATAGGTCGTTATCTCATGTTGGTATTGGAACGAAAATTGAATCCTAACTTTATTCCTTCAATATTTCACTTTGAATTTTAAGAGGTTAGTTTCACAACATGTTTTTAGGGACGAATTTCAGGGACGAAACATGTTTTCCGCAAATTATTGACTTGAACCGAATCCGACTCGAACGCGGGAATGACCTGACTTTGAATTGACCTGCAAATTATTGACTTGAACCGAACCCGACTTGAACCCGAGATTGACCCGACCTGATTATAACCCGTAAATAATTGACTTGAACTGAACCCGACTCGAACACGAGAACAACTCTAACTCGTTTAAACTCGTAAAGACCCGAATTTAACCCGACCTATTTTTCACCCGACTCGAATGTAACCCAACCTTCTACTAACCCGACCTAAACCCGACCCAAAACCGATAAGATGTATGACCCGACATGACCCGACTCAAGGATGACCCAACCCGAACTCGACCCGCATATGTTATGACATTAACCCGTATTGACCCGACCCGAGATGACCGACTCACAAAAACCCGACCCGTTTACCCGAATTGACAGCTCTAACAATAACACATGGTAGGTTAGTACTTATCATTTTTCTTTCTTTTTTGGGGAAAGGGGGGTGTTTGAAAAAGAAGGGCAAAGTCCCAAGTAGAGCTATCAATTCAGGTAAACGGGTCGGGTTTGGGTCGGGTAATAGTGGGTCGAGTTAACTCGGGTTGGGTCAACTCAGATTAATTCCACAACTTATGTGGGTCGGATTTGGGTTGGGTCATGCTTGAGTCGGGTCACGTCGGGTCATACTTCTTATCGGGTTTGGGTCGAGTTAATAACAGGTCGGGTTACATTCGGGTCGGGTGAACACTAGGTCGGGTTTAATTTGGGTTTTCAGCTTTTCACGGGTTAAAACGGGTTAGGGTAATTCTCGGGTTCGAGTCGGGTTCGGTTCAAGTCAATAATTTGCGAGTTAGAATCAGTTCGGGTCATTCTCGAGTTTGAGTCGGGTTTGGTTCAAATCAATAATTTGTAGATTATAATCAGGTCGGGTCATTCTTGGGTTCAAGTCGGGTTCGGTTCAAGTCAATAATTTTCGGGTTATAATCAGGTTGGGTCATTTCCAAGTCGGGTCATTCTCGGATTCAAGTCGGGTTTATGTTCAAGTCAGTAATTTGCAGGTTACAATCAGGTCAGATCATTTCCAAGTCAGGTCATATTCGGGTTCAACTAACTATAAATAGATAATTATCATTTTTATCAAGCTTAATATGTATGGCAATATACTTGGGAACAATAGTCTATAATTTAGGAAGATAATTATCTCCTTTGGCCATACAACAAATATATACTATTATTAACTCTTAAATTTGAAGATGATGCTCCTTTCTTTTGCTGGTCTGGAACGACTTGGTCTCCCTAAAAAAAATATTTTGATCAACAATAATAAGGTGGTCTAAAGGTGACTTGAAATCGGGTCAGGAACAATTTGGGTTGAATTTAGGTCGGGTCAATAACAAGTCGTGTTAATTTCGAGTCGAGTTAGTAACAGATCGGGTTGAATTTTTGGTTTGGGTAAGTAATAGGTAAGGTAAAATTCGGGTCGGGTCAATAACAAGTCAGGTTGAATTTGGGTCAGGTCAATAACAAGTCGGGTTATTTTCGAGTCGGGTTAGGAACGGGTCGGGTTGAATTCAGGCCAGGTTAGTAACAAGTCGAGTTAAATTCGGGTTTTGCCGGGTTAAAACGGGTTTGGGTCAGTTTCGGTCAAAGTCGGGTTCGGTGCAAGTTAATTAAATTGGTCGTTGTAAACCGGTAAATCCGTGCAAGTTGTAAGCCGGTAAATTGGCCGTTAAAAAGCAAATTGAATGGTTCCACACACCCAAATGGACTCCCGGAGGATATTAGGGACCATGGTAAACATTTCGGCAATTTTTATTTTCGGGCGAAAGAAAAGTCGAAAAATTCCAAAATTGAAGGCTAATATCCACGCTTTTTGAGAAATTTTAGAGGTTTCGGGGCCCGGTGTCGAAAAGTCTTGAAATTCTATGGGATACATCTCGGGGTCATATAATGTCGTTTGGGACCATATATGATCATTATATGTTGTCATAAGTGTCCGTAGTAGGCTTGAGTTAATGAAATACGTGCAAGTTGTAAACCGGTAATTAAATTGGCCGTTTAAAGGCAAATTGGATGATTCCACCAACCTAATTGGACTCCCGGAGGATATTAGGGACCATGGTAAACATTTCAGCAATTTTATTTTCCGGGCGTAAAAAAAGTCAAAGAATTACAAAATTAAAGACTAATATGCATGTTTTTTGAAAAATTTTGGAGGTTTCGGGGCCCGGTGTCGAAAAGTCTTGAAATTTTAGGGGATACATCTCGTGGTCATATAATGCTGTTTGGAACCATATATGATCATTATTTGTTTTTATAAATGTTCGTGGTGGGCTTGAGCTAATGAAATCGGTGCAATTTGTAAACCGGTAATTAAATTGGTCGTTTAAAGGCAAATTGGATGGTTCCACCCACCCAATGGGACTCTCGGACGGTATTAGGGACCATGGTAAAAATTTCGGAAATTTTTATTTTTGGGGGAAAAGAGAAGTAAAAAATTTTCAAAATTGAAGGCTAATATCACACTTTTTGAGAAATTTTGGAGGATTCGAAGCCTGTGTCGAAAAGTCTTGAAATTCTAGGGGATACATCTCAGGGTCATTTAATGTTGTTTGGAACCATATATGATCATTATTTGTTGTCATAAATGTTCGTGGTAGGCTTGAGTTAATGAAATCGGTACAAGTTTTAAACCGGTAAATAGGCTGTTTAAAGGCAAATTAGATGATTCCACCCACCCAATTGGACTCCCAAAAGGTATTAGGGACCATGGTAAACATTTTGGCAATTATTATTTCTGGGCGAAAAATAGTCTAAAAATTCCAAAATTAAAGGCTAATGTCCACGCTTTTTGATAAAATTTGGAGGTTTCAAGGCCCGTTGTCGAAAATCTAGACAATACATCTCGGGGTCATATAATGTTATTTGGAACCATATATGATCACTATTTGTTGTCATAAATGTTCGTGGTAGGCTTGAGTTAATGAAATCAATGCAAGTTGTAAACCGGTAAATTGGCCGTTTAAAGGAAAATTGGATGGTTCCACCCACCCAATTGGACTAGCGGAGGGTATTAGAGACCATAGTAAACATTTCAGCAATTTTTATTTTCTGGCGAAAGAAAGTCAAAATTTTCCAAAATTGAAGGTTGTCCACGTTTTTTGAGAAATTTTAGAGGTTTCGGGACCCGATGTCGCAAAGTGTTGAGAATTTAGGGAATAAATCTGGGGGTCATATAATGTCGTTTGGAACCATATATGATCATTATATGTTGTCATAAATGTTCATGGTAGGCTTGAATTAATGAAATCGGTGCAAGTTGTAAATCGGTAAATTGGTCGTTTAAAGGCAAATTGGATGGTTCCACCCAACCAATTGGACTCCCAGAGGGTATTAGGGATCATGGTAAACATTTCGACAATTATGTTTTCGGGAAAAAAAAGGTCAAAAAATTCCAAAATTGAAGGCTTTTGAGAAATTTTGGAGATTTCAGGGCCCAGTGTCGAAAAGTCTTGAAATTTCAGGGAATAGATCTTGGGGTCATATAATTCCGTTTGGAACCATTTATGATCATTATATGTTGTCATAAATGTTCGTGGTTGGCTTGATTTAATGAAATCGGTGCAAGTTGTAAATTGGTAACCGTTTAAAGGCAAATTGGATGGTTCCACCCACCCAATTGGACTCCAAGAGGGTATTAAGGACCATGGTAAACATTTCGACAATTTTTATTTCCTGGCAAAAAAAAGTAAAAAAATTCCAAAGTTGAAGGCTAATATCCATGCATTTTGAGAAATTTTTTAGATTTCGGGACTTGGTGTCGAAAAGGCTTGAGATTGTAGGAGATACATCTCGGAGTCATATAATGCCGTTTGGAACCATATATGATCATTATATGTTGTCATAAATGTTCGTGGTAGGCTTGAATTAATAAAATTGGTGCAAGTTGTAAATGGTAAATTGGCCGTTTAAAGGAAAAATTGGATGGTTCCACCCAACCAATTAGACTCCCAGAGGGTATTAGGGATCATGGTAAACATTTTGACAATTTTTATTTCCGAGCAAAAAAAGTCAAAAAATTCCAAAATTGAAGGCTAATCTCCACACTTTTGAGAAATTTTGGAGGTCTTGTGGCCTAGTGTCAAAAAGTTTTGAAATTCTAGGGGATATAATATCTCAGGGTCATATAATGTCGTTTGGAACCATATATAATCATTATTTGTTGTTATAAATGTTCGTAGTAGGCTTGAGTTAATGAAATTGGTGCAAGTTGTAAACCGGTAAATTGGATGGATCCACCCACCCAATTGGACTACTAGAGGGTATTAAGGACTATGGAAACATTTCGGCAATTTTTATTTCCGTGCGAAAAAAAAAGTTAAAAAATTCCAAAATTGAAATCCACGCTTTTTGAGAAATTTGGGATGTTTCGAGGCACCGGTGTCGGAAAGTTTTGAGATTTTAGGAGATACATCTCGGGGTCATATAATGCCGTTTGGAACCATATATGATCATTATATGTTGTCATAAATGTTTGTGGTAAGTTTGAGTTAATGAAATCGGCGCAAGTTGTAAATCGGTAAATTAAGGGTCATTAAGGGTCTGTTCACATTTACTTAATTTCAATTCAGTTCAATTCAGTCCAATCAGTTCAATTCAGTTTAGTTCAACTCCAATAAGTTCAGTTCAGTTCAGCTCCTAATTTCCTTCTCTCATAAAATCATTTTAGCTAAGTTCAGTTCAGTTCAGCTCGCTCCAATCGGTTTAGTTCAGTATGGTTCAGCTCCAATCAGTTCAGTTCAGTTCAGTTCAGCTCAGTTCAGTAAATGTGAACAGCCCCTAAATTAAGTAACTACGTAGTACATGTCTACATGCATAATATTAAGTTAAAAAAAATTGTAACAAAAATAAACTTCCCTAACAATAAGCATAGTATGAAAAAACATCCCATTTCAATGAAGTCGACAGTATGTCCCATTGAATAACCTATACTTAACGAATAAGAAAATATCAGATTGTCAAAATCTTTGGTCATTAGAATTCCGTGACAAACCTTATACTACAATATCATTAATCAATATATTTGTATGTACTATTTTGTACCAAAGAAAAGTATTGTAGAAAATTACAAAATGTAGGAGCAGAAATCATGGCTAAAAAAAATATCCACATGTCACACATCTAATGACTAATAAAGATACTCAGAATTAATGAATGATAAGTGTAGTTCAACTGTAATTTCACTTTGAAAGATTCAATTGATTATAAAATGACGAAGAAAGTATCAAGATTGAGAAAAATATACCAAATGTCCAAATAAGCTTTGTCCCATCAGAATTGGAAGGCGAATTGCTTGCTTTCACGTTCTTTTACTATTGGCCTTCACGTAAAGCCTCTAGAACCTACTTATTTTTGTATTAGTGTACCTCTTAAAGAGCAATTTATGGGTTGGTTTGTTTCTTATTGACCCCTTTGAGGTCGTTGTTGATACTTCGTCACAACGGTCCAAAGCGGCTCTAGCTGATCCGGTTTTTTTTTTTTTTTTTTTTTTTTTTTTTTTTATCTCAAATTATGGATCTATTTATTACTTTAACTAAACTTATTAAATTAGTTAACATGTAAAGTAATAATAAGAGCAAAGGAAGAGTTGTAGGGTTTGGACATGAAGAAGTGTTCGATTTGGTTTAGGAAAATTTGTCAAAAATAACACGACCTTTGGCCGGTCTTTCCTAAATAACACCACCTTTTGATTATTCCACAATAACACCACCTTTCCTATACTTCTTCCCAAAATGGTACAAAATTATAGGTGACCTGATTTTGGGGTAAAGTCAAGGATTGACTTAAATTCCCCCTCCCCTTAGCCTACGTGGAATTAAATTCCTCAACTACTTTCTGTTTCCCTCTTTAAATCATTTCCCTCTCAATTTCACTCTCTCTCCAATTCTTCTGTCTGAAAAACGAAGGCATCATAATTCAATTGAAGATCAAAAATTAATTGCGGAAACTTTGGTGGTTGATTGAGTACGATTGTTGCAGATTGAAGGAAGTAAAGTTTCGATATTTTGTGTAAATGCCTAAGAAAAAGGTACGATTTTTTTTGTTTAAATACTTTGAAATTGATTGTGGTGTTTTGGATTATGAATTGGATGCATTTAAATTTCAATTTGAAGTGATTAATTATGCAATTTAGTTTGTTTACTTGGTTATTATTGTGCTGGGCAATTTGAGGAATCAGTGGTATATATATTTTTTTTGAAATGCTTGTTGTGATGAATGTTTGTTGATTAGTTAGATTATTGATGTAGGTAGGATTACGGTTTTGGTGTAGTATTGATGTGATGCATGCACTGTTGTTTGTAGCCTAATTGTGGTGTCTAATTATAGGTTGCAAAGAGTAAGAATTTTGACAGTTTGACTGTCAGATTCTGGCATGGGGGTGAATTTGAATTGGGTAAGAATGGTGAATTGAAGTATAAGGGTGGGGAGTGTACTAATTTTGTTATAGACCCAGATGAACTCTGTTATTGGGAGTTGCTTGAGTTTAGGAAGCAAAGTGGGATGGATTGGGTGAATCAACTGTTTTACCAAATTCCTGGGTTGAGTGTGGACAAAGGTTTGAGAGTAATCCATGGGGATGAAGAATGTAGAGTGATGAGTGAGTTAGGGGTTCAAAATAGGGATATTGTTGTGTATGCTATGCAGTATGATTATGACACACTTCATGCACATATTGAGCCATTGAGATGACATGCTCCAAATGCAACAAGAAGGGGCACAACAAGAGGGGCTGTCAAGAGAAGGATTATGAAGCAATTGCACCACCTGCAAAAAAGGCCAAGGGAAGACCAAAAGGACCTGCAGCAACACCTGTACTAACACAACAATCCCAGTTAGCTTCATCTTCAACTCCAGCAACAGGCCCAACTGCAATAGGAACCTCTGCCCATCACAACACTTCTGCACAACCCAGTCAGTTAGGAAGGGTGGAAGGCTCATTCTCTCTGGTGAGGGGTCTAGAGGTGTGTCTCAGACCATTACTAGATCCCAATCTGCAACTCAGGGAAGAGGGAGGGGCAGAGGAAGGGGAGTTGCAGAGAGAGGCTCTAAATCTGGTGAGGCACCAGTTCCAGGACAAGGGAGAGGAAGGGCTAGGGGTAAAGGGAGAGCAAAGTCAACAATTGGAATTGGTGTCCTGTTTGGTGATGATGGAAACCCAATGGTAAGCTGATGCAGCTTCGTGAATGTTTTGTGTATTTTTTTTTTTTTCCAATTTCTTACCAATTTTTTATGTCTCAGGTTCCAGCAACAAGGGCAAGGCAGAGATCTATATCTGACCTATGATGCATCAGTCTTTGTGCAGCCTGAATCCTTGATGGAGCTGAAGTCTTTTCTGTGGTTTATACCTGAATCATGAAACTTTTGTGTACTTATGTTTTAGTCCATGGAACTAGTACTATTTTCATTTGTTTCTGTTAAACAAACATGCTGTGTATTTTGATGTGGTTGTGCACTTTGAACAAGTGCTATTAAACAATGTTGGGCCTCTTTTGATGTATTTGCAAACTACTATGATCAGTTTATGTCATCAAGGCCTAATTTTAATGTCATTTTTATGTCATTTTCATGCCTAATTTTTATGCCAATTTCATGCCTACTTTTTATGTCATTTTTTGCAAAATTTGCTATCATCAAGGATTATACAAGTGCTGTCAAAACAAGTGTGCAAATTGTAAACAAAAACTAACCAAATTCCATACATTATTCAACATAGCTTATCCATAACACATCCATTACAGCCCCTAGTTATGAGTCAAACTAATTAAGAAAAAAAACAACAAACAACATCAAAGAAACAAACATTGCCAAATACAAAGTTTTTTCAGTCCTATTCAATTTCTCTAACTCAATCCTCATTTTAATGACTTCTTTCTTCATTTCTTTCAATTATTCCTCCAACTTAGCTTTCTTCAACTACAATTTCTTTATTTTTTCATCTCTGAAATTTTGTTCAACCTCTAATTCACATATGATAGTATCCTTTTCCAACAACTTGAACTGGTACTCTTCAACATCAGTGTGCTCATTTACCCATTTGAAAAAATCGCACTGAGTGTCCTACACAAATTACAAATCAATAAACAAAATAAATACACAATCAATCCATTTTCCACAACTCAACACAAAGTTAGATTTAACTTACTGGCCACATAGGACAACCATAGAACTTCATCCCAAAATTAGGGCCTTTTCTCACTGTCTTAATTAGAGCTTCTTTCCCACAATTGCAGCGAACTTGCGCATTCCCAACCCTTTTGTTGCTTGAGGATGAACCTGATGCGTATGAATTAGACCTCCTAGCAGCCATGCTCAGTTCAAAGAATGGAAAAAGAAGATGGAGAAAGAAAGAACGAACAGAAAAAAAAAGGGAAGAAAAGAGGAGATGGAGAAAACAGAGAAGAGAAGAACAGGGGAAAAGAACAGGGAAGGGGGGTATTTTATAGAGAAAGTGGAAATAACCTAATTGTTATATTCCACGTAGGCTAAGGGGAGGGGGAATTTAAGTCAATCCTTGACTTTACCCCAAAATACAGGCCACGTCATCAAGTTTACCTGCAAAATCAGGTCACCCATAATTTTGTACCATTTTGGAAAGAAGTATAGGAAATGTGGTGTTATTGTGGAATAATCAAAAGGTGGTGTTATTTAGGGAAGACCGACCAAAGGTCGTGTTATTTTTGACAAATTTTCCTTTAGTTTATGAGTACACTACACGAGTGCACAATCAAAACACTCATGTGTCTATAACTTTGGTTGATTTTCGCTGTGTGTACGTAATCAATTAACTGTTATCTTCAACATATTTTGATTTCTTGCTTTATAAGGTTTTATTTGATTGTCCCCTTATTTATTGCTTTATTTGGGGTTGACATTGACTAAAATTAGTTGATTCTAATTTCTAATGAACCAAAACCTTCATTAGACAAGAATTTCCACAAGATGATAATAACTTTTACTAAATTTGGAGACCCTTACTTTATATAATAAGACAAGTAGACAACGACCACTATCATTATAAGTAAATACGTATAAACTAAAGAAATCGAATAAATTCTTAATTATTTCCAAATACACCATATTAAGGCCTTGTTTGGTTGGATGTGGGAAGTAGAAATTCCCATGAAATCTCAATTCCTAAGAAATTGTAATTCCTAAGAATTTCCAAAAATTGTTTGGTTGGATGTGGGAATTTCCACTTCCCATGGGAAGTTCCACTTACCTAGGGGGGACTAGGTAAGTTAATTCCTCCATTTTGTGGGAAGTGAAACTTCCTAGGAAGTTCTAGTTCCTACATTATTGTCAACCAAACAAGCATGCATAAATCCATTTCCTAGGAAATCAAAATTCCCATGAATTTGTTTGTCAACCAAACAAGGCCTAAGCTAAAGACTATTTTCTAAGTCCAGTTAGAAGGCAATGAAACAATTCCCAGAGTCTAGACACGCGTCACACACCTCCTAAAGATGACGAAACAAGCAAAAAGAAACAAGAGTTTTTCTATACAGTGCCCATGAGATATTGACTTTTCCAAGCTGTGCCCACCCATTTTCAAAATTCTACGTTGTACCCCTAAGGTACTTTTAGTGTCTACGATGTAACCCTACCCTTATCCCTCCGTTAACTTAAGTTAACTTTCCGTTACCTTTAAAATAAATAATTAAAAAAAAAAACAAAAAAAAAAAAACCAACCACCTCTCTCTCCTCCCTCACAAGTCACAACTACCCACCAACCACCACTACACCTCCAGCTGCACCACAGTGGCTTGCCCCTCTCTCCTCGACCGCCTACTTCCCGCTAGAATACCAGCCACCCCGATCCCCTCCTGCACCGAAAAACCCACATTCCTACTCCCAACTGCTCCCTGCACTCCACACCAAAACAGACCAGCCGCACGAACCAGCAAACGCCACCGACCAGCTTCTCCTCTCACCTCAGCCCCTAAAATCACAAAACACCAGCAACCCCTACATTAGCGCAACCACAATCGCACCACCACAACAATTAAACGACACCAGACCCTAATTTTTCCCCCTATTTGATTTTAATTGTTAAATCATCAATTTTGGTTCAATTAGATTGAGATTAAATACATAAATTTGTTTTAATTGATTTTTCCAATGAAAATCTGCACGTATATGGTTTAAGTGGTCGAGATTGTTCGAATTACGCCCAAAAATTTCAAAAAATGGTCAAAAATCTGGCAGTAAAAGAGAAGTGAGAGAGAAGGAGGGAGGAGGATGATGCGGTGGTGGGTCGAGGAGAGAGGGGCGAGCCACTGTGGTGCGGCGGTGCAGGTGGATCGAAAGTGCAGCGGTGCGGCTGGAGGTGCGGTGGTGGGTACTTGTGATGGAGGAGAGAAAGGTGTTTGGGTGTTTTTGGGATTTTTTTTTTAATTTATTTATTTTGAAGTTAACGAAAAGTTAACTTATGTTAACGGAGGGATTAGGGTAGGGTTACATCGTAAACACTAAAGGCTCCTTAGGGGTACAGCGTAGAATTTTGAAAATGGATGGGCACAGCTTGGAAAAGTCAATACTTCAGGGGCACTGTATAAGATAATACTTCCATATACGTCATTTGACCCTGTCAAAAGAAAAAAAAAATACCAATTCGATTTAAAAGTAATTCAACTTTAATTTAAACATATATAAACAGTTTGAACATTATTAAATAATAACTTAAATTGAACCTGACTTGACACGACTCAACCAAACCCGACCCAATTACCTTAATTTAGTTCCCATTGGTAACATGTTTGGGTTTGGGTTAACTTCTCTAGAAACGGCTGACATTAATAAAGACAGAGAAAGGGGCCATTTTTTACGAAATAAAATAAAGGGAAATTCCCATTGATACACTCCAGGTATTGACTTTTCTCAGCGGTACCACATTTTTTTTTGACTTCCTGCTGATACACTTGAGGTTTTGACTTTATAATTGACGTGATTAAGTATGTTAATAAGACGTTAATAACTTAGTAATTCTAGGTTAAAAGCTGAGATTAGGTGAAAAGACTAAAATGCCCCCTTTTAATCCTTCCCTCCATCACCCATAATTAAACCCCTTCCCCTTCCATTTATGTCGATTTGACACAAAACAAACTCCTTGTTCAAATTTCATCTCTCTCTCCTCTGCTCTCTGCATCATTCACAACGAAGTCCAAGGGTTTTGCAAGGGAATTGCGCCGATCTTTTTGGTCTACAAAATCATTAGAGGATAATCTAGCACAATTCAGGTACTTTAGCACTACTACTGTTCATTTTTGCTTGATTTGGTGCAGTTGTGATGTTCTTTTTTCTTTGCGATTTTAAGTTAAATTCATGATGTAAATGTTGTATATTTGTGCGATTTTAGGGTTTTTTTCAGGTATATTAGGTGCGCGATTATGTGTGTTCAATTATTTATGTAGAGTATGTATTTAATTTGGATGAAATGGCATGATCCTGTTTCATTGATTTACTTGAATTGGAATGTATTTGCTTATTTGATTGATTGTTGGATACCTGAATTGGGATTTATGTGCATGTTATAGGTAATTGGATACCTGATTTGGAATTTATTTGAATGTTGTGGATTGTTGGATATGATTTTGAATTTATATGCATGTTGTAAGTGTGTATACTGTTTACCTTCTTTTGCAGAATGGGTGATGTTGTGTTAAGGTTTTATTACTTTGATAAGCATGTTGATCTTGCTGTTGACTTAGATAGATGTAATTTTCTTGATTTGGTTATGGATTTTGAGGACACTGCTGCAGTAGACTCTGAGTTTCCTATAGTCAACCCATCATTTGGTTATGGTTTCAATGAAAAGAATCACCCTTTACTAGATGATGCTGATCTTTTTAAGATGATTCACACCCTAGGTGAGTGTGAGATTTATCACATTTGGGTAGGTTTTGCTAAGAAACCAAGTGCCTTGAATAGAATGACCAATAGGCTAAGGAACAAGTCCAAATCTGCACAACCTTTTGATGCACCTTCCCAATCTGAACCACCCCATATTGATCAACCTTCTGATACTGCACCCTCAAATGAACAACCCCCCTCAAATTGAAACAGATCAACTTGTTCCTGAAACTGAACCTCCCCTTTTTGACCCTTCCCAAACTGAACCTCCCCTTTCTATTGAGGATATCAACCTTAATAATGAGTCCTCTCCACCTAGGTATACTGGGGGTTATGAGTCACCCCAAGATGAAACAAATCAATCTGCTACTGAGTATACCAAGGGTAGAAAAGAGTTTGAGAAAAGTATGGAAAAGATAGAGAATTCTAGGAAGGTTAAGGGTGCAGCAAAGGGTAAGAAGAAAGCTACAACTAAAACATCCCCAATGCAACCACCATCTCCCAAGTCTCCAAACACAGTCTTCAAGGGTTTACCGCTTAGAAGGAGTCCTAGATTTTCACCTTTGGCAGTAACTGACACACCTAATGCTTTTGATGTTGACCTATTGACAAATGCTTCACAAACAACTATGTTTAGAAAAAAGGTTCCTAGATCAACAGCTATAAGAAAGGGGTTAGTGAAAGGATCAACTGTGACTGAGAAAAGGATGCTAGGTGTTGGTGACAGAGTGAGTCAGCTGCAAGGATCAGTTTCTAGGGTTAATGTAAATATGAGTAAGGGCAGTAGTGCTGGGGACAATGTGGGTGAGGTGCAAGGCACAAGTGATTCTAGAGTTAGAAGAAAGATGACTTTTGTTGTAGACAGCTCTGAGTCTGTAGAGACACAACCCAATCCTGGTTTCAATCTTGGTGAATAAGATGAGGATTCTGATGGAGATGTTACACCAAAGGGTTCTATTCCAGCAGATGAGCTAGCACAAGTAACTAGGATTCCAAAAGTGAAGGACAGTTGGAAACCATCAAAATGGTTTGATTTTTTTGATGATGAAGATGATGAGGATTATTTTCAGAGATTGTACAAGAATGGTGAGATGTATGAGGATGCTGACTTTGGTAAAATAACACTCAGACCTTGGATGATTTTTACTTACAAGGCTCACTTCAAGGACACTCTGAAAGATTTTGCTGTTCAAGAAAGGTTTGCCATCAATGTAGAGTATGCTGACAACAAGAGATACAGTGCAGTTTGCCAATCTGAATGCTGTGATTGGAGATTGCATGCCAGCAGACTGGCAGATGGCAGAACATGGGCAATCAAGAAAATATGGCCCAATATACACACTTGCAGGGGCTTAGAGACTTACAACCCCATCTGCAATGTGAAATGGGCATCTCAGAAAGTCATGGAAGACATCAGGGCTAACCCAGACATTCCTGGGAAAGCACTCAATGAACTCCTTTTTCAGAGATATGGCATCTACATGAGGCAGTCAACCTTGTACAGGTTAAAGAGCTATGTGATTGAGCAGTTGTTTGGAGGGCATGATGAGTCATATAGACTATTGCCAATGTATGCTAAGATGTGCATAGAAACAAACCCAGAGTCCAAGGCTTTTTGTGCATGGAATGAAACAGAGTCTATCCCTAAACAACTTCAATTTTCAAGCCTTTTTATATCATTCACTGGACAATGGAAAGGTCTTTTAAGGGGTGTTAGACCTTTAATTGGTGTAGATGGAACCCACCTCAAAGGTAACTATGGGGGGGGGGTATTGCTCTCTGCTGTGGGAATAGATGGCAATAATGAGATCTTCCCCATAGCATATGCTGTAGTTGGCCAAGAAGACAAGCAGTCATGGACCTACTTCTTTTGGCATTTGCTGAACATTGTAAAAGATTCATCAAGAGAGCATTGGACTATTATTTCTGATAGGCAAAAGGCAAGTGTTTGTTGCTTTTTTCAAATTTTCATTCTCTTTTTTTTTTATATGCAAACATACAAATGCTCATACTGTAATCATTGTTTCAGGGAGTTGAACTTGCACTAGAACAAGTATGGCCAAAAGCTGACAGGAGGTTCTGCTGTAGGCATCTAAGTAGAAACTACAAGAAGCTATTTCCAGGCCCTATGATGTATGTTCTATTCTGGAGAGCATGCAATGCTTCTTCAGCTTTCACATTCAGGAAAGCTATGGAGAAGTTGCAGAAAGCAGGAGGAGATGATGTCATGACTTGGTTTGCAGAATTGGGAGAGAAGTCTAAGTGGAGTAAGCATGCATTTGACCCAAATGTTTGCAATGACTCCAATACATCCAATTTTGTAGAGAGCTTCAACTCTACTCTAGGGGTGAATAGGTGTAGGCCTATTTTGACTTTGCTAGAAGGTATTAACCCACCTCTTACTGTATTAACATTGTCATTTTATTCTGATTTGGTTTGTTTTTCTAAGTAAGATAATGTTGTGCAGGAATAAGGAGGGTATGTATGGTTAGAATAGCAACAAGAATGGAGAATGCAAAGTCTTGGAATGATGAAGACATAACTCCAAAAATTGTGAAGCTAGTGAAATAAATAGGAAAAGGTAGCTCAAAATGCAGAGTATTCAAGTCCAGCCCAGGTGAATATGAAATTCATGAGGGAAGATCACAATTTCCTCTCAGCTTAAACAAGAAAGTTTGTTCTTGTGGGGCATGGCAACTGACATGTGTGCCTTGTAGGCATGCCATTAGGGCTTGCATTGATGCCAAGTTGGACCCACATGACTTTGTCAGTTCCTGGTACTCTGTGAAGACTTATAAGCAAGCTTACAGTGTCTGTATCAACCCAATTCCTGACACAGAGCAATGGCCTGCAGATGAGTCAGGTAGAATCATCATGCCTCCTAAGATGAAGAGGGGAATTGGAAGACCAAGAAGGAACAGAAAGAGGGAAGAAGGTGAGGAGCAACCTGGAAAAAGGTCAAAAACAGTGAAATGCAGCAAATGTGGTTGCTTTGGGCATAATAAGACAACCTGCAAGGGAGGCTTAACAGGAAAAGAGTTGAAGACAAATGAGCCTGTTGTCATCAAGAACCCTAGGGTCGGAGACTAAAGTAATACAGCAAAGGCAGCTAAGGCAGCAAAGCAATCTGAAGCACTTGGATCTCAGTCTGCAGCAACTCAACCTTCAGCATCTCAAGCAGCAGCTTCAACCAAAAAAACTAAGGGAAAGAAGGGCAGACCCTCAGCTGAGCAACAAACAGTGCTGACAGCCTCACAGTTGCCTAGCCAACCAATCCAGATGTCTCAAGGAAACTCTCAAAGCTAGCAAGTGTTCTGTTTTGCAAAGTAGTAGCAAATGCTTTTTTTGGTGATTTGGATAGAAAGTCAAAATTTGTAGTCAACTCTATATGTTTTGAATTTTTTTTGGTGAACTTACATGGTAATGTTGAAGAATTATGCCATTTTGTCTATATTAAGAATGGTGGCCACATTTTGAATGATTTTCCAGACTTTAATGAATGTTGGCAACTGATGCCATTTTGTTCAGCTTGTTAATTTTAGTTGATCTCAATGATTGATTCATTCAAAACCAAGAAAATACAACCTTACTCAATCAAAATGCAAATTATTTTTCCATTTTCATTCAAAACCAAGAAAATACAACCTTACTTTTATAATTTGTTCCTAGTACACTTAGTCTCTGAAGTACATGGCAACTAAATACACAATGCTCATTTCAGGGTTACAAACAGTAAAATAAGATACATCACAAGAGCAATTCTAACAACCATATAAACATAGCTTGCAAACTCATATGCTTTGTCTGTGAAATCAATAAATTCCTCTCTTAATACTCTCAAATTGGATGATTCTTCATGATTGGCTATAATTTGATCTTCAGGAACCCACATGAACAAACCACAATGCCTGCACTTGTAATATGACCTCCCTGGATTCGAAATTGAGTCAGACACCCTAATATCAGCAAGTCTTGGTGGATTACAATTGCATTGAATTCGTCTCACCCACATGGACCTCCCAAATCTGCTGTCAGAAGAGGAACCACTGCCTGCAGAACCAGCCATGTCAGAACAGCAGGGACCAACATAAATAAAAAGAAAAGAAGAAGAGGTGAGCTCGAAAAAATGGAGGGGAAAATTTATGGAGAATAGAAGAGGGAAAGTGGGGTTTTATAGGGAGAGAATAAGGGTTGGGAAGTTGGAGGGAAATAACAACAACATTAAGGGGGAAATTTTGGAGGGAAATGATTAAAAAAATGGGGGTATATTAGTCATTTCATCTATTACTAAGCCTAAAATGTGAATAAATAAGTTATTAACGTCTTATTAACAGACTTAATCACGTCAATTATAAAGTCAAAACCTCAAGTGTATCAGCAGGAAGTCAAAAAAAAAATGTGATACCACTAAGAAAAGTCAATACTTGGAGTGTATTAATGGGAATTTCCCTAAAATAAAAACCGAGTTATCATCACACAATTCAGAGAGAGAAAATATTGTCAGGTGAATTTTACAGAGAAATAGAGAGAAACAATCCGAAGTTTTCTAGGGTTTATCAGTTATGGCGGAACACGAAGAAAAACCTAAGTCTGAATCTCTCATGGAGAAGATCGCCGAGAAAATTCACCACCATGATTCTTCATCTTCCGATTCCGATGACGATAAATCCGCTCCTTCTTCTTTGAAATCTAAGATTTATCGTCTTTTTGGTAGAGATAAGCCTGTTCATAAGGTCCTTGGTGGTGGTAAACGTATGTTTCTTCAATTTTTGATTTTCGCATTTTTTTTATTGAAATGTTGTTTGTATCTTCTGAATTTGCTTGTTTTTCGTACAATTTGTGTGAATTGATGGTTGTTTTTAGCTTGATTGTTGTTGAATAATTGAGATCGGGTGTGATTTTGATTGTAATTGTGGTTTATATTGAAAGATTTGTTTGTGTGATTGTTTAGACTGAAGTTTGGGATTTGATCATATTTGATTGATTAATGTTGGTGTGACTATAATTCGAAGGATGATTGTGACATAGATCTAATTTATGATATGGTTTCTGAATTTTGATCTTATATATGTTACATGTGAAATCGTAAATTTTGTGATCATAATTCATAGCTGTTGAAATTTTAAGTTTAAGGAGGAATTGGTGTAATTAGCCATGATAATGTTACGACTTTTCGATGTTTTGTTAGTATTGAATACTGATACTTTATTTAGGTGGGAAAAGTAAAAGTTGAGTTGGGTTTGTTGAAATGTATTAATGGCCTTTTTCATGTCAAGTTATAGCTTCTTTAAGCTGCGTCTTCAATGTTGATGTTTATGACTGTAGTCAAAAAGGGATTATATGATGGTGTGAAAGTTTAAAGTACTTGATTACTTTAACGCGAGGCGAAACGATGGTGTAAAAAGATTCAATTAAGGGAATTAAATTATGCAAAAGCTTAGAAGTTATTTCAATTAGAATATGAATCTTCTTAAATCGTAATATAGATTCCCTTATACCCTTTTTAGTTGGCTATAAAGTTTGGGAGGTGTTTAAGAATTGGTGTAAGAGTAATCTACAAGTTTCTTGTTTATTATAGTAGTATTCATAGTATGTGGGGATATTCTACTTTTCACTTTGTTGCTTGCATTTGTGATCCTGATTCACATGGCTGCAGCTGCGGATGTTTTTCTCTGGAGGGACAAGAAAACTTCGGCGATAGTTCTTGGGACTGTCACAGCTGTTTGGGCTCTATTTGAAGTATTTGAGTATCATTTGCTCACTCTGGTTTGCCATCTCTTGATGCTTACAATTACCGTGCTGTTTCTGTGGTCAAACGCTTCAACTTTCATGAGCAAGTAAGCTGTGGTTATTCTCATTGCTATGTCCTGTAACTGAAGCTCTTCCTACTTTTTTTTTGTTAACGCACCTGATCTCTCTACAGGGCTCCCCCACAAATCCCCGAAGCACGAATCCCAGAAGGCCCTATCCTAGAATTTGCCTCTGCCTTGAGATATGAGATCAATCGAGGTCTTGCTTCTCTTCGTGAGATTGCTTCAGGAAGGGACCTGAAAAAGTTTCTCGCTGTATGTTCCCCTGTAACCGTTACAACTGCTTATGTAAAACTTTTGTTAGTGTGGAACTTACTTTGATACCTCTTTATCAGGTGATTGCTGGATTGTGGGTTTTCTCAATTTTGGGCAGTTGCTGCAACTTCTTGACTCTGTTTTACATATGTAATGTCCATTTATTCTCAAGCTCAATGATTCTTCATATATGGTTACATATACTGAATGATTTTCTTATTTTCATTTGCTTGGTTTTCACATGGGTTAAATAGGCTTTGTTCTCCTTCACACCGTGCCTGTGCTTTATGAGAAATATGAAGATCAAGTAGATGCTTTTGGTGAGAAGGCCATGATCGAGTTAAAGAAGCAATATGCAGTCTTTGATGCAAAAGTATTGAGCAAAATACCAAGGGGTCCGTTGAAAGACAAGAAGACAGCTTAATGTGGTAGAATGTTAAGTATGAGGTTTTGGTGGCCGTATTCATGGTAGGTTTATTTGTCCAGTGAATTATATTACTCGGGTAGGAATTGCTTGCTGGAATTTGTAAGCACTTTCGATATACAGTGATAATCATTATGAATATTTCATACTAAACATGGGGAAGACAGCAGTTTTTATTAATACGTCTGCACTTTCTGAGATTATAAAGTGATGCCATTCTTCGTGAATGTCGTTTGATTGATCCTTGTGTTTTTCTTGCATATTTAATCTCTATTTTTGTAGATGGTAGATCAAATTGGGTTTATAAATGGATGTTCTAATCGACAATTTTCTATATGGCATATATTGTGTTACTCCTCCAATAAGATTCTTTTCGGTGGTGTTCAATATGCTGTAATCTTGAAACATGATTAAACTGACGGAATATCATGCTTGCTGAACTACTTATGCTCCATAGATGGCAGTAATATGATTATTTCTCATGTCTTGAGTCTTGAGCTGTAGTATGCACTCAGCACTAGGCATCTTGACATGTAGTATGCATTTATGCACTCGGCAGGTTCTATCATTTTCTTAATTAGCTGTTCTGAGCTCATTCTGCATAAAAAATAACACTACTACGGACTCTATGGAGTTATGGAGGGGAAGAGTTCATTTATAAGGGCGGGGAATGTCAAATTATGTGATGGACACAGTACTATTAACCATGTTGTTAAGTTAGTATGAAAAACGACGATGATGTGTGTGTGTGTTTTTTTTTTGTTTTTTTTTTTTTTTTTTTTTTTTGTCTAATGGTAGTTGTAATGCGTAAGTTATGGTCTGGTTGTGCACGGTATGTTCATATAGCGTATGGCCTTGGCTGAATCATTAACAATGGAAGAAAGAGAGCTTTATTATGTGGGATTTGTGACATGCATATTGTTAGAATTTCCCTTAAATCAGCTTATGATTTTCTGTTTGGGTCAATCTTCGATGCCCAATCTGTTTCTGTTTTGTGAATAAGTATGTGAACTCCCTAGGTCATTAATCTAGCGTGATTCTGAAATTTGCTCGAGATCAATAAATCTCCCTCTCGGTGATTGGGACTCTCCACTTTATTTATTGAACCATGTAAATTTTTGTGTTCTTTGTTGTTTATTCCTTGATTTTTTTTACAATACGTCAAAACAAAATCTTCAAAATGATAAAACTTGTACGTGTATAAATAAAATCTTAGTAGTATGATTTTTGAAGTTATAGATCCTTTTTAATTCTAATTTCAGACTTTCCTTTCTTCTTGTATTTACATGCCAAAGAAAGTAGAGTTCCTTTAGTCATAATCGAGAACGAATATGAACTAAGGTTCTTAAGAGGGTGGTAACTGGAGCACATAATAAGTGCTCTCTTTCTTTTCTCATCACCAAAGAAAAAAGAAACGATCTATGGAACTGTAAGAATTTGTTAAGAGATACAACGTATAAATTAGGGTATTCAACAAATTTCCCATCACTAAAAAAGAAATATAAACTACTATGAACGAGAGAGTTGTTCAACGGTTCAACCAGAGAAGTTCTGGTCACTCATTCAAGCTCTGTTATTTGAAACTCCTGCTAATTCAATCACCACTTGTAAGAAGCTAAACTCGGGATGATTCCTCAAAGTAATCTTCTCGCGCATTCTTAGCCAACATTAGGCACATCAACCAGAAGAGGGCTGAATTGAGAGACATAAAGGCGCCACCTCCCATGAGCCCTGTTTTAGCAGTGGGGCAAGCGTAGTTTGGGGTGTGATGCACTGTGTGACTCAAATGAAGCTGTTGACTGATTGTTGGCCATAAGAGCAGTGTAGCAGCTAAACCCGCTATCAGCCTGTTTATGTTCCAAAAATATGATAAATCTCTTTTGTATTTTTCAAAATCAACATCACCAATAAAATTTGCAACAGTAACTAATGGAAAAATACATGTATGTGCTTAGAATATATATATGCAAACCGTGGATTTGCTTAGAATAAAATGTGCAACAGTAACTAATGGGAAAATCCATGCAGAAGACACTATCAGATTAAGTACAAGTAGAACAACATTGAAATTACACAAAACTTGAAATATCATAAATAATTTAGGAGAGGAACAACAACCTACCAAGTAATGCTGAAGAAAACAGTCATGACTTTGGTACCAAAGATGGCATGAGTGGGAACTGCCTTGTTGTCATAGGGGTGAAAAATCGACTTGAACCCGATAACAGTAGTTATTACCAGAGTAGCCAAAGATGTATATCCCAGAGCTACGGTTGGATCAGAGGGATACTTGCAGATTACAACACCCTTCCCTGCTATAGGTGTTCCGGTTGAAGGCTGCATATCATAAGTGCGACTTATTAGATGCGTATGTCAATGCTGCGAAAGATATCGTTTGAATCAACCATGAAAGACATGATATACCATTAGATGACAGCAGTTGTTCATATTAATCTGGGTAGTATATATATATATATTTTTTAAAATTCATGTTGAACATTTTCCTTGTATAAGTTATTTTTTGAAGGGAGATATAAGTAGCAGCAAAGTGATAATATTTTGATCTGCTTCATATTATGATCCACGACTTTCTACTTTCAAGATCACTACATCTCGTTCTATGAGCGTGCATTAGGGCACGAATGCGCGTAAATTATATGAACTCAAGTGGATGTGCTATGTGACCTATTACAACTGAAGTGGTTCGCGAATCAGGTGATGACACGAGTGTTAGCGTAAAGCACATGACTAGCAAGGGAGCGCGACTAAAAGTTTTGTACACTACAGTGTATCTAAGAATCTACACAATTAAATTTGAACTTTTGAATTAGATAAACCATGTACAATTTCAACCGGATAAGTTAACACTAGTAATGCATCAAAAGTTCCTTATTAATGCATCAAAAGTTCAAAACAACTCTCAAATCTCAAACACAGGAGACTCGAAATTAATACACAATGTATTATATTCAGCACAACAATAATCGGGAGTGGACTGAAACCTAACCATCCAAAACTGATCTCCAAATCCGAATTAGCCCAAAGGGTGAACCGGGTGAAACACAAAAAAAAAATATATATTCTGCACAAACTTACATAGGCATAGAAAAAGTAATCAAAATACCTTCTTATTTTCAGCAATAACACCGCAAATTAACGACACGACGCCAAAGAAGGCAATTAGGATAACCATCTGCTTCATGCTTAACGCCATCTCACTAAGCCTGTACAGGGAGAGGACTATGGCCCTAACAATGAAATCTTTTCTTTTTTTTTTTTTCTCAAAGTTGTGGTTTCAATAAAAAAAACTTTTTCACATATTTATAGGTTAGCCCTAAAGTTGTTAAATAGAAATATATCACATTGTAACAGGTAGAGGAGGACTAGAGGTGCTGATTAAATTACACAATTTCTATTGAACTTAGGAAATTTTATCCAACTCAAAGACAACTCCACTAAAAATCTATCCTTACTAGTAATATTATTATCCGTTGACAAAAAAAAAAAAAAAAAAAAAAAAAAAAAAAAAAAAAAAAATCAAAGATCTTTTACGTTAAGATTATAAGTACTACAAGCATTGACAATACAATTTGTGTAATTACTTTTTTTTTTTAATTTATTTTTTATGCGAATGAGCCACAAGGACAATACAAATTACAAATAAAAATTGTTGCAAATAAGTCACACGGACAATACAAATTACAAATGGAAATTGAGAAATTTGAACCTGTGACTTATCGTACACAAACCCTCAGTCTTAACTACTAAGCCAAGATCTCATCAATTTAGTTACTTATATTTTTTTTTTATGCGAATGAACCACAAGGACAATACAAATTACAAATGAAAATTGTTGCAAATGAGTCCAAGGACAATAAAAATTACAAATGAAAACTGGGAAATTTGAACCTGTGACTTATCGTACACAGACCCTCAGTTTTAACCACTAAACCAAGATCTCCTCGATTAGTTACTTAATTTTCATTTTAAGATTGTTTAAAGGCGTGGAATACAATTTCATCCAACTTTGTACATACTCCCTCTATATTACGAAATTTTCTCATTTGCATTTTATACCTTATCCAATGCATATCCTTAACCATTTATGCCTACAATTTTATATTTAAAAAGTTTATTGAAAGTAAATGTCATGAATACCAGAAATTAAAGTAGATTACAAAATCACAGTTAATTTCTTACAATTATTACACAGCATTGGCCAGTCACAATTCAAACACCTCTTTACACAAAACAGCACAACATGAAGAGTGGCCTGGTCTAGGAAGATTGCACCCATACTTAGGCATCAAACAAGAGGAGTTGAGGGTAAGCAAAGCTAAACTATGTCTGACCTAAGATAGATCATGGTCTTTTCAGTGTTCCTCAGCAGTGCTGCATTCAAGAACACAAGTCGCAAAACAATTTCCTCGTTCAGGTAATCATCTATGCCATAGAAGGAACTAGGTAATGAGCCGACTTTTCCAAGTTCACATTCACAAAAAGTATGTAAGCTGCTCCTTTTTCCTCGTGCCTCCTTCCCCGTAAAGCTCATTCCACTGCTTCAGTTCGTTCATTATTGCTCCCCCGGATGAAAAGCTAGCAGCAACCTGCAAACAAGTAGAGTTGACAGATGAAACAGGAGCTTCTATAATAACCAACAAAGGTAAAGCAAGCAATCAAAAAAGACGATATGATATGCAAATTGTTTAGCATGTTAAATCATGCATTTGGTGTTCAAGCAGGAGACCTACCTGATTCTTAGCTTGCCTAAAATCCTCCAGATTTAAAGGCCTCAGAGAAATTACTCTGTCCTTGACACCTTCCTTCTTTTGTGCATCTGAATTTTGGCCTTCTTCTGATTCTTGTTTTTTCTCCTGAATAAAAAAAAAAAGTGTATTCTTGTAATGGCCAGAAGTAGATTAAAAAAACAACAGCGGAAACAATACCTTCCAGAGGATTATGAAACTTACCATATCCTTCAACCTCTCTTGCTGTATCAACTCTCTAACAGGTCGATATGCAGCAGTCGTACAGAGATTCTGCACATAGAAATGTTTGTCATGGTCCATGGCCATTATACAGAAAATTCTTAAAAAGATCTTACTTTCAAAATCAAAACCCCACCTCACACCCCAAAATAAATTATCTTCCTCAGATAAGGACCACAAATGCAGAACTTACCTTAAGATCACTACCGCTATATCCTTCTGTCATTATTCCAATCTCCTTCAAATCTAGTCCTTCTTCAACTTTCTCTTTCGATAAAAGAGTTCTCAATATATTCTCTCTATTCTCCGCTGATGGAAGCCCCACCATTATCCTATAATTGAGGATGAAAGAAGCACAAAATAGTGAGCTACAACCTATAACTAATCAAGTCCGTCCAGAGCTTAATCTCACCTTCACAAAACATTATGGAAATACAATAAAACTAAATAATACTGCTAATTACCTCCGTTCAAAACGTCGTATAATTGCTTCATCAAGGTCAAATGGTCTATTGGTTGCAGCAAGAACAAGGATTCTCTCACCTTGTTTGGTTGTAAGCCCGTCCCAATGTGTCATAAACTCGTTTTTAATCTTTCTCATAGCTTCATGCTCACCAACCCTGGTCCTTTGTCCAAGCATACTGTCAACTTCATCTACAAATATAATTGTTGGGGAAACTTTAGATGCAAGGCTGAACAGTCCCCTAACATTCTTTTCGTCTTCACCAAACCATTTAGATGTGATGGTTGACATAGATACATTAATAAAGCTTGCTCCAGCCTCTTTGGCTATGGCCTTGGCCAGCATCGTCTTGCCAGTACCAGGAGGTCCAAAAAGCAAAATTCCTCGACAAGGTTTCAGAAGTCCTCCCTTGAACAAGTCTGGTCTACGAAGTGGAAGCATTACTAGTTCCTGCAGTGACTCCTTGGTTTCATCCAGGGCGCCAATATCAGCAAATGACACAGAAATCTCGCTTGCAGGAATGACCTCTGGCCTTATCCTCCTCTCAAACTCATTGTCAGGAGGTACTTCCTGTTGGACACAATGAAATGGATCACATTAAAACGTCCTCTTATGTTTGAAGGAGAAAGAATTAATGATTGAAAATCAAAGTTGGCAATTTGGTTGGGAACAAAAATAATATCAGCACAAACTTGAAGCACTAATTTGCTCTTTCTTAGAACTTAATATCAACCACATGAAAAACATTACTAAGATGACCACATTTGAGCAACTGTACTTACAGGAACCTTTGGACTTGCAGCCTCATTATCTGTTGTATCCTTTGAAATTGGCACAGATGCTTCTTCTCCACCTTTGTTTTTCGGAGTTGCACCTTCAGCTTTAGTTTCTGGCTTAACATCTCCACGTGGTCCCTACAATTGCAGCATGATGAAGTAATGGATTAGATGGCGCAGCATGATGGAGTGATGGACTAGATAGCTCCTCGACTTTTACATATTACTCTAGTAACTCTACTCTAACAACAAACTTACCTTTGAAGGTCTGGCACGTGGTTCTGGCTTCAATGTATCCTTGGCATCTGATTTACGTTCCTGAAACACGCTCAGTCCATGGGATAAACTGTTCAACAGCCCAAAAACACATTATTAAAAGGCTCACATGACCAAAATATATCCCAACTAAAAGCAATGGAAATAAATTTAATCAGGAAAGAATGATGTGAAGGTAGGACAAATATGTTGAAAAATATATAACAGCAGACCTCTGGAATGAAATCAGGAGTTTCCCATTCCTATATTCATGCTTATTATTCATCAAATGATAAGAAATTGCTGATACAACGATTTCTTCAATATATCTGCTGAGAACAAAGGTATCTTCCACATTAATAGAGCCAAGATCATCACATTCGACATCGTTTGCAGCTAGCACTTCAATAATGTGGTTTCTGTTGTCCTGAATCTGAATCATCTTCAGGTCCACCTCCAATTGAGACTTCCAGCTAACTAGACGTGTTTCATCTTCAGGTGGCTTAATATCAATATTATACGGAAAAACATCAATGATCATATCATCAATGTCATCATCATTGCTGTCACTATGTGTTATTCGAGAACCTAGTATGAGTACTGGTCCTGAAAGTTTCTGTAACATTTTTTGGAACAGTCTGTATAGCTTCTGAGATCTGAACAAGAGCATGTCAACATCTCTTAGGTACAAAATGATTGGATAAGTTCTAGATACAGAGACCATAACCTGTACACAGAAAACGGAAAACAAAAAAAGGTTATGCCCATGCCGAACTTCACAAATCACAAAAATCCAGACATAGAGAGATGAATGGTTGGCAACCTAGCCACTAAGGATAAATAAGCACATCACCTTGTAAAGTGATTGAATGAGTAGCTTTTCATCGATGGACCAGCTACTTGTTCGCTTGAGGGGAGCTGAAGAACATAAGTAACCATAAACACAGGAAAAGAAAGACATACTGCATCATATGCACTGTCAGGAATTTTGCATGACCCTTAGTATAATCAGCAGAAGAATAAACCAAGTATAATGGACTTAACGGTGAGATTTGTAAATCAGCATAACCACTTTCAATTACTTCCTAAACCATTCTGGAAGCTCCCTCTCCCATATAACCACACCCTCCCCCAAAACCAAAGGACAAAGTAGCCGACAAACATAGATAAACATACTGCGGTCCTTGAGAGAATTGGTAGATATATAAATGAGTAAATTATAAGTATGTCAGGGAACTCTTAATATTTCATCATCAGCAGAGAACTGCATCAGATGTAAATAATCGCTCTTCTAATAAGATATTGACTTTGTAAAGCTCCCAAGACCGATGTTAAGATGTGAACCCTCTAGTTCCAAAACAGCAGACTAACCAAAAAGCAAAACTGAAAATAGTAGGTCAACAAGACTATAGTCTAAAGATACTAACCATGCAGCTAAGCACTACCTCGGTACCTCACAACATCAATGAAAAACTAAAATTGGAAACTAAATATAACTATTCATGCCCTTGGAAATCACTACCAAACCACTCACACTGATAGGACTGTAAATCTGTTAAAAATAATTGATTAAGGCAAAGCAAAGACCTGTATTCATAGGAGCAGCTTGCAAAAGCAAATCATGTATACTGGCAGAGGCAGAAGCATTCCTACGAAGCTTAGGAAAACTAGAAGAGCCTTCTATATTCCTGTACACAGAAACAGATGGTGTTAGTGATGCATAAACTTTTGTAGATATTTGATTGGGTCTAGCTCATGGCGAGAATGTAATTACCTTAGATTGTCAAATCCGCTTCCCTGTCGACGCAAGGTACCAGCTGAAGACCAGAGAAATGAGCACGAAAATTTTAACATAAATGAACAGAGCAAACCAGATGGTTAATAAGTTCTAATATATTTGAATAATATCTATGTACTCTTGTAGGTGAATTTGTTATACTCCTGTGACTCTTCTTTATAATGATTAGAATGACAAAAAAATTACCGATATTCCAAAGATTTTGAACAGATTACCTTTGGGTTCATCCTTTGCTGGCAGCACAGAAAATGACCCAAATAAACCTGAAAGACGCTCCAAAGTAGTCTCAGAGGTGGATCTTTTGAAGGACTGAAAAAAAATGGAAAGAATGAATAAGATGGAGCAATTAATTTTCTTCATGCACACAAAGAAAGTTTGAGAAACAAGCAATTCATTATCTTAACAGAATAAAGAAAAAGCTTAAATAACTTACGGAATCATTATTGATACCATATTTGCTTTGAATCTGCAAAAAGAAGCAAGTGAAATTCAATCAGAGAAACATGCTAATTTTTCCTGCAAAGCTCTCCTGATATACTGTTTAAAAAAATTCACTTTCATTTCATCTGCAGCTGTATCGATACCATAGGAAGAAGGGGGATAGGAGTTACCAACCTTCAGTACAAAGTCATTGACATCCAACAGCAACAACTTTGCCTCAAAGAAATGTGCTAGAGCCTTTGCAAGCATTTGCTGGTAAAGTTCTAAATAAAGCATAGCCTCTTTAGTCAAATATATTATAAAACGTAGATAAGCCAACATAAGGAAGCATAACTGCTAGAAGACTAACCAGCAGGTCCTGAGAGTAAAATAGCTCGGCTTGCAGGAGACAAGTTTCGAGTATACTTTGAGAAATCACCTTTCCTCAAATAGAAATGAGCAGCACTTGTTAACAGAACCCTTGTCTGCTCACTGACAAATCACATTAAGGCATCCAAGATTACTAATGCAAACAAGATTCATCTCTGAGCAAGGTATGAGAATTTACATTTATGATGATGAAACTCCAAGTGACTTGCGAAATTTCCTTTCATTACCTGACCACCTAAACTTTCATTCAAGTAATAGATGGTCTTACTAACAACCAGTGAGAGTAAGGACATATAATCTGCCATTTTAAAGGTATATGCTAGGCATTCTCTGAAGCAACATACGTAGTATTTATATTGATGTTAATCCACATAATAAGGCTAAGGTATAAAAATATGAAAAAGAGAATCCCCAGAATTTCCTTCTGCTTGACATTCTTGATATATTGTTCATTCTTCAAATCCTTTTTTAAGCGTAAAAAGCATAATTAAATTATAAACTTCAAAAAAGTGATGCATATATCTTGTGCAAAGATAGCACTCATAGCCACATTGATCCAACTCCTATAGCTAAAGATTTTGTATGATATATTATGATACCCTTCATAATAATATATTGGGCTATTTAAAAATTATCCATGGAGTAAAATATATTGAAAATTACTATATAGTATTTAATGTTCAAATTTTCAATATCATTATGTTTTAATCATTATCATCTCTAATGTATAAGTAAGAAAATTTTTAAGAAAATTGATATTTTTAATGCACTTATTGAAACGAATCAAACAATCTATCAAAAAAAGAAACGATTCAAACAAGACCCTACAAGATTATGCTTCTTCTTATAGAAAATTATAATGGAGATTAAGTAGTTGCAAGATACTAAATAAGAACATCAAAAAGAAACAGCAGGAATGTATTCTGTATGTATATTGGAAGGAAGGAACAAGCACACTAAAAAGCATAATCTTGAGTTGTTAAAAGGATTAACCTCCAGGCTCCAGTTCCTCCTGTATGATCCTAATAAGACCATTAATAGATAATTCAAAATTGCACAAATGTGACCACTAATCAATGATAATTCGACAACGGGACATACCACAGGCACACAGCTGCCAGAACTCAACAGGTAAAATTCAGAGAAACAGACAGCTGTGCTTGAAGCTCAATAGTCAGAGTTTTAGGTCCAAGCATATCTCTTACAACACTTAACATTAATAAATTGAAGTCACCTTATCCAAAATCCTTAGTCACTACTTTCTGGTTACAACTTAACCACAAGACATAAATAAAATATACCAAGTACTCGTACTACATAAACATAAACAAAGTGAAAATCATTATAATACTAGAGCACAGACAACTAAACTCAGATTCTCGTGTTACTCTCTTTGAATTAACATACAGAATCCGAACTTGCACAATCCCTCATTAGTCATCCCTCGTCTAGTTAACTAATCCGCGGCTCAATTGACTTCGCGATCACAATAAAGTATTCTTGTACTTAATTAAGTATTTGGCACAATTTTACTCAAAACCCCTTAACATAGTTGTACCATTTTCACTTTCTCCCTATTAGTTAATCAACTTTATAAATAATAAGGTACGCAATGCAACATACAAACTTATAACACATGACCTCGATCCTATGGACAACATGTAACGATAATGTAGACTGAGGACCCATGTACGATAAATGATAAATGAATGATCGCATCTTTTAGATCTTTAAGACAAAAAAAAAAAAAAAAAAAAAAAAATCTAATAACACTTCCCATGAGATCATATCATCAATAAATCTAAACATTATACTACCTCCGTCGGAATTTTTTATCTCACAAATAATACCAAAAAATTGCAGATAACCCTTAACGGATAAAAAAAAATAAAAAAAATAAGAGAAAATACCTAAGATAGTAAGGAAATTCATCAAAAGTGACCTTAGCATCTCTTCCATCAATGATCATTCGTAGCAACTCTTGCTCCATTTTCTCAGCAGTAATCGTATTCGAACCCGATGAACTACCCGTCCATTTGCTCATCGTCTGCCCGGAAGCCAGCCCGAGCCCGACACCCACTCCGATTCCTACCCCTACCGCTGACATTAGTATCTGCTTCTGATCCATTTCTTACTTCTTTTCAACTTTGTACTTCAATAAAACGTATAGTTACACTGAAAATTTACTCACTTTTTGACTACTTTAATACCAAATCTTTGTATTTAACTAGAAAAATTTACCACAAAAACAGAGACACGAAATCACGTTAAAGTGATAATTTGTAACAATTTAATTATGTTTATGAAATTATATTTTCATCCAAAGTGAACATCAATTACAGAAATTTTAAACCATTTATAATCAAATTCGTAATTTTTTTAAAGTACAAAAATTGAAATTGGTAAAGAAGTTGAGGACTTCAAGATCAAAAAGAAATTTTGAAGTGAGAAGAAAGAGTTTAGTTCAACGAGTTAACGAGTCAAAACGATATGAAACGAATAACACAGTCTTTGTTAGTTTCTTAAATTGCAAAATTTTGTGATTTTGTTTTTTCTTTTTTGTCACTCATTCAGTGGAGTGAAGTGAGAATGAAGGGGAAAAGGGACTTTTCTTTATTAAGGAAAAATGGATAATTATTGAGAAAAATTGGAAGATATGAAGAAACGGTGAGTAAAGAGAAGAGAAAGAAGGCGGTTGCTGGGATTTGCAGAGAAATAAAGAAGGCGGTTTTGGACTTTGCCTTTACATGTTCATTACAATACTATTTATGCACACTGTTGATATTTATAGGAGACTAGGAGAGACATTTTTTTTATTTTTTTTTAGAAAATTGGATAACTTTTTGTTTTGGATATACTTGTAGATCTTAGAGTGTGTGGGAATGGATTCAATTAAGGAAAATTGTAATCTAATAATCCCACCTTTAGTCGGTCTTCCATAAACAATCCCACCTTTTGAAATTCCAGAAACAATTCCACTTTTAAGCCTCATTTTCCACTAACGATCCCATTGACCTACAACTTGTTAAGCAGGTTATTTTATTTATTTATTTATTTTAACTATACTCCTTCTCAAGCCACTAGTCCAACCACCACCCAACACTCACTCCTTACCGCCACCCCCACAACCAAGCCACCACGAAACTCACCAACCACGCCGGAAAATCCAATAACCACCCCCGAAACCCAACCCCCACCACGAAAACTCCACCCACTGCCACAAAATCCCCACACCAGCCCCCTAAAAGGCTGAAACTCAATCCTCAGCCACGAAATACTCCACCCCAGCCACGAAATAGTCTACTCCGGCCCTGAAAAACGTCACCCATCGTCTCCAATTCAATTTTTGGTTTGAAATTAAATGCAAATTATTATTTCAATCATCTGAAAAATCGAATTGAAAGGGAATGAATTGATGAATTCAGAGGAGAGTGAAACATACCAAAGAGAAGAGAGAAAGAGAAGGAGAAGGAGAAAGAGGGGTTCTGGGCTGCGGATTGGGTTGGGTTTTTGGGGAAGCTAGGCGGCTGCAAGTGCTGATTTCGGGCTTCAGGGGTTGGGTTCCGGCGCCTTGAAGGGGTAGGTTGGGTTTCCGGGAAAAGCAAGGGCGGGGATGGGGAGGGGATGCGGTGGCAGGATGGGGAAGGGATACGGTGGCTAGGCTGGGGGTTTTGGTTTTGTTTTTTTTTTATTATTATTTTTTTATTAGTTTGTTTTTTTTTAAAAAAAAAAAGTTAAACCTATTAAAACCTGACACGTGTCTTATAACCTATGAAAACCGGTTATCAAAACAATACAACCGGTAAAGGATTGTTAATGGAAGATGGGGGTTTAAGGTGGGATTGTTTCTGGAATTTCAAAAGGTGGGATTGTTTATGGAAGACCGACTAAAGGTGGGATTATTAGTTTACATTTTTCCTTCAATTAAAATATTATCATTTTTTTTGGTGCGAACATGGGGCAAGCCCCAAAATTAAAGAGAAAGCTAATACAAACTAGAAAAAGAAAAGCAACAGAAAAGGAAAACAGAGAACAAAACAAAAAACAAGACAAAGAAAATAAACAAAAACAACGACACTAACTCGGACTAAGTACCCCTAGAAGGCACCTTCCTAGGCCTCGGAGGCCCCCCAAATCCTCCAATAAAACGGCACGAAGGTCCTCCGGAACCACCTCATAGAGAATAAGCTTCTGGTTAGACGTTACACCAATGTTAGCCAATTTGTCCGCGACTTGATTAGCTTCACGATAGCAATGTCTAATACTAACCTCACATCCACACCTTGAGATAAAGATTTGCACTGTCGAAGTAAATGAATAAACGGAGAGTTGGGTGGTATAAGATCCACCAACATTCGGATTATAGTCTCCGAATCGACTGCAACTTGAACCTTGCGATGCCCCCCATTCCAAGCAATAGCTAGCCCTCGCATGACTCCCAACAGTTCAGCTTTGGTACATGTACAAATACCACAATTAATAGCAAACATCTCATAAAGCTCACCCCTATGACCCCTTATTACACCACCTGCACCAGCTGGGCCTGGATTCCCTTTCGAGGCACCATCGGTGTTAAGACACACCCAACCTTCTCCAGGAAAATCCCAACGCACCAGCACCTCTTGGTATTTCCTCTTTCCTCTAGCATTTTCCAGAGTATTGCTCTCGTACGCCCTCCTTATATCTCCAACTCTAGCCATGACAAATGTTGCCTGATCCAGAGGATTGAAGCTTCTCTATTGAATGTTCTCTCGTTTCGCCACCTCCACAACCACCAACAGGTTGTAGCAAATACCAAGTCCCAATCCTCTCTAGCAATTGCTCCTTTTCCACAGAGGTTATCCTCAATCCATTGCCTCACCGAGCTGCCCTGCCACTTTGCGTTTTGTTGGATACCTAACTTGGCCCATACTAGCCTAGCAGTAGGACAGTCTCTCAAAATGTGACCAATATTTTCTTCTACAAAGCCACACATGAAACATCGAGGATCATTGGTCAAATGACGAACAAAACGCGTGGCATTAGTCATTAATTTTCCATGAGCAACTAGCCAAAGAAAGAAACGTATTTTTTGTGGTGCTTGAAGGCGCCATATGTGCTTCCACTTCAATTCATCACTGTCATCATGCTGAGGAAATCGAATTATACGCATAGCTGATTTGATGGAGAATCCGCCAAAGGGAGAACCATTCCAAAATATAGAATCAATTGCATCTTCATCCATGCTCAATTCGTGAGATTGAATTATCTTGAGCACATCTCGAGGGATATAATCAGCAAAGAGCTCAAGTTTCCAGCCTCGATTCTCATCCCACAACTCTTGAACCTTACAACTCAGAATTTCTTCCGGTGGAGGGGATGTAGTCAGGTCCATCAGGGGCACATTTGTAGCCCACCTATGCCTCCAAAAATCAGTGTTAGCTCCATTACCAACTGCCGAGTTAATACCTTTTTTTCAAGACATCTGCATTTTCCACAATACCCTTCCAAGCGTTCGATACATCCCCTTTGTGAGTGAACATATCAACGTCACACCTGCCTTTACAATATTTGCTTCGCACTACTCTTGACCAAAGTGATTTAGGTTCCGTAAGAAGCCGCCACCCAAGTTTGCAAAGGAACGCCTCATTAACTTGTCTCATTGAACGAAAACCCAACCCACCTTGATCTTTTGGTCTTGTCACTGTGTCCCAATTGACCAAATGAATGCGCTTCTTTTCATCAGTGCTACCCCACAGGAAGCTTCTCGTCTTGCTATCAACCTTATCGCAAATTCCTTTAGGCGGACGAGTGGATTGCATAGAATAGTAAGGAATTGTAGACAAAGAAGCCTGTGCTAAAGTCGCTCGGCCTGCCAAGGAGAGAGTCTTTGCTTTCCAGCCATCTAGTTTCGAATTAACTCGGTCAACCAAAAATTGGTAATTCTCAGAAGTGACCTTTCCATTGATAGTCGGGACACCAAGGTATTTCCCGAAATCGTCAGTTTCCTCCATATGCAAGATACCACTAATTTCCTCACGAGTGTTCAAAGCAGTGTTTTTCGAAAAATAAATTCGACTTTTACTCACACTGACTTTGCTTCCCGAAGAGCTACAAAAATTTTCCAGACAGCTATGCATTAATTCGGCTTGATCTTTAGATGCTTCACAAAACAAAATAAGGTCATCTGCAAAGGCTAGATTGGAAATAGGAGGACCATTCCTACTCGCCTTCACTGGCTTCCAAGCACCATCTCTACATTATTTGTCAATAAGGTGGGCTAACCTTTCCATACAAATGACATAAAGATAGGGAGAGAGAGGATCTCCCTGTCTAATCCCTCTCGAAGGCGAAAACGCTTCAGTGGGTTCACCATTCCACAAAATCTTCAAAGAGGCCGAGTTGAGACAAAGCATTACTATATCGACAATTCTTTGAGGCAATGTAAGCTCCAAGAGTGAGTCTCGAATGAACGACCAACGAAGCCTATCATAATCCTTCTCAAAATCGATCTTCACCGCCATATAGCCCACTTTTCCTTGCTTTCTCCTCATGGTGTGAAGCATTTCTTGGACAATAACAATGTTATTCGTGATTTGCCTTCCTGGAACAAAGCTACATTGGGTCGGTGAAATTAAGTTCGGGAGAAGAGGCTTTAAACGATTCACCAACACTTTTGTCACTATCTTATAGGTTATATTGCTCAATCCGATTGGCCGAAAAACTTTAGCTGCTTGAGGAACTTCCACTTTCGGAATAAGAACAAGAAACGCCTTTGTCAAACTTTGCGGAAAATACCGACCTTCGAGAACATCTTTTACTGTTTGTACAACACTTGGACTGACCACATCCCAAAAGTGCTGATAGAATAATGGTTGGAAGCTGTCAGGGCCCGGGGCCTTAAACGGGTCCATACTCATTAAAGCCTTTTATATCTCACACAAAGCAAACGGCCTATTCAAAGTTTCCCACTCATCATCAGAAATCCGAGGGAAATAATTGCATAGTAAATCAGATGGAGCCGATCCTTGATTATCTTCAGTAAAGAGATCCCTCCAGTAATTTACTACAAGAGCTTTGACTTGATCCGGCTCTGTAACCCAACACCCCGCATCACTTTGAAGAGTTTCAATTCAATTCCTACGCCTGCGAATAATTGTTGATAAATGAAAGTATCTAGTATTTCGATCCCATCAACAATAGCCGCCGTTCTTGACTTTTGAAACCACAATAATTCCTCTTGCTCAAGTACCTCCATCATTTTGTTCTTAAGGTCAGCTTCGAGCTTCAGCAAATAAAGAGGGGCCCCATTTGCCATAGCCCTCTGAATACCTTCAAGCCGAGCCCAAAGTTCGGATTTCTTCCGAAAAATATTATGAAAATGCTCCTTATTCCACCAAGTCAGTTTCTCGGCAAACACTTTTAAGAAAGGAATTAAAGGCTCATTATTATTCCACTTCGACACTACAAAATCTTCAAAAGTTTCATGTTTCAACCAAGCGGCTTGAAATCGAAATGGTTTTGCTGCTATCGGAAGAGGAGCGAAACCGTTGGTGCTTATCAATATAGGGCAATGATCGGAGGTAATTTTAGATAAATTTCTCACAGCTCCTTCCTCAAAACGCATTCTCCAATCAGTGTTAGAAAAACCCCTATCCAGTCTTGCAACTTTATATGTATTAGACGACAAGCCTCTACTCCAAGTATGCCCAGGGCTGGAACACCCAAGATCAATGAGGTTATTAGCATTAACCCAATCTGAAAATTCTCTGCACCTTCTTTCCATCTCCGAACCTCCATTTCCAATTCTCTCCGTCAAGGTCAAAGTGTCATTAAAATCTCCTGCCAAAAGCCACAGACCACTAAAGGAACACTTGATATTATTTAATGCTTCCCGTAAATCCTTCTTAAGAGTCGAATCCGGGCTAGCATAAATTGCCGAGAAAACCCAAGGTTCTTCATCCCTTTTTTGAATTTCCACAGTAATATGTTGAGTATAATTATCCAAGACAGTAACAGTAATCTCCTCCGATTTCCAAAATAGCCAAATCCCACCACTAAAACCTTGTGCATCAACTCTTATTTTTCCGGAGAAACCAATACGATCACACATTCTTTGAGCTTGTTCACCACTGGTATGAGTTTCTACTAAAGCCAAAATAGTTGGATCATTAATCCTAATTAGCTCTCAAATAGCAGCTAATTTGTTCCCTACACCTTGAACGTTCCAAACCATAATTTTTATTGACATATTAAACATCGGAAAATTAGGGAAACGGTCATAAGCATTCAAAGGAATGCTAGGCAGAATACTCAAGAACGCCTCTCTCAGCGCTCTCATCGGGCCTTCGGTTCTCATTGGGATCTCTACCGTGAACATCATATCTAGTGGATTGTGTCTCGGTGGCAGGAGTGTACTCACTTGGAGATGAACTTTGTTTGCTAGAGGGTGGACTATGACTTGGGTTGGTCCGTCCATTGGATAGTCCATGAAAGCTGAGTAAGATGGGGGGATTCGGGTCTCCAAAGTGATCGGGACTCGAGGATAGTTCATCTTGAGCTAAAGAGTTTGAGTTAGAATTGCCTAGCGAAGAAGCAGGGGAGGGCGAGGCAACAGAGGACTCTGGCTGTAAAGGGAAAACACTAGGGGATTTTGAATTTTCTGGAAAAGTTTTAGAAAAATTCTTTCCAGAATTATCAATTTTCATTGGGTCAATATTCTCCTTATCTTTTGCAATATTGATCTTTTTGCTTAAGTTAAGGAGATTATTTTTAACAACTTTAAAGGATTTATCTTTAATATTCTGTTTGGCACCAAGATCTTTAGGAAAAGATTCAGCCAAATCAACATGTGATTGGGCCTCAGATTCACTACCAATCTCATTGAGAGAATTTAGTTGTAAAGAATTATCTTCCTTTCCCATAATAATATCTTCACCCAAATTAATAGCTCCCCGCAAGATATTCTCGTTGCCCTTGGTCAAAGAATTAACCGCCTTTCCATAAACCTCGGCAGTATGATTTCCTTCAACGATATCTTCATTAGTTTCCATATTATCTTCCTGGTCAAGAACATTGAACCTTGAACCACTCGGTCCCTCCTTGTTGTAGGCGTAGCCTTTCTTTCCATCCCTTGTGACTACCTTTGGACCCTTCTCATAATCCTGCACCTTCGGATTAGCCTTAGTCTCTTTAGTTTTACTAACCTCCCCCTGCTTCTTAGCACCTTCACTTTTGTTCTTGGCTACATACTTCCTTATGTTGCGTTGGACAAGCATCCAAGAGCCGAATTGATCACATTCTTCTGGTCTGACCCTAGGTTGGGTGGGCTGTTTAGGCTCTTCTATCTTCTGCAATCTTTGTTCTCCATTGTCATCCACTATGATCTTCAAAGAATAGTCGCTCTCTTTGTGCCCAAGACGACCGCAAGTGAAGCATATTTGCTTCAAACCCTCATACTGGACACGCCAAACCCTTCCATTTAGTCTAAACTTAGAAAGCAAAGGCTTGGAGAGGTCTACTTCAATGCTGAATCTAACATATTGCCCACGGCTCATTGCCTCAGTGTTCCTGTCAATGCTAATGACCCTGCCAATACTAGAACCAATTCAGTGAAGAAAGGACTTATCAAAATACTCAACAGATAGTAGAGGTATTCGGACCCAAGCAGTGAGGAACTTAATAGGAGCCTCATCAGCAATAAAGTTAGGCACCCATTTTCGGATGGTTAAATAACTATCACCAATGATCCAGGGGCCCTGAGTGAGAAAAAATTATAGTCCTCCATGTTCGTGAAACGAACAATATAGTAGTCATAGCCAACATCTGTTAAAGAAATGTCTCCTTTGCGGCTCCATTTCAACCTTAACCTCTTAATCAGAATTTCGTACCCCATTTTCTTATCAAAAAGTTTTATAATTAAAGCATTCTTCCATGGTTGGCGCAGTCTCTTCTTCTCTTCCTTTGTGAGAAGAAAGTTAGGGCACGACTCTCTGATTCGCAATCCGAGGGCACATCATCATCAGAATCAAATTCCTCATTCTCTATTCCTAAAGAATGACTTCCTCTCGATGCACTATTATCACCTTTAGCCATGTGAAAATAGGGTTTTCGAGGTTCATGATGAATCCTTTCCTCTTGGATTTCCTCCATCGAATCATTCATATCAACATCGCCAAATGGGATGTTCCGATGAATGCCATTTCCCAGGGAATTCTCCGGGGTCCGTTTAAACTTTTTATTAGATCTCCTCATCAAATCGGCTTCCTCGGTCGAAAGCGCGTTCTCTCTTCTCTCGCTCTCCATTTATGGCTAGGGTTTATCATTATTAAGTGTTAGGTTAGAAGTTTTAGGTATAAGGGTGGTAATTCAGGTTAGCAGGTCGGTCGAGTTCGAGTTAGATTTCGGGATAATTTGAATTGTGCCTAGAAATTATCTAAAATAGTGTAAAATTTAATATTATTACAAAATATGAAATCGGGTCAAATCGGGTCGAATTCAGGTCGTTTAGGTTCAGTTCGGATTGGATTCATGTTACTCTCAATACTTTCAGGTCGGGTCATCTTGTCGGGTTAGGTCATTGATTGTCAGCCCATTACTTATGGGTAAATAGGTTTTGGTTTCCATTATTTATTACCTCTCTAAAACCTAAGCTAACAATTACCCTTATCTTCCTCAAACAAAAAGAAAATGGGCTATGATTAAATGATTCCTTTTCAGGGTTAAACCAAACAAATGAAAGGTAATTAAGTGTTAAATATTTCCTCCCCCCCCCCCCCCTCTTATTTGTTCCATTGTCATTCCATTTGCAATATCTATACCAAACGCTTCTTTAAGTGAAGGGAAAATTAGGGCCTGTTCTCTTCAGCTTAATTTCAGTTCAGCTCAAATCAGTTCAATTCAGTTCGGTTTCTAATTTATTTCTCTCATAAACAATTCATTTAAGCTCAGTTCAATTCAATTCAGTAAATCAGAACAAACCCTTAGTTTAGTTTGTGGAATGACCTAAGTTACTACGTGACATAACGTTAATTTTAAGCTAAGAATTTATAGAGTATCTATTAGTACCTTGTAACTTTTTTAAACAAGCATACAATATTTAATTTTGTAAGCTATAAATTAAAGTGTGCTCTAATAGCGAACAATTGCATTTTGGCCTTGTTTGGCAAATGGTTGTTGGCGGTTGGTTGTTGGCTGGTTCACTTGGCTTGTTTGACTAGCTTGAATGTTTGACTGTTTATAATGACTTTTGAAATTGGCTGTTTATAAAAAGTGTTTGGTAAATTAATTGTTGGTTGTTGGCTGTTTATTAGATAATTTGTGGGCCAACAAGCCAAAAGCCAACAAAAAAAACTACTCAAAGCAGCTTTTTGATTTTGGCTAAAAGCCAGCTTTTTCGATGACTAAAAAGCCAATTACCAAACACATTTTTTTGCTGTTTGACCACTTAAAAAAACCAAAAGCTAACAAAAAAGTCATTAAAAAGCCAATTACCAAACATGGCCATTATAACTTGAAAAAAAAAAAAATACTTCCTTCATTTTTTTAGTTGCTACACTTTTATTATTTTCATGGTCTGTTAGACAGTTTTTTAAGAGGTGGGAGATAGAGAGAAAAATAAGATGAACTCATATGAGTAGAAGAGAGATAGAGAGAAAAAAAATGTTAAAAATAAAAAGTGTTATAACTAATTTAATTAAAAAAAAATTCAAAATACTAAAGTATAACAACTAAAAAGAAATGAGGAAGTACAGTACTTCGTACTGCAGTAATTTTACTAATTTTTATGGTTTTTGGTTCCATGAATATTGAATGGGTGAATCTAAGGTACCTACTTCGGTACCTTCTTTACATGCATCATTCAAGTCTAGTGTTGGTAGTGTAGTACGAGTAAAATGTGTGCATAGCATAGTAGAGTAGATGAGCGAGCATATCAAAAGTGCAGATCTCTGGCTTAACTGCATGCGATACGTAACTCTTTCAATGATTTACACTTTGCTTTTTGTAATTTTTACAAGTTTTCACTAGTAGGCTCTAGATATAATCATACTCCCAATGAAACAACTCGACGTGCTCCACCAAATCTTGATTGGACTTGTGTAGTATTTTATCTTGATTTTTTTTTTTACTCCCTTCATTATATATTTTCCACAAATCAATACAAGTATTAAAGAATTAAAGAATAGTATAGCAACTACCAAGCTTCTTTTAAAAGATTTAGAAATATAAGTAATATAATACTCGTGCTCTGTAGTATATTTAAAATAATTTGAAGGCTAAATACATGATTTTTTTTATTTTTTATTTTAGTTTCTTTGAAAATTTTAGAATCTTGTATCAAAAACTCAAATAATAATAATAGATGCATAGCGGTCTATAATATTGTTTGAAACTATATACAATCACCCGTAATTGCATATAATTAATTCGCGTATGATGGGTCTCGCCTAATAGTTTGTGAATCTTCAAGGAAGGGTTGACAAATGACAGTAATGACAGTGGTAGCCTCGTGGGGGATTGGCTATTGGGTATGGATGTAGGCAGGGTTTGAATAATATTTTAATATAATACTCCGTAATATGTATAAAGTCATTTACATGTACTTTTTTTTTGTACTTTAACATGTTATATGACAAATTTGATGAGAGGTAACGTCAATGTCAGGATGGCCGAGTGGTCTAAGGCGCCAGACTCAAGTTCTGGTCCTCTAACGAGGGCGTGGGTTCAAATCCCACTTCTGACAATTTTTTACTCCGTATTATAATTGTAGGTTGCATTTATTTTCTCTCGCTATATTTTCCTTGTCAAAAAAAAAAAAAAAAAAAAAAAGAACTTGCCTAATCAGTGTTTAAGTAATCAATCAAATTAGGCAGCATAATTTATTTTCCAAATTTCCTTCAAGGCTTAAGGTGGCTGCTGATGCCATATAATAATGTGATAATTTACAAGAGATTATACAAGAAATATATATAGTACAAAATATTCACATTACGAGGTAATTATATATAGTAATATATATGGAGTACTCCATATATATAATATTTACATTCCTAAAATAATGGTATAAATTATTATAATTATAGTATTATGTACTCTAACGATAACATATGTCCATAGGTTTGCGCAAGTTAGTATATATATTATATATATACACGTATAAAGGAAGGTAATCATATGTGATTTCTGATTTGAGGTCAAATAGTGCAAAAAATCATACAAAGTTTGATTTTATTCCATATTAATATAACATAAAGTTTCAAATCAAGGTTCGTGTGCATAAATTACCTATATAAACTAAAGTATTTAGGTTATTAGTCTGCAAATTAAACTTAATTTTTACCATTAAGAAAGTAAAAAAAAAAAGTGTTTGTTTATATCTCCATTACCATCCATGGCTGCTAAAGGGTTTCTTCCTATATTCTTCATCGTCCTGTCATTGTTTTTGCTCCCTAATGGTAATTACTAATAATTTTGTTGTGGCATCTAAGTAATTATTTATAATTTTGATAGACAAAATCATTCATAATCATACACGTGTATTAAATTATAATTATCATGCAAAGTAATACCTACGTTAAAATATTTCAGAGTTGCACATAATATTTAATGAAGGTAGTACTTTTTTTTCTTTTTTTTATTTATTACTTTGAGCTAAATTAATACACGAAACCTTTTCTTATGCATTCTTTCTATATTATTAATTATAGTTTTTTTCTGGTGCAGTTTTTTCATCCGATAACATAGATGTGCAGTATATTAATTTACGGTGTGGCGTATTTCCATTTACAGTGGAAGGCTGTACTGATGCAAAATGTAGGGATACTTGTATGTCTAACTACGGTAATTATGATGATGGTGGTTGCATGAATGAAGTGTTATGTTGTTGTGACTTCATTCATGGCGGCTAATAATACAATGGATCATACGATTAATTGCTTTAATGCTTGAATAATTTCACTGTGCTTGATCCGATAGCATAACAATATTATGTACTCCTTCCTCGTCAAACAAATAAATAAATTATGTACTCCTTGTCTCCTTACATAACTATTGTGTTGGTAAGTAATTAAATCCATTTATTTGATCAATCGTTTCAATTCCTAGGTATTGTTTAAAAGGTGCATGTCTAATACGTAGTATAATTTAACTTTAAATTGCGGATGTCATAGCATCCATTTATAAAAGGGCTTCTGAAACCAATTGGATATTGGTGTAGTGATGATTGAGACTACATTCAGTGTTCGATCCCCCACAACAACAATCGGGAGGGAACTGGAGTCTAATCACCCAAGACTGATCCCCAAATCCGAATTAGCCCTAAGGATGAACCAGGTGTAACGCCAAAACATAAAAATAAAAGGGCTTCTGAAGATGGTGCTTGTTTGTTGTACATTCTGCTTCCATCTAATCAAACATAATGGTTTTCTAAGTTAACATCGTAGTATATTGATAGAGCGACGAAGTTAAGGGCTAATTAAATTACAATACAAAATAACACAGGATGACAATCCAAGAATCTCCATTGATAATAAATAAATCGGCAAAGTTAATTTTATTAGAAGGTTTTGTGTGAGTCCGTGGAGTCCGGTTTATAATGCATACTCCAATCTCCTCCTCACTGTCACTGCCCAGCCCTTGTCCGCGGCCGGCGACCTTCCCCCTCCCATTCCCGGTGCTGGCGACCCTCCCCCACCCTGCCTCTGTTAAACCGAATTAGGCTTTCTTCACAGATTTACTTAAGTCCCCGTATTAGAACTACAAAGCTTCAGTAACAATGCACGTTGGAGCTACTTCAATCTTTTCCTCAATTATTATGGCTTTATGAGATTTTTCGTTTTCTAGCCTCAAGCTGGCCTATTTTACGGTGAGACATTGTTTAATATATATATATATATATATATATATATATATATATATATATATATATATATATATATATATATATATATATATATATATATATATATATATATATATATATATATATATAACCTTATTTCTGACATTTATAATCTAATATCTGACCATTATAATCTAATTTCTGATAATTAAGATCTAATATCTGACAATGATAATCTAATACCTGATAAGTATAATCTAATATCTGACCATTGTTATCTAATTTCTGATATTTTTAATCTAATATCTGACTATTATTATCAAATTTCTGACAATTAAGATTTTTTTCCTCAATTTTTTTTTTCAGTTTGTACGACAGGACTCACATGAGTCCGTTCTACACAAAACTTTTACTAATTTTATTTAATTAATCTATCGTGTGCATGCCACATGCATAATGATTATAGAACCAAACCAATAACACATCCATGATAAAGCCTGTATGTTATGCCTAAAACATTTTAGATACACAATGCTAATAAACACATCAAATCCATCATTTTCCTTTGATTTTTGGAGATTTTCCCCAATCCCCACTCTTATATACATATGTCATTGAAGACTACATATAAGTATATAACAAATTAACAACTACAATAGAAATTCGGATCTATTTACATTAATTTATTGAGCTAAACTAAACTAAGCTGATTGGTGATGAATTCAATTGAAATGAAATGAATATTTATGAGAGAAATAAATTAAGAACTGAACTAATTGGAGTTGAGTTGAATTGAATTGAAATTAAGATGAAGTGAACGGACCCTTATTTAGCAGCTATAACATTTTACACTTCATAGAAATCTTGTTTAACCGCTATAACATTTTACAATATGAAAATATAACAACTACGATTAAAAGATTTGTTTCAATAATAACTATGCTATAGAAATCTCTAAATGCTTAACATTTTACACACTTATGTATCTATAACAACTTAGGGCATGTTCTTATTGACTGAACTGAACTGAATTGAGCTGAACTGAATTGAGCTGAACTGAACTGAGCTGAACTGAACTGAATATTTTATAAGAGAAGGAAATTAGGAGCTGAACTGAACTGAACTGAGCTGAGCTGAACCGAACTGAACTGAGCTGAACTGAACTGAATTGAATTGAATTTCAACGTAAGAGAACAGACCCTTAGAGTGATGGATAACTCAAGTGGTTAGAGCTCCCTTCGATTCTCATCACTCGCCCTTGTAGCTCTCTAAACAACAAAAAAAAAACAACTACCACAATTTATTACAATTACAATAAAGATAAAAAATAAAAACAAGTATGACAATTATACAATGACTGGTTAATACTCCCTTTATCCCCAAAACTTCGACCCTTTTAACCTAATTTTAGTCCCAAAATGATCGACCCATTTGCATTAAAATACCCACCAATTTACAACAATATTTGTGCAAAATTAGCGTCCCCATATTAAATTTTGTTTTATCATGTATTTTTAATACTTTATCTCTCTACTTTTTATAAATCCCATATAAATTTATTTTTCCAATATGTTTTTAATTCTTTTTATTTAAGTTTGTTAATAACCGCAAAATCAACCTAAAAGGGTCGAAATTATAGGGACGGAGGAAGTAATAAATTAGGAATTCCCAAGGTAATATGTTTCATTATGCTATCTAACAAACACTAATTTTTCCTACCAATTTTTAATTATTTTTTTCCCCAAAGATTTGGGCTCACTAAACCCATATGGGTGGACCTGGATCTAGTCAAATTAGCCATGGGTTTGCCCAACAAAGTGACACAAGTTGGGCCAAATACTCATTGTTGTATACATAGGCCTGAACATATTACAATGACATACAAATAACATTACAAGTTTTAGAAGTTAAAAGGTTTGGAAGAAAGATTAAAAATGGGGGAAACATCAGCAGAATCAGACGCATCTTTCAGGGCAGAAGAAAGCAAGAGTATAAACCTGAGAGTGAAGTGGATTGATGATGATGAAAACAAGGAGAAAGATGGAAAATTTGGGGAAATTCACTTCAAAATTGAGAATGATATTGCACTTACATGGTTGATGATTCGTTATTGTGATAAAATTGGTGCAAATTTCGGAACTACTCGTTTTGAATTCAATGGTGCTAAATTGCGAGGAACTGATACTCCTCTTCAACTTTCAATGAGTTCTTCTGATCTCATTTATGCTCATCATTTTCTATGTAAGTGTCTTCTTTCTTTCCTTTTGTATGTTCTTGGTTATTTATGCAAAGTGTAGCTAATTATGTTTCTAATGTTTTCTGGGGTTTTCATAAATTTGTGATTTGCTTGATTTTATTATGTTAGTTCTGATTTTTAACATGAACTGAAGAGATGAAAACAGAACACAGCACAATGAATGACAACAAAATAAATGAAAATGAATTGAATTATACTCTCTATGTGTTTAATTATACTCTCTATGAATTGAATTGGGTAGTATTGTTTTTTTTTTTTTTTTTGAACAATTTTATGTTTAAAATTTGAAAAATTCTAACATTAACCCTAAAATTCTTAACCTTTTAATGCTCCTTTGGTAGGAGATAAATGGTGATGTGAATGAATCTTTTGAGTGATTTTGCAGGAAAAGTCTCATTTCACTGTCTTTAGTAATGCTAATTTGTCACTTAGCGTTCTTAATCTTCACAATTTATTATTATCATCCATTAACACTTGTAAGGGTGGTAATGGGAGGAAATGGAAATTTTGGAAGAAATTCAAGGTATTAGTAATAGCTAATCAGGACATACTGTATTGTGCTGTCAATTTTCTTTATTTTCAACTTTTTTAGCCTCTCCTCTATTGTCCCATCTTAGAAAATCTACTTTTCTATCTAATAGGAACTTGCAAAAGCATGGCATTTTGACTTGTAAAACTACTAAGTACGCGGTATATTGAGTATTGACATAAGTTTGGGTCGAAGTTTAACCTTTGGTGCATACCTCTTGCATATTTGCAATTTTAGTAGTTGGTTCATAAGAAATGTATCGAACGGTTGTCAGCTACTAGGAAAGGCAGTGTTTGATACTTGGAGAGGATTATGGG